>NC_141994.1:45762517-46075991 GCF_049901715.1 Pseudonaja textilis
AACTGAGCTCAGGAGGGCTGCACATGGCCCTCCTGGGCTCCATTTTCATTGGAAGTGGCACTGCCGGCCAGTCCTTTGCTTTTCACTGGAAGAGGGATAGCAAAACAAATTAAAAACAAAACAAAAGGAGAAATGGTTCCCCTTTTGCATTTGAGCATCCAAGAAGGGACAGGAACGGAGAAAGGGAAAGAGGACAGACAAAGAAAAAGAAGGAAAATTAGGAAGGCAAAAGAAGGAAAGGGGAAGGAAGAAGAAAGGAGAATGAAGAGGAAAGGAAAAAGAAGAAAAGGAAGGAAGGAAGGAAGGAAGGAAGGAAGGAAGGAAGGAAGGAAGGAAGGAAGGAAGGAAGGAAGGAAGGAAAGAAATTATAATGAAAGGGAGGGAGGGAGGGTCTTAGGGAAGTCCTGCCTTAGCACTTGGCCACCACAGGTACCCCCAACATGAGTCACGTTGAGCCACGTCTACCCTGGCCACGCCTACCCCGCCCCCCCGAAGTCAAATACAACCCTGATGCGGCCCTCAATGCAATAAAGTTTGACACCCTGATCTAGGCAGTCACCCAGAGTCAAAGCTGACTCAAAGGTACAAACAGACAAACAATATTAATGGCAAGTGATAAGTAAACTTGTTCTGAGGCACTTAATAAAATAGCCAGGGTAAACTTTTTAAACTACTTTCCAAACCATCATATCTCATTACAATTATGTTTTTTAACTATTATAAAGTTATCCTCATACTGTAATAAACTAAATAATGTAATATTAATCAATAGGTAGATACCTATAATTTTCAATGTATTTTGGATTTTGCTGTTCATGGAACTGTTGATAAGAATTGTGTATTTTAAATCAAGATCGGTCTGATTCTAAATCATCTCTGAGCAGTTCGCAATAAAAACATAATACTGTAGAAAGCAAATAAACAAGGTGGGATCTGATAGCTCAGTACAACATGAATTCAAGAACACAACTAACAACGGGCTCCACCCAAGGCCTAGGGAAATACCCTGGTTCTTAAGGCCTTCTGGAACACCAACAAAGTAGGAGCCACGTGATAGAGAACAGGGATACAAACCTCTTCCTATCGCTAAATCTGAAAAAAAAACGACAGCGATAGTTCCAATGAAAAATGCTGTGCAGATAAAAGATTCTTGCATGTACTTAGAGTACCTAGATGGACATCAACATATTCCTTGGGATTTCTGATACATACCTAGTAATGGTTACACTTAGCAGTCTGCTTCTTCACTTCCAGAAATATTAACATTGATTTAAAACAAACCAGCCCTGTGCTTTATTTTCTCACCATCCTACCAGTATGGGGGCTCGAGTATGTGCATGCATGTATTGTCTGTGACAGGGAGCTGAATGTGTTAACAGCTGCACTCACAAATCTGTTTTAGTTTCCAAAAACATTTTTTTCAGTTCCCTTAAATGAGGTGCCTCTTTAAAACAAAATCTCTATTAGTCATCACACATAGTTGTGTGCTTAACAGGCAGACGCAGAAAAGTTTTAATTAGTTTGTGCAGGGAGATGATTTGTAATACAAATTGGGGGAAATCATAATAGCTAATTTGTGAAAGGAAACTTTACAGGGAAGAAAAAAAAACCCTGAACTATATAAAGAAAGAGTACAGAGTTTCTGTTATGAAGACGAATAATTAGTTGTCATTAGAAAGCCTTCTCCAATTCTGTGGCCAATATGGGCCTGCCTCCAAATTTACAGAACTGAAATTTAGAAGGTACTCAGTTTGAGAAAAAATGGTTTAGGGAATATAGTTTAAGCAAATCCACTTTTGGGTGGAAATTAGTTAACAGAATTCCTATGGTTCCAGAAGAATTAACTGAACATTGTACCATTGCATCAAAAATACATGATGGTTTCATACGAACCAGACAGTGAAATTATCGGATATGAAATCTGCCTCTTTCCTAATTTCCTGAATGTGTTTCTTCTGCATCCAGAAGAATGGAGACCAAATGCGGTTAAAAAGTGCAGAGGAGAGAGCAGCAGCCTGGCACTAGGTGGCGCTCCCCTTCCACCAACATAATTCAAAGAAAAACGCCACAGGCAGACCCTGTATGAGAATTGCTCCAGGTGGTTTTTGAGCAGATTTTTTGATTGTTCAGTGCCTTCCCCATAGACTATACAGAGGCCATTTAGCTGAATTTATCATGGTATCATCAAAACAAAATGTTTACTTTGAGAACTCTGAATAGTTTCTTTCTGTCAGCAGCTAAGTAGTAATTTCAGCATGTATCTTCTCCATTATATTTACCAGGTTTATCTATTATTATAGAAATAAGAGCAAAAAAGTCTCATGAATTAAAGTTTAAATAAAGTAATAGATTATTAGGAGTTAGAAATACCTTTGTTCCTATGAGCCTATTAAGTTATAGTGTATAAAATAACATAATAAATCTTTATGGCATTACAGAACTTGTTTCCACTGTGCAGTTTGTCTCTCAAATGAGAGAAAAAAATCCTCTTCTAATTATGACATCAACAAACAAGGAAGTCCTAAATAAATAATGAATAATCATTCCAGTAATGCTGAAAAAAAAGCCAAAATGTCATCAAGATAGTTAAAGAAAACCAGTAGTTTCTAATTCACTCACTCCCCACATTTTCATTACATGCATTCCAACGAAAGACTTTTTCCTAGCTTATGTTCTCTACAAAAAACAAGGGAGACTTAAAAAAGAACCAGTAGTGAAAAAGTGATGAATTTCAGAGGAACATGAGTCAGAAATATTTACTTTTAAAAAAAATCCAGTGTGTTTCACACAATTTTGTCTTTCAGGAGCAATGTTTCTTTATTGTATTCAAGATAAAATTAATACGAGCTCATCCTGTGCTCAGTCAAGGATCAATTCATCTGTTTTCATTAATATTTTATAGTACATCTTCATATATGATAGGTAGTCCTTAACTTACAACAGTTGATTTGAAGTTACTATGGCACTGAAAAAAATGACTTACGACCATTTTTCACACTTATGACTATAGCAACATCTTCATGGTCACATAATCAAAATTTGGATGCTTGGCAACTGACTTGTACTTATGAGAGTTGCGGTGTCCCATTCTGACAAGCAAACTCAATGGGGAAAACAGTTTCACTTAACAACCGTGTTACTAATTTACCAACAGCAGTGATTCACTTAACAATTGTGGCAAGAAAATTTCTAAAATGGGGCAAAACTCACATAACAAATGTCTCACTTAGTAGCATAAATTTTGGGCTCAGTTGTGGTTATACGTTGAGGACTATACATACATGCGCATTGACATGAGTGAGTCAATGGGCTACATATGCAATGTTGCATTATTTTTCTTCACACCATCTCTTTGTGAACGGAGATTCAATTCCACTTTAGCCTACGGCTTCCCTGTAAACCTGTAGCTGCTTCTTGGTCAGTATAAACTTTGTATCATGCATTCTCAGGAGTTTCAGTGGTGGTGGAAACCCCAGGTGGGAGCCTTTCAAAAATGCTAGCAGGAGCAAGGCTTCATTGGAAGGAACAAGCCGTCCAAGGCGGGGGTGGGGGTTGACACTAATGAAGGCTAATTTTGGTCAGGAAATGCTTCTTTTTCTTGGCAATCATGTTGGTGATCCTATTTTTATCAATAGCCACACAAAAAAGTGCTGCGGAATTTTGTCCAAACCAGTTGCTTAGATTTTGAAGCTAAGGGACTGGTTTGGACAAAACTCATCAGCACTTTTTCAGGAAATTCATATTTCCATTTATTATAGGCATATTACAATTAGCAGTGTTTTATTTGTAGGGCGTAGGTTATGGTTTTAAGTTAGTGTTTTATTCCTTCATTTTTGTATCATAATCTTGTAAAAACTATGGGTTCATGAAATATGTATATGTGTAAGTAGCTGCTTGGGTCATCTTGTAATACACATGTGGCTCTTTCATACCTTACAGTAGATTTAGCAATTCTTCTAACAGTAACATTTTGATTCTTTGTAGAACTGTCAATGCAGCAAAGCCTACACACACTCTCAGACATACACTAAAGGGCAATCTGATGGGTAGCACGCTTAAATTTATGCAGAATGATAAATATTAGCAGTGGATCATACCCACAGGAGTCTGTACACTTCTCTTCCTTGTATATTCTTCCACAAAAAAAAATTCATTTATTTTAGCTGAAGTACTACTGTAGCTTCTGTGCACATGATATTTATAGCCAAATGTTAATTTTTACTCTCATAATTAAAATCTACAACTTTTGAATACTTACTAATAATGCCAGCTTGAGCTACCCCTTCACTAAGAATATTCTTTAGGATTATATTGGATTGTGTTGCTTATTCTTGTTTTTTATTATTTGGAAATAAATCCCCATAAGTTCAGTGGGTGTAACTGTCCAATATAATCAGGACTGTATGCTATGTTAAACAAATGTGCCTGATCCTTGGAACTACATACTGAAATTATTGGGAATAGGCAAGTATCCACCAGGTGTTTTGATTTATATTATACAATGCGGCCATTGCGACAAATAATCAGAGATTATGGGATATATAATCCAAAATATGTGGTTTCCAATCCCTGTTCCAAGAATAAACAATTTTAAGAACAAAAACATTGCAAGCTCTTTTTCTCCTGAATCCTGTGGCTACCTTTACATAATTCAGCAGTTCTTCTTTCCAGTTGCATTCAGATACTTAGAATACTTAGAAGTGTTAAGAATTCTAAGTTATTTCCTTTTGTCTTCACTGGAATGAGTGTAAATGTAAAAGCAAGTGCCCTTTCTACTTTAGAAAATGCGGTTGTGTCAGCTTCCATTGCCTATTCTGTCCCCTTAGTACCTAAATTTAAAAATAATACATATTGCATTATCACAAATAATTCCCAAACTATAAGTGTTCTGGTTTTGTTGTTGTTTTCCTTTAAACAACTTCAAGGAAGAAATTTGGTTCTTCATCTTGAATCTATAGGGGACCAGGCCTTCCTGATATCTCTCATCAGAATCCATCTGTAATCACTACCCATTGCCTAATGACAGTAATTAGGAACAGCAAAAACATCTCAGGACTGAAAGAGCTGACAGAGTAAAGGGAACCAGATGTTGTTTGCACTTAAGGGTGGTTGGGGGGGGGGAGAATTCCCTTGGTAAATCAGTTTTTATTTCTTTTATTTAATGTCACAATCATTAAATCATGCTCTGAAAGAACATGGCAGTCTGCAGGTCAGCTATCCTCTAGTTGGCACAGACGGCAACTACACCCTAGATTAGGACTGATGAATTAGTACAGCTTGATCTAACCTTGAACACTCGGCCCTATCTAACAAAATGAAATTCAATGTAGAGAAAAGTAAAGTCTTACACTTGGGCAAGAAAAACCAAAAATACACATATAGACTGAGTGAAACCAGGCTTAATAGTGAGAGGGATCTTAGTGGACAACCAGCTAAATATGAGCCAGCAGTGTGCAGCAGCAGCCAAAAAAGCTAATGCAATCCTAAATTGCATTAACAGAGGGATACAATCAAGATCAAGGGACGTACTAATATCACTCTCTAAAGCCTTAGTAAGACCACACCTAGAGTACTGCATCCAGTTTTGGTCACCACACTATAAAAAAGATATTGAGAGAGAAGAGAAGAGAAGAGAAGAGAAGAGAGAAACCAGGATGATTAGGGGACTGGAGACTAAAACATATGAAGAATGGTTACAGGAACTGGGCATGGCTAGTCTAGTGAAGAGAAGGACCAGGGGAAACATGATAGCAGTGTTCCAATATTTGAGGGGATGCCACAGAGAGGAGGAGGTCAAACTATTTTCCAAAGGACCTGAAGGCCAGACAAGGAATAATGGATGGAAACTGAACAAGGAGAGATTCAACCTGGAAATAAGGAGAAATTTTCTGACAGTGAGAACAATCAGCTAGTGGAAGTTGTGGGAACTTCATCACTAGAAGCTTTCAAGAAGAGAATGGACTTCCATCTGGCAAAAATGGTGTAGGGCCTGCTTGGGTGGTGGGGTTGGATTAGATAACCTACAAGGTCCCTTCCAACTTTGTTAATCTGTAAATAAATTCCTAGTCAGCTGTGCTGCCTGGTACCTCTTGGAAGCTTTACTTCCAATCTATTTCAAAGGTCCCAAACTGACAAAAATTGTCAGGCTACAGCACTGTACAGGAAGTACTTGTTTGAAAGGTAAAACTTGCAAAAGACAACATGTCTTTTAACCACAAACTCATTCACACAAGTAGCTTATGTAACAAAAGCTATCAATATTTTAATTTCTTCCTCATTTGCTTTGTTGTACTTTTAAGCTAATATACTCTTGCCTATCCTAAAATAAGAATTTATTTTAAGTTAAATTGTACCATGTTACTTTTCAATGGGTTATGAATTTAGTCTTAGGAGGACTAAAGATATGTTCCTGCACTTGAATAAAGATAATCTCAATTTATAACCACAATCGGACTGAAACTTCCATCGCTAAGTGATATGGCCATTAATTGAATTATACCTGATTTTACAAGTTTTTTTGCCACGTTAAAATAACCAGAATCATTAAGTGAATTGGGCAATTGTTAAATGAATTCAGATTCCCCTAGTGATGCTGCAGCTATAATGCCAGTTGCCAAGTACCTGAATCTTGAATATATGACCATGGGGACCATGCAGTGGTCATAAATGTGAGGACTAATTGCAAGTCACTTTTTGCAATGTGGTTGTAACTTCAAGTTGTCCTTAAACGAATGGTTCTATGTCTATCTGTACATTTAAATACGTAAAGCTGAAGAGAGTTTTCACTTACATATTTTTGTTTCGTTTTTGCTATAATGATGTTCTGGTAGAAGAGGCACTTATATAGAAAAAAACACCTCAAATTAAAAACACAGGATTGTAAATATAGTCTGCTCAGAAAAATAGACAAAATTATTTCCAGCATTCCCCATCTTTTTCCCCTTGCCTGCTAATGTATGAGGAGAATCAGAGAAAATTTTTAGCAAGGGGAAAAGTATCACCTCGAAATCCAGGTTGATGGAGGGATATGCTTAACATTTTTGAAAGGGGACTACTGGGGGTGGGAGACAATAGGTCAAATAGGTAGGGTCATATCATAAATGAAACAGGACCAATATTCTCTGTTTCTCCCCCTAGCCCCATATTAGTAGAGGGGAAATTATCTTTTTAAATTAAATTAACTTCATTTTAAAATTCATGCTGCAGGTTTTTTGTGTTTCCTGTTTCAAAATAGCAAGAAACTGAATCACTTTTTTTCAGACAACTGTTCGTAGAGTCTGAAGAGGGTCTGGAGAGAAGAGACACAATCCTAGTTTCATCCCTTTCTAGTACTACAAGCTATTTCACTTCTGTTTGACCCAATGTGGCACTGACTATCTCCTTGGAATCTCTGGGATATTTTTATCTGGTGGCTTGCTTGCTTCCCCTGTCTGGAGTTTGTGAGATACTAAAAGACTTTTAAAGAACCAAAGGAGAAACCAGCAGGGGAGAGATTGGCTGGCTGGTTCACTGAGTTGGGTGGAGCTAGACTGTCATCCAAGATATATAATTAGGAGGGTGCATCATCTGAGTCTTCATCAAAAAAATCTGTCCTTTCTTATTCCTTAGAAAATGGTGGTTGGGGAGTATGACATATCATGCAATTGAATATATTTCAGTAGTGTCACTGTATAATATAAAAGGAAAAGAAAAGATAATACAATTCTCAGCTTTATTTCACACCATAGTCTCTGTGAAAAAAAAAAGGAAACGCAACAAGTAGCAGAGTGTATGGCCAATTGTTTGAAAATCAAGCTTAAATGTGGTTTTGGAAATCTGGAAGCTTTGCTGAATTGCTTCCAGCTCTAGGCTGTTGCTCAGAAAGTTAGAGTCCCGCATACCTACTGCAATCTTCTCCCGCTGGTGTCTTCCAGCTATATTGGGGTTGTACATCTGGGATGCCAGCATATTTGGAAGGTACTACATTTGGGTAAATAAAAGTAAATGTAGGCAATTTTAATTTATTTATTGTCCTCATTTCTATTTTGCCGCAATCCAGAGATGCTCAGCAGTTTACACAAAGAAGAACAAAATCAAATAAAACACTCATAGGAATACAATAATAAAACAATAAAATCACAGACACAAAACAGAAAAACAAAACAATAAACAGAAAATAAATATGGCTGCATATAATTAGGAAAAGGCTCTCCAGAACAGCTGAGAGCTGATCTGACTGCTCCAAAATTGAATAATCAGACATAATCCAGTGAGTTAAGAAGAGCATTAAGAAGCGTCCCATGGTCCTGTGATTGCATTTGCAACCTCCTGCCGGCTTCCCCATTGACTTCGCTGGCAGCAAATTGTTGGAAGACATGTCCATTTGGGTTCAGTTCCAAGTGGGAAGAAAAATACTGGAAACATGGAGGCTGCTTGGAAAGATGGTTTAATAGTGAAGTAGAACCACCAAGCACGTATGATTCTGGGTAAATGACCACATGGAAAAGAGAGATTTATATCCTCTCTTGGGCTTTGAATTTGAGCTTCCTGTTCCTGTGGCAAGGGCAGGTAGCAGTGGTGGGATTCAACCAGTGTAACAACTGGTTTGTTGAGTGCGTAATGCGTGTGCTCGCGCACCAAACACACGCACTGGGTGAGCGTGCAGGGTTTGAAAATTGCCCATTTTCAGCTCTAAAACATACCTTCTACTGCAGCAAATGGTCCAACCGATCGCTAGAACTAAGAGTTCACCTGGACCGGTCCAAAACAGTAGCAGCCCACCCCTGGCAGGTAGCCTATTGGCTGCTGTAGGGGTCATGTGAAAATCCTAGGAGTTTGTCTGAGATAAGTCTGGTTGAACTGTGGGCTGATATAATGTCCCCCAGGTGATTTTGCAATGCAGTGAGCCATGCTCTTAGATGGGTAGAGGACTAATCCTATCAGGTCCCCAGGGCCATATCTTAATCCCATCACCTGGAGCTGAAGGGCGGGCAGGGAGCTGCAGGGAGCTGTTTTGTCGTTAAAAATATGTTTCTCCTTTTCTCATCCAGGGGAATATAATATTCTGCCTTTTAAATATTTCCTAGGATATTTCAGTCTTCTAGGAGAGGGATGCGTGCTAACTTTCTACAAAAGGTTGGAAGTGGCAATCAAGTGACTGTGGGCTGCTCCAAATTTTAGCTGAGAGCTGAATGCCCAAATTGCCATTGGGAAATTGCAATGGTGATAATGAGAACCCATTGTAGGTACCCTCACTCAGTGCCATGTTATTTGAACATTCACTGAACACATCACTGAAGCAAGAACTGTATGTAATTGGAAATTAATCCATTGTATCCAGCTGGATTCAGAACCATTCAGGATTCAGGACCATCTAATTTAAGACTTCTTTGGAAGATAATATTTGAACAGGATTTCAATAGTGTTATTAGTTATGTAAAAGCACCCTCTCAGTAGTGTAATTCTAGGATATTTTAATTATAATTGCAAAAATTATCACTTAGTTCTTGACATCTCCTAAGTTGTTATTTTTCTAGTGTGTGAAATGCCATTATACCTACTGTCTCTCAAAAGCTTGTATCTAAAAGTTGTGCTAGTGACTTGCTGCTAGTGGTCTTATGAATTTGGCAAGACATCAACAAGAGCCTCATCCAAACTAATGGAAACTTACCATCATGTCTAATATTTTACAAGATTCTCCATTACCTTTGAAAGGGACTTGCAGACTCTATGAAAAGTTTTACAATGGCTGCTTTCTGTATTTTTGGTGAGAGATGATACAGATGCCCTTATCTGTTATTGGACACTGAAATTTTGAAATCAGGAAACAGAAACTGGGTCAAGCCCAATGCTCAAACGCTTTAACATTTTCTGGCAATTGACTTCATTTCTTTTTATGGGGCATATATGTTTGGCCCATCGATGCCGAAGGAGGAAATTGTTCTTATCAAGAGCAATGGAATCTTAATTATAAATAACTTCACATTTTGCTGTGAAGCAATGAGTTCTTTCAATTTTTCTTCCAAACCTTTCTGACAGATTTGGGTAGTAATGGGTCCACTGATACAATATTAGCTTAATTTAGCTCCTTTTTAGAATTATTGACCTAACAGGAAAAATATTCATATATACTGGACAATGCAAGTGCATCTGCTTTAGCAAATTTTCCTATCAGAAAAGAAACTTTTAATAACTCTTTTGTTATAGTCTATCAATAAAGGAAAATAAAATTTCATCAAATGTTAGTTTTCCAGTGACTCAGTGCTCTTGTAAAATGTTGCTTTCTCTGTCACTTAAAGGTGAGCCTATTACTAACCCCATAACTCAAGGTGAAATCTTCATAGTGTTCAAGCAAATGTCATCATTTCTTTCGGCAATAGCTGGAAAAAATGTAGGTATTGTTCTAAGAGACAACAGAACTCTCACCATGATTGAATTGTGTCTTTGTATGTATAGTAAGGATTGAATTTAAGCAGACTATGAATACAGAACTAGCTACAGAATCTCTGGGGCTTGAAAAAGAGCCCTTGAATTTGGTTTCTAGAAATCATGGAAATCAAAAGAGCTACAGTTCCTTTTATTGCTTAACCTTGGCTAAATGGGGAGAAAGGAAAAACAAGTTCTAAATAGTAGAACGCTGAAATAAGAAGTACACCTTTAAAAAAAAAACCAAATTGAACTGGCATTCTGTAGGCTGCCCAGAAAAATATGATTTTAGAACAAAATGGAGTAAGGGAAAGGAAATCAGCAAAGAATTTTGAGCAGAATGCTGGAAAAACCTACCCAGGTTCTGACCAGTTCTGGAGAACTGGTAGCAGAAATTTTGAATATTTGGAAAATTGGCAAATACCACCTCTGACTGGAGATTTTACAGTATCCTTCCCCTGCCACACCCACCAAGCCGCACTCACAGAACCAGTAGTAATTTTTTTTGAATCCCACCACTGACCCTACCACATAAAAATATTTTGGAGACTGCAAAAGACAGTATCTCATTTATTTATGAAATTAATGACAACTCAAGATGGCATGTAATTATAATAAAATCATTAGCAAAAATGATGCAAATTGAAAACCACAGACTATCAGAAAAAGAAAGATAATTCATTCTAAAAACAACACAACATGCAGGACCTACCATCTAACCTAAGACTTGAGGGAATAGCCAGGTTTTAGGAGCTCTTTCAACATGATCTGGGTGGGAGCTAGACAGATCTCAAGGGAATGTTGTACCCTCAGGCAGGCACTGTGACAAAGGAGACACATTTTCTAGATTCCAGCAGGTGACACAGTCTAATAGATTGGACCTAAAACATGCCATCTTTGCGCAATTACAGGAAATATACAGAAACTATGAAAGATAGGAGTTTCCTAGACAGGCCCCTTAAATATCCAGGCCTTTATGTGAAAGGTTTTATAGGTAATAATCAGCACCTTGAATTGCACATAAAAGCATACAGTTAGTTGTCGCTTAACAACCATAATTGTGATCAGAATTTCTGTCACTAAGCAAAGCAATTGTTCGGCAAAATGTCCTGTGACTGCACCACTTAGCAATGGCACTTCTATTGTGGTCATTACGCAAGGACTGTGCCATCATTAGATGAAGATCTCACACTTCTCTTGTCCTGCATGAACTGTCAGCTCTGCTGTACTGCCTCTTAGCTGACAAACACAGAGAGGGAGGGAGAGGGAACAGAAAACATATGAAGAATATTCTTCCAGGACATTTTAAATGCTTACCGCTGTATTTCACTAGTCTGTTTATTTATTTATGTATTTCTTGAATTTATATTGCTGCCTATTCGCCCATGGTGGCTTACAGAATGTAAAACCATATTTTAAAAAACAAAAATAAAAACTAACAAAAAGTATCAAATAAATTAATAAAGTACAACGGAACAAAATCTGGAAAGAAATAAATTAAAAATCACCCCCCAACTCCCACCCACCCCGCCCCGACAACAGCAGATCACACGAGCCATTTGATGGGCTCCATCCTGCTCTGGGTTCCCCAGCCCCACTGACAGAACCAGTTCTTCAGTGCCTTCTGGAAGAGGATTAGACAGGGGGCCATTCTAATCTCTGGGGGAATGATGTTCCAGAAAGAGGGAGGGAGCCACCATGGAGAAGGCCCTTCTTCTGGATCCCACCAGGTGTATCGCCCTCAGGGATGGGACCCACACCATTCCCTGTCTCCCCCACTCTGGTGGGGTAGATGTGAAAATCTCCACCAAGCTAATCTTTTCCTAGTATGTGCAAAGAAATTACTACTACTTTGCTAGATGTAGAATAAATTGAACAGGGGATGCACACTAAAATAACAGTTCCAAATATGGTAATTCCAAAACAGAGTAAAGATATAACTGGAAGATTGCAAAACCTGGGTTGATGTCTGTAGATTCTGTTGATAGAAACCTGATCCGTAGACTGTTGCATAAGAATAGAGGAATTCTCCATTTATGTGTACTGCATTGATAATAAGATTCCCTACCAATTCTCTTTTTGTATTTGAACAAATGTGACAAACCTGTTTGTCAGTTGATGAAACATTTAGAATCTAAAGGAGTCCCTGAAGATGGGGATTGTGGGGGAACAGGACCAGGGTTGGGCTGCTACCGGTTGGCCCTGATTTGGGCAAACTGGTAGCTAATTTTATCATTTTTAACTGAACTGGAAAATCCCACCCCTGGCTGGCCCCGCCCACTCCACCCCACCCTGTCCTTCCCAGGAGTCTCCAAACAGCCCATTTTGTATGCTAGATAAGTACAGGGCCTGCGTGGAGGCTTGGAGGGTGAAAAATGGGTCTCCCAGAGGCTCCGGAAGGCTAGAAATGGGCCTGTTTCTGGCCTCCAAAGGGCCTTCAGAGCCCAGGGAGGCCATTTTCACCTTCCCCAAGGCTCAAGGAAAGTTTCCGGAGGCTGGGGAGGGTGAAAATGCCCCCCCCCATTGTGGTACAGGAGGCCAACTAGGCCACGCCCACAATGGCCATGCCCACTCAGCGACCAGGCAGAGAACCGCTCACTAAAATTTTTGAAGCCCACCCCTGAACGGGACACAACTCTACCAAATGGATTGAAAGATGTGAGCCAGCAAAAGCCATTGATCATTTTTGGATAGTACTGGCTATTGTTAGAAAACTAAATTAATGACTACAAATTTAACAGA
This sequence comes from Pseudonaja textilis, assembly GCF_049901715.1. Taxonomy (NCBI): domain Eukaryota; kingdom Metazoa; phylum Chordata; class Lepidosauria; order Squamata; family Elapidae; genus Pseudonaja; species Pseudonaja textilis. Next base: position 45,775,664 of record NC_141994.1, read on the forward strand.
AAAACAGAAAATAGAGTTAGAAGAAGTTATGGAAATACAAGTGATAAAGAAAGCTAAATACTTAGGAATATGGTTGACAGCATACTGTAAGACACTCAAGGAAAATAATTATGATAAATTGATGCAACAGGTAAAGAAGGATTTAGAAACATGGGGTAAGCTGCAACTTTCATTATTAGGCAGGATCGCTGCCATTAAAATGAATATTCTTCCAAAATTTCTATATCTATTTCAGACGATCCCAATTAAAGTACACAATTTTTTTTTTGAAGAACTCAACAAAATAACTGTTAAATTTATTTGGCAAGGGAAAAAACCTAGAATAAATTTAAAGGCAATACAGGATATGAAGAGCAGGGGAGGACTGGCACTTCCAAATTGTGAGTTGTATTATATTTCTGCGTCTTTAGTATGGTTGAAGGAATGGGTGAATTTAACTAATGAGAATATTATTTTTAGAAGGCCATGATTTGCAGAGGGGGTGGCACGATTTTTTTATGGGATGTAGGGAAAACTAGTCAGAAATATTTCCACAGACATCTAATCAGAGACTCATTATTAACTAATTGGAAGAAAATACAGAAAAAGCACTATTTAAAAGTACCAATCTGGATTTCAACAATGGAGGTGATGATCCACCCAAATAATCTGGATATCACTAAAATGATTAAATATAAGGACCTATTGGATACACAAGGAAATTTGAAATCATGGCAAGAACTTCAAGAGCGAGGACAAAAAATTGATCAGTGGGCATACCTTCAAATTCAAAGTAGATATAAACAGGACAAGAAAGAATTCAGAATCAACAACAAACTCCAGCAATTAGATAAAATTTTATTAGGATCAGGCAAAAAAAAATATAACAAAATTTTATAATTATTTATTAGAAGTCGAATTAGAAGAAGAAATTGTAAAAGGGAACATGATTGCCTGGAGTAGGAATGTAGGACGTAGCATCACCTTAACAGAATCGGAAAAGGTCGGGGGAGAAACAATAAGATTAAAAAGTCAGTAGCATATAAAGAAAATGCCTATAAAATGTTTTATAGATGGCACCTTCCTCCTTCGAGATTAGCAAAGATGCACCCCAATATGAGTCCGAATTGCTGGAAATGCAAAAAAAAAGAGGGAACTTTTTTCTATATGTGGTGGTCCTGTACAGAAGCTCAAAAATATTGGCAGAAAATTAGAATTTGGCTGGAAGAAATGACAAGAGAGCAGATCGAATACAAACCAGAGTCATTTTTGTTAAGGATCTTTGACAAACAAATATCCAAAAAAGCAAAATACATAATAATACACATTTTGAAAGCAGCCAGATTAGCTTTTGCCCGATGTTAGAAGCAGCCTCAGGTTCCATTAGAGGAAATGATCATTCAAAAAATTTCAAGTTGTGCAGAAATGGACAAATTAACTTTGGCACTAAAAAATAAAGACACCTCAATATACTACAATAGCTGGAACTGCTGGTACAAATGGATAGACCAAAGATAGATTTTACACTACAAGGTAAAAGAGGATAGGATAAATCCATAGTAGTGATATATAGATATATGTAAGGATTAGGTGTGTGTATATGGCATAAATTAAGGGTTAAAAAAAAAAGAGCTCTTACAAACTGTTGAAGATGAGAATGTTTTTAATTGTTTTCTATTTTTTCTTTCTATTCTCTTCTCCTTTTTTTCTTTTCTTTTCTTTCATTTGTGTATGTGTTGTTGGTTTGTTTTAATTGTAAAACCAATAAAATTTATTTATAAAAAAAAAGAAATAAGTAAATTCAAAAATAAAATGGTATCTAAGATGCTTAAAGGTTTCACAAATGGGGGCTGGACTGGAAGACCTTGCGGTGTCCCTTCCAATTCTGTTAATCTGTTATCAAAAGAAATATATTTCCTTGTATACGCATGCTTTGCTTTTATACTTTTGACATGCTCCATTGTTAAGAGTTTGGATATTTTAATTGTTATGTATATGCCTTTTATATTATTATGATGTTCAGGGGGGTGTTGTTATAATCTCTTTGGAAAAGTGGTAGTATATGATGAGCTTAGAAAGAGGCCCTGATGAGGGGATGCTGCATTCCTTAACGATGCCACGTGGGCAGCCAAAATAAGAGGTACAGAGGGGTACGGATGAGAACATAAGAGAGGGAGACAATTCTCCCTGGAGACATCCTGGGATTAGCTGCAACACCTGAGGGCAAATCCAGTGAGCTTGAACTTGGGAGGGAATGATTCTCAAGAAGGAGGGAACTTGGGTGACAAGATGAAACTGTATATAAAGTATGTTTTGAGGTTCTAAAGGTGTGGCATTTGATTTTGAACCTGCTTGTTAAGGTTCTAAAGACCACTGGCGCTTTGCAAACCGTCTAATATTTCTTTTTAATAAATCCTCTTTGTTTTCAATGATCCACATTTTATTTTTTTGTTGGCTTTGAGTTATTTCTAACACAGCTATAATTGTACAGTAATAAAATAAGTCCAAGGATGCAGAAAGGTCAATGTGTCTTACTAATATTTCTCATATATGCAAACTAGGGTTATTAAGAGGAACAGTGCCTGGAAATACCGTCCACTTTTTCATAAGTGATCATGATATTTTCTCTCATCAATGCCTCACAATGTGCATCGTTTCATAGCATAGTTTCAAATAGTGTGTAAATCATTTATTGGATTTTTTTACCCGCTACAGTTACAAAATAGGGCAGCCAGTTTGAGTGTAGTGGTTAAACTGGAAGTTTGAGCGTAGTGGTTAAACTGGTTCTGTGGGCGTGGCTTGGTGGGTGTGGCAAGGGAAGGATACTGTAAAATCTGGTTCTCTTTACTACTCAAAATTTCTGCTACCGGTTCTCCAGAACTGGTCAGAACCTGCTGAATACCACCTCTGACTCTCAGCCCTAAGAAGCAGGCATTGGTAAAGTATTGCACAGAGAGAGAGAGAGAGAGAGAGAGAGATCATCAGAAAAGCTCTGCACTGTCTGGATAAAGATGACCAAGTCCAGCATTCTCTGCTTTCCATTAATGATGTTTGGTTTTCTATTGATTAACATTTGCATTTGAGCCCCCTCCTATTATTGTTATCCAACAAATGCTAATACTGCAAGTAAAATATGATACAAGTGGTTCTCACTTGCAATGGTGCTGAAGTCTCACAGTTGCCATTTGTAATCTTCTTGAACTTGGGTTTTCAACAAGCAGGCCAGCAGAAGCTGCAAATGGCTACTTTATAGTATCTTCACTTAACCATGGTGTGAGATTCACTTCATGATGGCAATTTCTACTTTATAGTATCTTCACTTAACCATGGTGTGAGATTCACTTCATGATGGCAATTTCAGATGTGCTGAAATTGCCATCGCTAAATGGCATAGTCATGTGACATTGCACTGTACAATCATGTTATTTAGTGATGGCCGTTCCAGTCCCAATTGTCATGTTAACAGAGGACTCCCTGTATTCATCATCATTCTTTCTAACCCACTTTTAAAATCCCTGTTGAAGTTGGGAATCCTCACAACATCTTTAATAGAGTCTGCAGCTATGCAGTGCATGAAGATGATTTTTTTCAATGCCAGTTGCTAGGAATTGACTTACTGGGAATTATTTCCCAAATGTTCTCTTCTTAACTTGCCAAGAATCCTGTTTATAAAAATACCGAAATTGCAACCATCACGATTCCTCTTCTCAGGCACATTCACTGTCACTCAAGGATTATCTTGGATCATTCCTAGTTGCTCCCGTTCAAATCTGGGAAGTGTACCACCAAAGAGCCAGGTTTGGCAATAAAATCAGCTATTTGTCGGCAGGAAAAAACAAACTTCCTGATGCTCAGCACACCATCTTCATAGGATTCCATCACTGGAGGCTTTTAAGAAAAGACCGGACAGCCATTTGTCTGAAATGGTATGGAGTCTCCTGCTTGGGTTGAATTTTAAGACTTCCAAAGTCCTAACTCTGTTATTCTGTACTTCAACTTCTCCCAATATAGTGCTTTCAAGCACCATAGTTCTATACTACATATGAACTGGAAATTGAAATTCAACACTTCTAAAATACGCCAACTCAGGGAAACTTGTGTTAATTGGGACAATAATTAAGTTTTGCCAGTGTCAAAATATTAGGTTTCAAATGCAGAGAAAGAGATACATCTTTGCAAGAACGTTTTCCCTGGAAAGTGATTGTTTTCTCCCTTTGCACCTGAGAAACATCATCCATTTATGTATGAAAAATCTATGCCATACAGAGGACAATACAGATTCTTGGATGTGTCAATATCATTCAATGTATATGATAGATGAAAATGCCAGTGTCTAACTATAGATATTCTCAAAATACCTGAGATTGTTTTATGCACCATTGGGCAATGCTTTATTTCAACTAAGAAACCAAGAAATAGCTAGAATTTTTATGTGAACCTAGGAAAAGGAAAGAGTGCATCAAAATTTATTATATGGGCTTCTTACCCAAAGTACTGATAAATAAAATCAGAGCTGAAGTGCAAAATGGGAGGCAAATTGAAAGGTTGTTTGAAAAGAACAAAGGCTTGTGTATCCACCAAATACTAGCAAGGAGGAATTGGAGAGCTTTGTGGGCCTCTTTCCCCCAGGTGTATCATGATAATATATGACTCATATAGAACTATACACGATTTTATACTTTCATGTAACTGTTCAGTACTGTAATAAGCAAGCATTTATTTAAGTCATCAAAGATTTCGGTTATACTTTGTTCTGCAATATCCTTGGTGAGACTCCTGTGTGGAGTAGGATGAGTTTTCTCATCTTCATCCAATTAACTTTGAGAAAAGATACTCCTTCACTTTGAGATGGTGTCTTTGCCATCTGATATGGAGAAAGAATCCTTAACCTCAATAGTTTTATTCTTGGTGAGTTTCTTCAACTTCGATCCTTAATGGTCTCATTCCTGGCAGTCAAAGCAGAGCAAGATAATAAAAACATATCCTTCTTGTCTTCGGTAAAATCCAGGGAGGTAAGACCATTGAAAAGAGGTCTGCTTACTTATAAGCTAGTCAGAATCCTCCACGGGATGGAACTTAGATGCAGATCTAACCAGAAGGGTGCTACATGTTTGCTAGCTTTAAAGAGATCTGCTTTCCCTCATCTTTCTTTCTTTGTCTTATAGTATTCTTCCACATTCTTGAATATTCATTGACTGCTATCTAATGTTTATATAATGTTAATATTGGCAATTGTCATTTTAAAGTATTGTTGTAAAGACTAATTGAAGTTATTCAGTTATCCAAACAGTTATCTGTTATTTTCCTGCAAAAGAGCATTAAATACACTACTCATACTGCATGATCATTGTTTCTGAATCCAAAAGAACCGTTACCCAACAGTGCTGGGCTGGGGACAGAACAGAACAGGGAGATGGGAAGTGGAACGTACATGCAGACTTGGTATTAAACAGGCCTAGTTGAGTAGAATGATAATCATACATGGAATTCATTTACAGAACACAAGAGAAGGCTGACTCTGGATTAACACTTCATTTTTTTTTTCAATTTACAATTCAATCCTGCTATGTTGCTTTATTGTGATGATGAGATGATCCTGGGCTGGAAGAGCAAAAATGAGGGAGTGTATGCCAAGACATGAAAGCCATCTCAGTTGCCCAGCTAAAACAAATGGGCAGCAATGATATGGGAAAATGCTGGAGGTGACAATGCCAAAGGCATCATTTTATTCTGTGAAGGAGAAGGCAATCAGAAATGATTTACAGGTTGATAAGAAATCCAAATGACTAGATAGTATAAAATGACTGGTGATAAAATGCTGGATGATGGACCCTCAGGTCAGATGGCATTCAACATGCTACTGAGTAAGAGCTGAGGCTCTTTCATAGTACTACTGGTGTTTATGATATGGCTAAAGTCTTCAGGACATCTAGCTGCCATGCTGGAAAAGAACATCAAAAGCTGCAAAGATAGTGACAACATGGAATACAAGAAGCATTAAAATGGGAAGTTCAATACAATGCAACATGAAATGAATCAACCACACAGATGGACTCTTAGGCATCTGTGAATTGAATTTATTACTCAGAACATGAAAAGGAACGGCACTGATTTCATAATCATAAGAATACAGGATATCAAAGACAATTCTTGAATATAATGCTTTTGATAACTAACAATATCAATTAGACTTTACAATAATACTTTAACATGAAAATTATTCAAGTTTATACTAGCCACTGGTGCAGAAGAAGTGACCAATGAATTATATGCTTAAATTCAATCTAAAATAAACAGAACATGCAAGCAATGTCAAGGTCAGAAATAGCAAGGAGCAAAATGTGATTCGATTGTATGGTCTCAGAAACTGAAAGGAAGCAGGAGAACAAATGATCAATTCCTGCCAATCTAATCATTTCTTTGTTGGCAAAACAATTTTCAAACAATGAAAACAACACATATGCATAAACCATTGCCTGATGGAATACACAGAAACTGACTATATTATTGGTTAAGGAGTGAGGAAGAGCTCAATTATAATAGCAAAGATGTGGCTAGGGGCTGATTATGAAACATTATGAACTAGTCATATGCACGTTCAAGTCAAGCTAAAGCAAAAGAAAAAAAACCAATAAATTGAGCATGCTCTTTTTCAGATAGAACATTAGGAATTCTTTTGGTCCTGAATATCATTGATAGCAAGCCAGAAGAATTGTGGAACAAAATCAAGAAAGAGAAGAAGACAACCATCAGCAAGGTGAATCAGTTCAATTATAGCAGCAGTCACTAAATCATTGGAAGACCTTGAAGGGTCAGGTTGAGGACAGATTGTACTGGACAAGTCTGTCTATGTGATTACTAAGAGTCAACACTGACTTAATAGCACATAATCAATGAGTATTATAGACGTGGCATCACATCTAGATTGCCATAATGTGGAATCAAAATACAGGACCGAAAGCAAATAAATCAAGGGCTCACTGCAGTATTTATGAGACAGCATGTAATGGAGGTGACCCTATCAAATAATAGAGATATTCCTGCAAATAAAGAAATTGCACTGATATTTATACATTTCAAAAAGGAGAAGAAAATGATGCAAGAAAGGAGGAAAAACTGATTCAGGCATACACGTTCATATGTAATAACCTAATAAAGTTCAATTAATTTCTTGTCCTTCTACTGTTACTATCTTTATAAAAAGAGAATAATCATCTTAATAAAAGAAGTATGTCAACAGGTTGCTATAGGAATATTTTGATAAGATTAGCTGTGAGTTAGGCACTCCAAGCTCACATTCTTTTGTTTTATTATTCTATTTATTTATGTTTCTAGTCTATTAACATACTCCCATCTACCTGAAAATTTATTTTCCTTACAACAGTATGTTCTTCATAGGGCCACTTTTGAACAGTGCTCAGAAATTGTGATAACATCCTGAATTTTCTGTCCTGACTATGGTATTAATAGGAGCTACAAAGAGCAAAGATTTAGCTGCCTTGTTGAAACAAAATACTAATACTAAATCACTGAGTGATTAACCTTAAATCTCAAAATTACTTGAAAAGGATCTCATTTTCTCTCATACAGACTTCTCAACTATTAAAATTCCCTTTTAGATGCATTATTTCATCCCAATAGAGAAGAATATGACATCTAGTTGGATAATGAAATCTGCAACCAAATAATCAAGGACTCCAGTGTTACTTCATTTCACTGATTTTGTATTTATACTGATGTGAGACAGGTTGAGAGGAGAGGCAGGAACACAAGTATATTATAATTTCAAATATTTTGATGCATTTATAGTCCATCTAACTGCATCCCTGAATCACTCTCAAACTGTGAATTATGCTTGATGCATAATCATGAATTAGAGTGATGTTTCTTGTAAATGCAGCTTGAACATACTTCACAGAACGAATACCTTTCCATGTTGAACAATAGTGTCCACCTTTCTTTCATTGATTTTGGTTAGGGTGATGGAGAGGTAGGCCACTATATCTGAAAAATTTTGAGGTTGGGAAAGTTTATACTCCAAGATACAGGTGCTAAGTACCCACCATGGTTGCTCTTTCTGCCTGCCTGATTCCAGCTGCATGGCCTCCACATGCTTACAGGCTTATATATGACAAGTTTGTGTGTTCAGTCCTCCTGCTAAAGGCAATGTCATAAATCATCTTCAGTGACTTGGAAAGACATCATGTATCCTCTAGGAAGATTTCTTATAGGAAGCCAGGAAGCAGCACTGCCTGTACTCCTTCTTGCTGACCTGTCTATTCAAGTCTTGTCCAAGTAAGGAACAAACTCATGATCCAGAATGGCAAGCTGGGGGAAGAAAACCTCCCAGAAATCCTGTGTTTCTTTCTGCACCTAACCAGCAATGATAGCTCACTGGAAAGAAACTTCCAGTTGCTTAGTAACAAGAAGGCCATGGCCAGCAGCCAATACCAAACAGAAGCAACAGCCTTTCTTTCCAGTATGGGGCTGGACAACTGCAGTTGGCAAACTATTCAGCACAACCAACATATAGTGGTAATTTAGACACCTCCGAAGGAAATTATGACAAGGCGGTAAAGATAGAATTACTTTCACTTCCTCACTGAGAAAAGAACATTATTCAGTGATACTAACTGAAAGCAACACAAAACTGGTAAAATATATTACCCAAAACACATTTTATTAATGTATAGATGAATTAATTGGCCTTGATGTATAAATGGCAATCAGTTCAGATCCTTTTATATTGATTTGATTTCATTTTGATTTGATTTACATCCCAACTTTCAGCTCAAATGACCATTCAATGGAGCTAATAATTTATTTATTTTTTAAAAAAAGAGTGCTTTCAAACCAGTCTTGATTCCTGGTGATTTACACAAACAGGTCCTTGCATTTTCCTTCAATCAGCTAATTTAAAACAGAATACAAACAGTTTTTAAAATAAAAAGTTTTTATTTTAAAATAAAATTAGGGTTTTAATTAGTAATGACAACATTAATTACTAATTAAAACCCTAATTAAAATCCTAGTTTAAAGAAATATCAACATGTTTTCTGATTACCATGCTGGAGCCTAACACAGGTCCCAAGAGAATTCATTCCAAGGACTAGGAACAATACAGAACAATCCCATGTATAAGAGTGGAATCACCTCAAGAACGATCATTCCTATAGATCTTAATTCCTGGACAGATTTGAAATGGAAGAGATTGTTTCTCAAATAGTCAGGCCCTCAAGTGATCACTTATGCACCCAGTTGTGAAGACATCTAACTGTATGCCCCAGCTATCCAACTGCCCTCCTTCCTCCAAAATCACTGTCTGAAGAACCAGCACAATATATTGTTATGTCTCCTCTTGGAGATTCAAATGAACAAACACAAAGCAGCCGTTTCACAATCAAATCAAACTGAAGGAAAATAACAAGATAACGACTGGCAGAAACGGTTAGAATTCCTTTTCAAAATTCAAACAAACAGAGATCTCTTTGCAGTAACGTCCTCATTCAAAATAGACATTTTGTTTCTGGCCAAAGGCACCAGCTCAGCTGTGTCCTTTTATACCCATTAAGGCAACATGCTAATTAACTGGCTTGTCCTACAGATTAACGTTTCCTGGTTCTGACGTCAATCCACGATCTAACAGTCATCAGATTCAAAGTTTCTTAACAGTACCAATCCTTCCAATCACAACACTATCCCCTACATAGGGCCCTTCCCCAGTCTGATGTTTAACTTGACAATATTTCGTTGACAACCCCACTCTGTCTCCCACAGCCAATGGAGGCGTCGCTCGTTCCAATTGTCTCAGGTGGTCTACACATTGGAGACTTGGAAAGAAATACCGTTCTGCGACCAAGCCACCAACGGATTGTGCAACGCAACCAGGACATTCCGAGCACCAAAGGGAGATGAAGGTTCGAGGTGATATAAAACTTATCGCTCCTCTCATGATCCCCAATGATCATATGCACTGGCTGGGTGGCGAAGCGAATGGGCCCAGACTTGAGCTCACGCCCATCCACAGTTTCCACCTTAATGGGTGGATGTACAGCAACCAATGGGATCCCATAGTGCGTAGCAAAAGCTCGGTCCATAAAGCTGGTTGTAGCCCTGAGTCCACCAGCGCAACAGCAGGAATTCCCTCCTTCTGTGACTGTAGAAAAATTTGAGTGTCCAAAAGTAAATGCCGAGGAGGGCCAGGATTTACTTCAGCAATTTGAGGTGGGGATGTGAAATGTGTCCGACCTAGGGTTTCCTTGAGGTCAGGTCTACCCTTTTTCCTGACGAGCCAAGAGTGGTTTCAGGTGCGGGTCTGCGGTTCCTCTCCGATTGCAGGAATTAACAAAATGTCCCAGACCCCGCAATAAAGACACAAGCCTTCCTGGAACCGTCTCAAACGCTCCCGCGCTGTTAAGCGGGGCAGAGTGCTCCCAACTCCATCGGCTCCTCTGTCTTAACCATGGGTTGGAAAACTCTCGGTGGCGTGGGTTGTGCACGAGAAAGCGAAGATGGTTCCATACCGAGCGTTTGCGTCCCACGTTGCTGTAAAGCGAGCTTCAATTCGTAAGCACTGAACTATCAATGCATCCAAAGTTAAAGCCCTCTCTGTATGGACCAGCTCATCTTTGATGGCATCAGACAAGCCTTCCTGGAATGCAGCCATATGAGCCGGTTCGTTCCAGTTGGATTCCAAACATAACAAACGAAATTCTGCAACGTAATCCTGCAGGGAACGTTTCCCCTGATTTATGTCCCATAAACGCCTGTCCACAGTTTGTATCTTAATTGGGTTCTCAAACATCACTCTCATTTGCTGAAGAAAACCCTGGAAATCATTCAACAACGGGCTATCTTGAACTAACAAAGGAGTAGCCCAATTAGCAGCCTGCCCAGATAAGAGGCTAAGAATGAATCCTGTCTTGGCCCGATCATTTGGGAAGTTTTCAGGCCTCAAGGACATAAATAATTGACACTGCCCCAGAAATGCCGGAAACATGTCCGTTTGCCCAGAAAATTTCTCCGGCATGGATACTGGGCTTTTCCTCACAGGAGGGGCAGGGGGAACAGCAGCAGGGCTTGGTAAGCTGGAAATATAATTCAGCAATTGTGTTACCTGATTCTGAAGCGTCACATTGCTTTGCAGGAGCTGATTTATTTGCTGTTGCTGCTGCTCTACCAAACGCTGCAGTTGATTTAAATCCATCTTGCTTGAAAGATGGTTTGTTTAGGCCAGAAACAATAATGTTATGTCTCCTCTTGGAGATTCAAACGAACAAACACAAAGCAGCCGTTTCACAATCAAATCAAACTGAAGGAAAATAACAAGATAACGACTGGCAGAAACGGTTAGAATTCCCCTTCAAAATTCAAACAAACAGAGATCTCTTTGCAGTAACGTCCTCATTCAAAATAGACATTTTGTTTCTGGCCAAAGGCACCAGCTCAGCTGTGTCCTTTTATACCCATTAAGGCAACGTGCTAATTAACTGGCTTGCCCTACAGATTAACGTTTCCTGGTTCTGACGTCAATCCACGATCTAACAGTCATCAGATTCAAAGTTTCTTAACAGTACCAATCCTTCCAATCACAACACTATATTATATATTGTATATATATTATATTGTATATAATTTATGATCTTTGTTCTGCTCATAGTTCATTATGTAACAGTCCATAATTAAACATTGTGTGAAAGTTGATGAAACCCAGGAATAAGGGTTTAATTTCCTGGTGATTCAGCTGGCCCAGAAGAACTTCTTCTCCCCTAATCATGGGCTTCCATTTTCTAGAAACCATTCTGTGGCTTTGACTAAATTCAACATCACAGTGCAAGTACATACTTGTGTGACAACATTATCATTTTGTATCACTGTTTTTAAATGGATATCATTGTTGAAGGAGATCAATGTTCTTATTTCTGAAAAAAGAGAAAAAGAGGATCCAAAGAACGGCCGACTATTTATTTTGACATTTGTACCGTGAAAATTCCATAGGCAGTCATACAGTGATCAGTCTGTACACTTTGAAAATTATGTGATGATTAATTGAAGACATCATGAATTCTCAATCAACCTGTTTTATATTGTTTCTAATAAACAAATAAAATACAAGCATAGTATACTTGTTATACTATACCTCTTCTAAAGCTGGGTCTACCATTTACTGGTCTATCACCTATTAGCAAGGCTGTTGGATAGGATTCTTACATTATAAGCAGAAGTCTAGATGTATCCTTGCAAGCTGAACCCAGATGTTTTAACTGTAGAGAAAATACTGTTAAGATACGAGCAGTGAAAACATGGTTTAGGTACAAAGAGGATAGAACATCAAATCCTTGGTGCAAAATCACCAAGGCATTTTTTTTCTTACAAAATTCACTAACTAGAAGTATTGACTTGTCAATATCCTCTGCTGATTTGTTATAACAGAACTTCTCCAGTGTTGATATAGTCCCAAGCTCTTACATACTTAAGAAACTTGTCCTTTGGGTGGGAAGTGTCACTAGAAATCTACTTCGCATTAAAAGCAAAAGCTATGGGCTGCTCATAGTAGAATGCTTTCAAACAGCACAAGAGAGCATTCTATCTCTTACAACAGCATGAAAGAAATTAAATAGCTCTCATTAAAAGAAAGCAAAACCAGTCAGTCTTCAAAATCAGATACATGTTTTGCTGAAAAAATCTAATTGTACTTCTGCCAGTGCTCAATCTCAGTGATGAATGTGAGTGAATTAGTTTGCTAGGGCTCCATACTTACCTGTATCTGCCTATCTGTGCAAATCTGTTTTCATTATTCACTCAAACCCAGTTGGCCCAGTTTTATAACACTGAAAGGCAAATAAATGGACCTAATTATTTTTTTATAACAACCCAAAATGCATTCAGATGTCGTGATGTGTTTATACCTATAAAGATCAGAAGAGTGCAAGCAGTAATATTCCCTGTGACATTTTATTGACGTAAAAAGTGGACTTTGAAGAAGTAGAATAGGAAGTGTATTAATGCTTTTGAACTTTGCTGTTGAGAAAATTCTTGAGAATATCATGAACAGCGAACAAAACAAACATATAGATCACCAAACAAATCAATCCAGAGTCCTCACTCATGGTACACAGATTCAAGCTCAAATTATCCTACATCAGACACTTATGTGAAGACCCACCTCTCTGGAGAAGTTTCTAATGCTGGGAAAAGCGGAAGGAAAGCGAAGAGGATAGCCAGCAGCAAGACGGATGGATTTAGTTACAATAGAGATCAGTGCACTGTTCGAAGACTTGCAGGATCAGATTAGAAAATCATTGTGGAAAAAAATGAGTCTCATATGGTTGCTAAGACTGGACATTGAGTTGATGCCACAATATAATCAAGTGACGAAACAGATCCTAGTTTTGAAATATTTAAATATATTCCTATAACAACACTCATCCTGATGTCTAACATCTTGATTTGGTGTGAGATTTATCATAATTGTCCCAGAGTATTTCAGTGGCTATACTGACTTTGCCAAGACAGGAATAGTTTACAATGTCATCTCCATTATAAAGATTATTAATCTATTCTAAGTAGTACACGGCCCATGCACACAGTTATAATGCACTAAGCTGAGTCACAAACAAGCAGGGAGCAATTGACACTTTTCCAATAGTTTTATTAGCTTGATCATAAATCATTTGAATTAGAAGAGGTGAAGAGAAACACATGTTTGTAATTAGTAGGGACAGTTAAATGCAGCCAAGAAGAGAAAGTCTTGCAGTCAAATAGTCTAAGTGCTGATAACATCCACAACAGGCAATTCAATTGCAAGGTGAAAAATCAATTTGCAGCGTGAATTAGGAGAAAGCAGAAATACAAGGTCAGAGGAATACAGTCTATAATGGAGAGTTATTAAAAACAAATAAGAGAGGATCTGGGATATGCTCATAACAAAATATAACAGAATATAAGAGAATAACAGAGTTGGAAGGGATCTTGGAGATCTTCTAATCCAAGCTCCTGGTCAAGCAAGAGACCCTATATCAGTGATGGAGACAAATGGCTGTTGAGTGTCTTTCTAAAAGCCTCCAGTGATTGAGCACCTAAAACTCTGAAGAAAAAGCCGTTCCGCTGGTGTATTGTTTTTGCTGTCAGGGAATTTCTAGCTTGCTTCTTAGTTCCAGGTTGCTTCTCTCCTTGATTAGGTTCTAACTATTGCTTCTTGTCTTACCTTCTGGTGCTTTGAAAAATCACCTATTGCCAGATATAAATGAATAAATCAGTATTTTTTTAATTTATTAAACCATTTTATATGGCTGATTTAGGGTTTGGCATTCTCCCAAGGTCAGGCACTGATTTATGTCTATGTGAATATCAGCCACCTGCACTCAGTCTGATTCATACTCATAGGTGGCTAATAGTTTGTTACCTTCTGAGCTGGCAACTGTGAATCCACTTAGTTCTTCTCTATAGTCTCAGAATCAAAGGAGTCTCTAACACCAATGGGATATAGTAGATTTTGGCTTTCTGTTCAGGTGGATTTAGTGAAAAATGGAAAAGCTCCATTGATTTGTCATGAATAGATCAGTCCCGAATCAGTTAACACTAGAAATTCCATCTTTGAAAATGGAGGATCATTTAGAATAGTCCCATTTGCATACCTGGTAAGATTTGAATGATTTTTGTGTGTAGTGTGAACATTATCAATGATACTACTGAAATTGTAGTTGAAGGAAGTCAGGTTATTTGACACTGCTACTACTTGATCTAAGCACTATCCTTCCTTCTCAAAATGCAACATCAATCTCTTGTTTTACTGTTTTGAGCTTTGTTCATGATGTTGGAAGTGATGAGGTACCTGCTTAGTTGACTTTTGGCCTTTGGGAACACTCTGTTGTAGTGTATTTGGTCCTTCCTGTTGTGCTATAACCAAAATGTAATACTGTAATCTACTTTTTACTTCCTCCTCTTCATTTTACTTAGACTTGTTTATATTCAAGACTTGAAGTTCTGTTCATGCTTCCAAGTATGAATAATACTCAAATCAGGCAATATTAATGTTATGCTAATAAAAAGTAAAATTCCTTTTTCAGCCTCCGTGAAGATTTTTCTAGTCCTCTCTAGATATGCTTCTCAGATGGTCCCCGATTTAGGAAGGAATAAGCTGAATAAAGCAAAACTGAAAAATAACCTTAAATAATCAGAGAAATAATGGAGAGGCTATCAAAATCAAAAACAAAGAGGTCCAATAATAAACTGCATATTTTTAATCCCAAGTTAAGAAAATAAACAGCAAAGGAGCAGAAGGACAAAATAGGATTGGGATAGAAATGAGGACTACATAATGGCTTCCTCCCCCTTCACATTAGTTGATCTTCACTTGTCTTAGCAAATCTGTCTTAATCTTGTTTTCATGTCAGTACCAAAGTTGCTCTGGGGAAGATGAGAAGTAGAGACTAAATTGGCTAATACAGCGATGTCCACAAGGAAATCATTGCATTGAGAAATGACACAGGTTCAGCAAGAGAATTATATTCCATTGTATGACATGTAGACATGCCTGCCTACAAACTAAAATTTATAATTTAAACTCTGTGAGGTGGCTTCACAAGTCTCTATTCTGTATTAAATTGAACTACATTTAAAAAATAGTTAAATTAAAAATACTCCTGGTTAAAGGACCTTACTAACTTTGGTATAGGATGGGGTGGCATTGCCTAGCAAATCTGAGGGGACCTTCTAGACCTTCAAGGAGCAGGTGGCAGTCATGACTAGGAGAGCCTTTGTACAGCTTCATGTTTTGTAATAGACTTTACATGTGGCTATCCTGATGAAGAATCTGGCTGCATGGAGAGTTATGTCTGCTCTTAAAGGGAACACATTATAACTGTTCCATGAATTACATTGGTTGTCAGTCTGCTTCTAGGTGTTTCAAGGTGCTTTAAAACTCTATATGTCTTAGTACCATATTATTTGAGGGGCCATCCCCTCCCTATTACATCCACCTGTACCACCAGGTCAGGCAGTAGGAATGTGCTGTGGGTCCCATCTCCAAAAAAGCTCAACCAGAGGGACTCAGAAAGCATGCCTTTTTTTTTTTACTGTGACTCCTGCCTTCTAGAACATAATTCCCCCTATCCCCGAGATTAAATTACCCCATCTTTATTAGCCTTCTGGAAGACATGTTTTTTCATGAACCTTATAGATCCCATGGAAAGCTTGCAGGGTAGCCATATGAAGTCAAGTTAACGGTTCATCTCCCATATTTTGGGGTTTGGGGTCAGCATGTCTCATTTTTTTAGATTGTTTTTTTAGTTATGTTTGTGCACCACCTAGAGTATGTATGTATATGTATATGATGTATATGAATGCCAATTCTCAACAGCTTCAGCAAGATGGCACCAGAGAAGCTATGAGACTAGTAGCTCAGAGGAAACATATGCTGCTTAAGCTGTTAGATATGTTATTCCAATTGCTGAGTTGTGCTAAGTTATGAAGGTGTGGCTACACTTTTCCTCCTTCCCCCATCCAGTTCAGGACTGTCTTATCTTTGGCTCCTTTCTGGGATGGGCTGCCTCCTCCCTGGGAAAATATGATGCTATTGCCAAGATTCATACTGCCAACTTCTTCTTTACCTGCATGTTCTTTCACATTCTAGCTTCATAACAGTGCCCCTTCCTGAGATGCTGAATCTGATTTCTAGGGATATAGTTGTGCTGAGTCTAATAATTAAGGATTTTAAACTACCTTCTCTGGGAGTGGAAAAAAGAGGCTTTCATGACCACTGTGACAATCATGGGCTTGTCCCAGGCCAACAGTGGCCTAACTAACGGGACAGCCACACATTAGATCTGGTTTTCATCTTGGAGCAGTTGAGAAATGATCTGGTAACAAAAGACAGTTCCACCAATCCTTTGTCATGGACAGAACATTTCTTCTTGCCTATGGATTTAACCAGAACGATCATCTTCCATAGGAAGGATGATTTAATTACAATGATCTGCCACAGTGACCTGATGAACTTGACAGGCTTTGAGGAATTTCCCAATTATTGGTTGCTTTTATTGATGAATAATGGTGAACTTTGAGGGGACAGAATTCATCATCCATTAGTTTAAGGTAAAGTATCATCAAGATGCTGATGGTATCATTACATAAAGCCACCTTGTATTAAATGGATGATATGACAGAAATGCTAACCCAATACTTAGAAGCTGTTGGAACATGATAGGGCAAAATAGGCTCAAATTCAAGCAAATAGAGTGACTGTTAAGAGTCCTTTTGATTATGGATGACACCAATAGGCCTGCAGTCTGAGGATCCTCCTGGTCACACTACTACTGGAAGAACAGAATAATTCAGGACTGCAGACTGGCCTTTGTCCAGTTTCTATCAGTGCCCCAG
Organism: Pseudonaja textilis; assembly: GCF_049901715.1. NCBI lineage: Eukaryota > Metazoa > Chordata > Lepidosauria > Squamata > Elapidae > Pseudonaja > Pseudonaja textilis. Next base: position 45,793,022 of record NC_141994.1, read on the forward strand.
TTGTAGATGTTACCTGAACAGAACTGAAAACAGACATACATGCCTCTAACCTGGAATATTGCATTTGCTTGGACTGCCCTTGAGGACTGCTCAGAAGCTTTGCCTGGTATAAAATGCAGCTGCCTGTGTGCTTGCTGGTAAATTTTGATACTACTGTATGATATCAATGTGGCAGGAACTATACTGGCTGATGACTTGTTTCTGAGGGGAATTCAAGATGCTGGTTTTCGTCTAAAAATCCCCATATGGCATTCAAGATAATCTAGCCCATATTGGTAGATATAAATTAATAATCAGGGAAAACTCAGAATACTTGTTGAAGGTCATGAAATATGACAGAATGCAGCATAAACAAGTTTGAACATCTGGCTTAGAATTTTCACTTTATTCTTTTATGTTGTATTTTACTTGGATGTAATCATTGTATTATTACATTTTTGACTGTACACCACTTAAAGTTTCTACCATTGCAACAGTTATAGAAATCCAATACATTAATAAATAAGCAATTTAGATATGAGGAAAAATTTCAAAGGTTTCAGAAATTCTGTGCTGAGAAATAATTTGTGGCTTAATGTGAAATAAAGCTTAATGTTAGGCAAAATTGGTGTTTAAAACAAACCACAGGATAAGACAGGAAGTTCGGAAGGATCAGAAGCCAGATCTGTTGCTTTCTTGAACAATATTAAAATTATATTAACTATTTTAGAAGTTGTCTTTTACAATTAGGATCAAACAAAGAGAGAGAGAATAAATTCATCAACCCCCCTCTCCTACTTTGTGCAGACCAGTTTTTCCCCAAGTTGGCATCTCCCAATCTGTGTAACTCCATAATTCCAGCTTTATTTTATTTTTATTTATTTGATTTGTCAATTGCTTACAAGATAATAGGTATAAGTATAAACATGAGTAAGAATACAGGAAATGGGTATAAATAAATGGGGACAATAGGACAGGAACGGTAGGCATGATTGTGCACTTATGCAAGCCCCTTACAGACCTCTTAGGAATGGGGTGAGGTTAATAGTGGTTAGTTTGAGGTTAAAGAAGTGGGGGTTAGAGTATGTAACAACAAAGTCAGGTAGTGCATTCCAGGCACTGACCACTCTGTTGTTGAAATTGTACTTTCTGCAATCAAGTTTGGAGTAGTTTACATTGAGTTTGTATCTGTTGTGTGCTCTTGTATTGTTGTGGTTGAAGCTGAAGCAGTCATTCACTGATAGGACATTGTAGCAGATAACTTTGTGAACTATGCTTAAGTCCAACCGTAGGCGGCGTAGTTCTAGGTTGTCCAAGCCCAAAATTTCAAGCCTGGTGACATAGGGTATTCTATTGCGAGCAGAGGAGTGTAATACTCTTCTTGTGAAATACTTCTAGACTCGCTCAATTGTATTAATGTCCAATATATAGTGTGGATTTGAGACAGATGAGCTGCACTTGAGTATTGGTTTAGCAAAGGTTTTGTATGCCCTAGTTAGTAATTCAATATTACTGGAGGAGAAGCTTTGTAAGATTAGATTTATAACTCTTAATGCCTTTTTGGCAATGCTGCTACAGTGAGCTCTGGCACTTAGGTCGTTTGATATGAGTACTCCAAGGTCTTTGACAGAGTGAGGGTCGTCAATGAGGTCATATCCGCCTAGTTTGTATTTGTTGTACTGATTTTTTTACCAATGTGTAGGACAGAGCATTTGTTGGTCAAGATTTGGAGTTGCCAATTGTTTCACCATTCAGACACATAATCAAGGTCACTTTGAAGGACAGTAGCATTGTTGGTGGTATTGAATAGTTTTACATCATCCACGAAGAGGACGCAGTTACTTATAAGGTGATCGCATTTATGTAGAGGTCATTTATGTAGAGTATAAAGAGTGTGGGTCCTAGAACACTGCCTTGGGGGACAGCACTGTTAATTGATGCAGGGTTTGATATAGCGTTCCCTATTTTTACTATTTATTGCCTGTTTGACAGGAAATGTCAAATATTTTTGACAATCCTGGCTAGCTTGATATTTGGGGTTGAAGTCTGGCACATTTCAAGACTACAAAGTACATGGAGATTAATAGAATTGGTCATTCACATTTTTGAAAACTACACTGAAGTATCAGAGACTGTGTTCAATTGTATGGGGAGCGCATACAAGTAACACAGCCCTTCCTGCAGAATTTATCTTGGGGGACTGCAGAAACAGATGTAAAAACCGAAGAAGTTGCCCATCCATCCTTTCTCTCTCTCAGGGATATCAGAGGGTGTGTGTTGGGGGGGGGGGGGGGGGCGGGATAAAACAAAAGTCAAGGAGGCAGCTAGAAAAGATCACCCTTTCTTCATATCTCTCCTCCTTCTGTAGACTGCCTTGTTCTGTTTGTGAGGGTAGAATTCAAATAAGGATAGATCCATCATCCTAATCCACCATCCCACATTATGTTAACAGGACACAAAAATGAGGAGCCCATCATGCTAAAGTGTCTTAAGGCAGGGGTGGGATTCAAATTTTTTAACAACCGGTTCTGTGGGCATGGCAAAGTTGGTGGGTGTGGCTTAGTGGTCATGTTATTGACTGGGCGTGGCTAACTCAACATCACTCACATCGAGGCACGCATCTCCTCGCCTGGCCTCTCATGACTGTGGGGATGCTGCAACAGTTGTAAATGTGAAAAATGGTCATAAGTCACTTTTTTCAGTGCCATTGTAACTTTAAATGGTCACTCCACACAAGCAAAGTACCAGCAAAGGAGGGGGAAAAAACTCCAGAGAAGTTCCTGAGACAAGAAGTCTAGTCCTGCCAAGAATGTAATAAGGGTTAACAGAGAGGCAGTTTCTGTAAGCAACACCAGAATGTTTCCTTCCTGCCTTCCTTACAGGATTAGGCCAGTAATTTCTTCTAACAACCAGTTCTAGTGAATAGGTGTGAACTGGTAGAATCCCACCCATCTTAAGGGCAGAACTGATAATTTCCAACCAATTAAGGAGGTGCAACTTCATGCTCACCTTTTCCTCTGCAAAAAAAAAAAAAAATCCTGAAAAATGTCAGGAAATTGGAATTTCCTATTTGGAATTTGTAGGAGAAGAGCAGAGTAATAAAAGCAGGATTTTTCCCTCTTTCTGTTGGCTTTCTTACTTTATTTTATATTTTTGTCTGCCTCTCTGTTACAGTCCTGTTATGGAGGAGAAAATAACTTTGGCACTAAAAGTGAGAGATGAAAGGTGTAAGCTGGTACACCATACTTGTTCAGAATAATTTAGAGCAACAAGTTCTGTGAGTTAATTTGCAGGTTAATTTTTTGTGCCACTGCTAAGCATAATGAAAAAATACTCCTTAAAAAGATATTACGGGAATATAAAACATTCTGAGCAGTTTCACCCTGCTGAGGCAGCAGGCAAGAAGTAGGAACATTTTCTCATAGTGCTTCCTAGCTTCCATTTTGTCCATATTAAATTCAAACAGCTTCTTCTGTCTTTTTCAAAGTTAACAAAAGTGTGTTGTTAATGACTTAATAGACAGGGGTGGGAATAATAGTATGTAGTCTTGTTTGCAGTTGACCATGAAAAGCATAGGATTAAATTAGTTCTATTATTCTCATTATTCTATTGTTCTCATTGACAAGAAATTCAAGGACCAGAAACTAAGATTAAAGCTCCCATTAAACTCCATACTGACAAGGAATTCCAAGGCTAATGGTGAGGACCCTGAAACTCTATTCACATGTAGTGAACACTTAGTGCTCTGGATTTCATAACATATGAACAAAACATAAGATTCCAAGCCACATAAGACTGTTTGCAGAACTTGGGAAAAAGGCCATAATACACAATTGCATCACACATATTCAATCCCTTTGTATGTTATTTTCAAACCCCTAAAGGAATTGGTTACCTTATGGAGTCTGTAGGACATGCTTAACATTTGAAATCCAGAGTTATAGTACATGAGATGATGACATTTGTAAGAAAAGAGATACACGGATATGCCATCCTTAATTATTCTGGAATGTTTTTTATCTTAAATTGCAGCCATCTTGTCCTTCTTCATTATACTGTCCAAAAAATAAGAGGGATGCTGAGACAAGGACTAATGCTTATGAGCAAATCAACTTTGAAATACTTTCAAGATTGGCTATGGGGCATGGGCTTTTATGTTTGCAGCTAGCATGGTGACTAAACAGATTAACAAAACTACTCTCAACCAGTGTAGTGTACTAATTAAAATAATTATTAGGGGTGAGGGAGTTTTATATCTCCATTTAGCCTGAAACTCCCTTGAGCCACTTATTTTTACTCTAATTCACCTCACATGATTATTGCGAAGATAAAATCTCTGTATACATTACGATTTGTCCACCGCCAAGATTTTCTTGGAGGAGGTAGATAAACTTAGCAGAAAAATAGCAGAATCATCCCCTCCACCTCTTTTCTTTTAGCAAGTGTTCTCAGATAAACTCCCTTCCAGGTCTCACATGGAAACATTGTATGAGCTATTTTAATTCTCCATAAATATTACCAGGTACTGCAAGAGTTTCTTTTCCCAATATATCACTGCCCATCTCAAATCCAGGTCCATTTAAAAAGACAGAATCGGGGTAATAAAAGCAGGGGTGGGATTATACCAGTTTGCACCTATTCGCTAGAACCGGTTGTTAACATTCTAAGCAGTTCGGAGAACCAGTTGTTAGAAGAAATTACTGGCCTAATCCTGTAAAGGAAGACAGGAAGGAAACATTCTGGTGTTGCTTACCTAAACTGCCTCTCCATTAACCCTTATTATATTCTTGGCAGAACTAGACTTCCTGTCTCAGGATCATCTCTGGAGTTTTTTTCCTTTCCTTTGCTGATACTTTGCTTGTGTGGAGTGACCATTCAGTTACAATGGCACTGAAAAAAGTGACTTATGACCATTTTTCACACTTACGACTGTTGCAGCATCCCCACAGACGAGGAGATGCGTGCCTCGATGTGAGTGATATTGAGTTGGCCACACCCAGCCAATAACATGACCACGAAGCCATGTCTACCCAGTCATATGACCAAGCCACGCTCACCACCTAAGCCATGCCCACAGAACTGGTTGTTAAAAAATTTGAATCCTACCCCTGAATAAAGGGCATCCATTCTTGCAGATTGTGCTACTCTCCAGCATTCTAAAAATAGCAGTATAAAAAATGGAAAGGAGGACACATAACTAAAACAGAATACCAGCAAATAGCCCAAATCTGCAAGGATAACAGATAATCAGAGTTGGAAGGGACCTTATAGGTCATCTAGTCCACCACCCCCACCCAAGTGGGAGACCTGACACCATTTCTGACAAATGGCAGTCCAATCTCTTCTTGAAGGTCTCAAGTGATGACACTCCCACAACTTCCGAGGGCAAGCTGTTCCATTGGTTTATTGTTCTCACTGTCAGAAAGTTTCTCCTTATTTCCAGGTTAAATCTCTCCTTGTTCAGTTTCCATCCATTATTCCTTGTCTGGCCTACAGGTGCTTTAGAAAATAGCTTGACCCCTTCCTCTCTGTGGCAGCGCTTCAAATATTGGAAGACTGCTATCATGTCTCCCCTGGTCCTTCTCTTCACTAGACTAGCCAAGCCCAGTTCCAGTGTAACCGTTCTTCATATGCCTTAGTCACCAGTCCCCTAATATCCTGGTTGCTCTTCTCTGAGCTTTTTCTAGAGTCTCAACATCTTTTTTATAATGTGGTCACCAAAACTAGATGCAGTACTCTAGGTGTGGTCTTACTAAGGCTTTATAGAGTGGTATTACTACCTCACTTGATCTTGATTGTATCCCTCTGTTAATGCAATTTAGGATTGCATTAGCTTTTTTGGCTGCCGCTGCACACTGGATGAAGTCAGGAAAGCTAAGCTCAGAATGAGTTAAGACTTGCAACAAATATGAAAAATAGTTTTAAAAAATTTTCAACGTGGAAAAAAAAAAGTCCAGGAAACAATTAGTTCACTAATGGGAGCAGACAGCAAGGAAGTAATGGATAACAGGGAGAAAGCAGAATTGCTTAATTCATTGTTTGTAACTGTCTTAACTCAAAAAGCAAGAAACAGCCCAACCTATCAAAAACAGGACTGCAAAAGATGGAACAGGAATGAACGTCAAAACAGGCAAGAAAATTGTAAGAGAACATCTATCCACCCTAATCAAGGACAAATCACCAAGATCAGATGGATTACATCCGAGAGTTCTGAAAGAGCTGGCAGATATGATCTCAGAACCATTCAGTGGTGGAATTCAAATAATTTAACAACTGGTTCTCCCAGGGTCAGGTTGGCTATCGTGGGAGGCATGGCCCATCTCCATCCTCCAGCTCCACCGCACATGTGAGCCTCCTGCAATGGCCAACCTGACCCTAGGTGAACCGGTTGTTAAATTCCCCACCCTCTCGCTATCAAAGTGGATCTTGGGTGCTGCGCTGCAATGGAGAAACGGGAACTGGCACAAGGGAAGGAGGAGGAGCAGGGAAAAGAGGGAAAGCGCCCTCCTCCTTCCCTTGTGCCGGCCGCTCCGTTGCCTGTTTCTCCATTTCAGTGCCACACCATGGATCTTGCTCTGCCCTGCCCATCAGCACCTGGACCTGGCACCTAGGGGCTCTGTTCTGTAGGGGCCTCTCTTTCATTTAAAGGAGAAACTTGATTAAAGGGAGGCAGTAATGGAGGGGTCAGTGAGTGCCAAGGGCTGCCTTTCTCAAAGATGGGAGCTCCATGGAGCTTGGGCTCTTCTGCCCAGGCAGGGCTTCCTGCTTTGAAGCAGGGATGAGTCCATCAATGTTTGACTGGCAGCAAAGAAGGAGAGCCCCTTTCCTGGGTGAGGGAGCCTCTGAGCCTGCTTCCCATGAGCTTTTGCCACAAGTGACTGCTGGCAGCTGGGGAGTGGCTGGCCCACCGGACCCTCCTCATCTCATCTCAGCACTTGGCAAGGGGAAGCCTCTTGGAAGAGGAAGCCACTCTTTCTGGCTTGGACATAATTGCCTCCTTCAAGATGGGCAGTCATTGCTTTTTGTGCCTCTCTCAGGAAGACACCTCCCCATTCCATGACAGATGCCACCAAGTGGGGTACTCACATAACACAAACTTTGTTGTCATTGTGTCACTTGATCTCTCCCTGAACATGGGCATGGGAGGGGTGCTGCAGAAAGAAGCAGAGAGGGTGAGCCCACAGACACACAGAAAGAGAGAGAGAGAGAGAGGGAGGGAGAGAGAGACAGAGAGAGAGAGAGAGAGACAGAGAGAGAGAAGGAGGGAGGGAGGGATAGACAGAGATGGATGGATGGATGTGAATGGGCAACTGGGTGTGTGGCTGACAGTTGATGGAGAGGGAAGGGAAGGGAAGCGGCCGGGCTGCTGCTACCTTTCATTGGGGCATGCGGAGCATGACAGGCTCCTCTTGCCATCTCTTCTCCCCCCTATCGCCAAACATGGCAGGAAGCCCCTCATTTCAGCCGGTTCGCCGAACTCCAGAAAAATTTAGCTACTGGTCCTAGTGAACCAATGTGAACCTGCTGTGTCTCACTACTGGAACAACGGAACATAATCTTTCAAAGATCCTGAAACACCAGGAAACTACCAGAGGACTGGAAAATAGTTGATGTGGTTCCAGTCTTTAAAAAGGGGGGAAATGGATCCATTGACTTACAACCACAATTGGGCCCAAAATTTATGTTGGTAAGTGAGAAATTACTTAAGTGAATTTTGCCCCATTTTATTACTTTTCTTTGCACATTTGTTAACTGCACCACTGCAGTTGTTAAATTAGTGACACAATTGTTAAGTGAATCTGGTTTCCCCATTGACTTTGCTTATCAGAAGGTTGCAAAAGGTGATCACATGACCCCGGGACATTGCAAGTGTCATAAATGTGAATCAATTGTCAAGCATCCAAATCTAAACCACATGACCATGGGGATGCTACAATGGTCATAAGTGTGAAAAATTGTCATTACTTTTTCAGTGTCATTGTAACTTTGAACGGTCACTAAACAAATCGTTGTAAGTCAAGGACTATTTGTACAGACCAATGAAGCTGACATCAATTCCTGAGAAAAATCCTGGAAAAAATAAGTAGCAGATCTGTGAGCACCAAGAAATAACCAGCTATTACTAGAAGCCAGTATGGGTTTCTTAAAAACAGATGATGCCAGACAAACCTTATTGCCTTCTTAGCCTAAATTAGTGAATCGGAGAAATACTGTAGGCATAATTTACATAGAGTCATTAGACCATGATCCTTGGTAAGATAGAAAAATATGGGATAGATCCATCCACCACCAGATGGATTCGCAATTAGCCGACCAACCATGCTCAATGTGTAGTTCTCAATGGAACTACATCTAAATGGAGGGAACCATTCAATGGAGTACCTAACGTTCTGTCTTAGGCCCAGTACTGTTCAGCAACTTCATAAATGATTTAGGTGAGGGGATAGAAGGGGAACTCATCAAATTTGCAGATGATGTCGAAGCTGGGAAAATAGCCAGCACTTTAGAAGATAGACTCAAGATATAGAAGAATCTTGACAGACTTGAATATTGCTTGAATATAGACTTGAATATTCAGAATATTGCTCTGTCTAACAAAATGTAATTCAGTGGAGAGAAAATTAAGGTCTTACACTTAGGCAGGAAAAACCAAGTGCACAGATATAGAATACTAGCTCAACAGTGGTGACTGGGAGAGGGATCCAGGTGTCCTACAGGACAACCATTTAAGTTTGAGCCAGCAGTGTGCTGCAGCTGCCAAAAAAGCTAATGCAGTTGTAGGCTGTATTAACAGAGGAATAGCATAAATATCACATGAATTATTAGTACTGCTTTATGCTACTTTTGTAACACCACAATTGGAAAACTGGACCAATTCCAGTTACAAAAAAGATGCTGAGACTGAGGAATAAAACAACATAAATAATGATTTTGGAATAAGGGATAATACAGGAATTGCTAGGTCATTTGGGAATAAATATTTATTTACTTAATATTTTTTTAACTTATATGCCCCACCCCCATCTCAGCAAATAACTCTGCCTACATACTGTAATACAATAAATAACTAATGTGCACTACTAATAACTAGTGCCCAATGTGAAATCTCCCTGACCTGGGTTAAGTGACCAAATTAATTGGCACAGCAGTGCTGGCTCTTCTGCCTTTTGTATAGCCACTTTCATTATATTTTTTAGCCACCTCTAACACAATTGCAGTTGTACTGAAACTAAGAAGTGGGGAGCAGGGGAGAGAATTTACGAATTAAAGCTCTCTATATTTTCCATCCTATAATTAAAACAATAAAAAAGCTCTCTTCACTTCTTGTCTCCTAAGATCTCTTCATGCAATGACAATGAACCTAGTTTTAAAACAGTAATTTGGCCAACGTAGAAATGCACCTTCATTACAATTCCCCATGAGGTGAAGCTGGGTCTACAATGTTATAGAAACAGAGCAATTCTTGCTGCTGGCATCCATCACTGCCTGCCATATACTGTTTGCAGATATGTATCACTTCTTATATAACCTTATTTAGACAGACAGAAGTACGCAAAGAAATTTTCTATAAACTATACTTTAAATGCTCTCTAGGGTAACTGTTGCTGGTCCCAAAATGGGAAATGGAAGTTATGAGAATAATTTCCTATCTAATAGTAATTTCATTTAAACTATGTCCATAAATGTCCTATTAAAAATAATATTTTTTCACCAGAACTAGCTTACATTTTCTATCAGTTTTAGGAAAAAAAGTGTGGAGGAAAAGTACAAGTGTTTCAGTTGGATGCAAAGAGTTTTCCCTTCCTATGCTGCTCTGAGGGACTTACTTCCAGATGTCCATGCAGAGAATTGAGCTCAGTATCCTATGGGTAGAAACAGATGCAAAAAGTAAACATATAATTTACAACCTGGTTAATTATTGCTTTTGGTCAACTATATAATCCATGTAGGTTGCCAACATTTTGGCTTTAATTTTTATTCCTAGAGGAGGAAAATACTTCAATATCATATACTGAAATGACACCTTGGTTTTTTTCTACACTGCAGTCATCAGCTGTTTATTTCCTATGAGTAAACCAACTAAAAAAAAAACCAGCTGTCAGCCCAGTCAGGAAATAAAAGCCATAAGTATCTTTATGGTAAAGTTATAGTAACAGAATCTTGCAAGTTTTGAAAGCCCTTTTCCCCTCCCCTGCCTTTACTTACCAGAGAACTAGGGGGAACTAGATAATCCTTTCCAATATTACTTTCTCCACCTCATCCCTCTACTGAACTTTGATTTCTCTTATCAGACTAGACTGCAGGTTTTTCTGTCTCCCAAGGTTATTCTCACAACCTTTTACATCAGATTAAGAAATGGTTTCCCAGATTCTCCCCACTTCTTCATGTTTGGCCACCGTGATCACCAGGTGTTCTGTCCAGACCATGGTTAACAAGGCATTCGATGGTGGATTCCCTGCTTCTTTTCACTTGCCAGCCATGCCAAGAACACAACCGGCAATTACTTTCTCTTCTCTAGGCAGGTCTTTTGAGGACTGCGGGGGGGTGGGAGGGTGGTGGGACATTTCTTCCTCTCGCTTGGAGGCTGGAAGTTGGCAGAACTCTTGTCAATTTCTTCCAGAAAGAAGAAAAAGGAGGACAGGATAAATGGGCAGTATTTCCAGGTTTCTGGGCTGAACCTATTAAAAGAAAAAGAAATGCCCAGCATTTTACCATTGCTCTGATACACTTGTTAAAAATCAAACCAAATAAAAAATGCTATTCAGCATTTCACCCAACTTTCATATTAGCAGCTAGGAGCAACCCAGTGCCAAATGACTATTGAAGACTGAAAGCAGGGATGGGGGAACATGCCTACCATGGAGTGGAGGCATTTGTGCAAGAGGCAATGAAATGCAGCAAATAGAGCAGACAGCCCTGCCTGTACCAAGGAGAAATGAAAGCACTCCTCCTTCTGGTGCTCAGCAAGAAAACCAGGGTGAACGTCACCTTCCAAACAGGTTAGGTGCAGACGGAGGATGATCTCATCTGTTCCTGCTCTCCCAAAGTGGTAGGTGACCTATTTTTCACACTGGGGTAAGCAGGAAGAGCAGAATTGTCCTAAGTAAAAGAACTTCAAATGCTCCTTAAAAGAGAATTGCAAAGTAGATTGATATGGAGCGGTAACCATGTTGTTATGTCTTGTTTAGCAGAAATATTTAATGCTTCCTCAAAGAAACAGAAATATCACTATTAAAATTTTCTTATAATAGAAATCAATTATTATTTATCTATTGGTAAATAAAATATATCTATTGGTAGAACTGGTAGACATTTGATCACAACAAAATAAAAACCATTAGGCTTGACTCTAAAACATGAGGAGGCAACTTGCCATAGTTACGTATGGAAAACGTTTCCACAGATTGGGAAGACAAAGGACAAAGAAATGGTTTCCTATATCCAACTAGTCTTAGAAAGCTAGGTTGGAAAAGTGCAAAACAAAGAAGGAAAAAAAAAGATTAAATTGAAAAGTCAGAGTGGATCCTGGCAAAAGGGCTAGATTCATAAGAATATCAATCAGCTAGCTTTCTGCTTTGCACCATCAACCCAACCTAACTGCTTTCCTAAGAAACAGGAGGAAAGGATGGTCTTTTCTACCATCTAAACTGGCTGGGGAATGTTAGGTCAGCAGAAAGTAATGAAACAAGAGCTATTAATCCCCACGCTTCAGGGTATAAACTTATTACCAGCTGGAATCAGAAAGAAATGTGCCCCTGTAGTGTAGTATTGCACACTAAAGTGCAGGATGGGAGGCTTGTTCTTGTATTCAGCCATCAGGGACTGACAGTGGAAAGAAAGAAGCTAACAAAACTAATGGGTCATTGAACCACTAGTCAGCTGCTAAACCCATCTTTTACAGCCCCAATGGAGTTTAGCAAGGATGCAAGAAATGACATGAATAGAGCTAGCTTTGAGGATGGGAGTAGAGAGATTTGATCTCATTTCAAGACCATTTCCTTGCCTATTCATTAGCCATAATCCAACTGGTACAGTATGCTTTCTTTTACTCCCTTGAGTTCTGGGTGAAGATCTGCTTTTCTTCTTTGAACTGGCCCATGCTGAATTCTTTTGTCCCGCATTATTCAGTGTTACTGAGCTAAGAGGGCTGTTAATATTCACAAAAGTGTTTTAGTATTTCCAGCAGAAAAATTAGCACTTTGTTGAAATGTCTGTGGAAGAGGAGTTTTTCCTTCTCTTGCAGGTAGGTAGCATTTTCAGATTGAGTCAAAGTTGATTAAAAACATAAATATCAAATTATCATTTGGCTCACCGTCTGTTTACATGCTCACATAAGGTCTCTTATATTATTGCATACATAATGGCACACACAGCAAATCTAATTGATGTTAAATTAATGACCTGTGCATGGTGATGTCACTGTGTAAATATTACAATTATGTACTCACATCTCACAATATCTGTGTGATGACACTATCAAATATATTTCATAATTTGTCCCCCTTCCCCTCTACAGATGCCCAACCGCCCATCATGATATCTGTATTCAGAGGAAAGGCAATTAGAGATCAACAATTAAATTTAAAGCAAAAGAGCATATTGGTATTATTGCTTAGAGGCTAAGTCCCAGTCTTTAGCAAAAGAAACTATCACATTCAGGAGAGCTCAGTGCCTATACCTGGTTGAAGCCTGTTGTTAGATTAATCATTAATCTACTTGAAGTAATAAACATAATTATTATTTGTCCATGCTATAATGCAGTGATTGCCAACCAGTGGGCCAGGGACCACTGGTGGTCCGTGAGAAAATTTTGCTGGTCCACAGAGAAATGTCACCCCCAAAGCACCCCGCAAAGCAATTAATCCAGGCTGCGCTGGAACACAAGGCTATGCCGCCCACATGGCCCACGGGAACACAAGGCTTGTGTCGCTTGCATTGCGAACAACACGAGGTACTGAGGGGAGGGGGGGAACTTGCCCCATGTGCCCCACGCATTTGGTCTGGCCACTGGGCTGCTTCTTTCCATTTCTTTCTTCTTCTGCTTTTGGCTGCACACAAGGAAAGCAGCAAAAGTCTTTTTTTCTCTCCCCCAAATTCTGCCAGAAATAAGTCTTTGGGATCCTGCAAGGCATCCTGCTCCAAGAGGTTGCATCATTCTGGTGGAGTTTGGGGGAGAGAAAGAAAGACTTCGGCTGCTTCTGCTGCTTTCCTTGCATGAAGCGAAAAATCTCTCTCTCTCTCTCTCTCTCTCTCTCTCTCTCTCTCCCTGAGAACAGACCTGGAGACGGTATCCTGTGATCTCAAATAAAGAATGATCAATCGGTAGAAAAATGGGGTGGGGAATTTTTCTGAAGACTTTTTGGGGGATTTTCCCAGGTCTGCGGGATTTAAAATTATGAGTTTGGTGGTCCCTGAGGTCCAAAAGGTTGGCAACCCCTGCTATAGTGTGCTTAGCTTTTAAATCTTTGATCAACCTAGGAAGTTTATTGGAATCCTCAGTCTTTACAGGGCCTGTTATCCTTTCATCATTGTCATTGACTATAGCTGTGTTTCTCATACTTGGCAAATTTAAGATGTGTGGACTTCAACTACCAGAATTCCTCAGCCAGTGTGGCTAGTGGGGAATTCTGGGAATTGAAGCCCACACACCTTAAATTTGCTGAGTTTGAAAAACACTGCTCTGTAGCACCCAAAGCCTAGAAAGATATGGGGAAACTTTTGGATTAAGCTTCTCCATTGCTGCCAACTAAGGAAATTCCAAGGTCCCCAACTTTTTGTATATCATACATTTAGAATTCTGAAAACAGATCATAGGTATTCTCACTAAATAAGTGCCATGAAGGAAGCTAGAAGTGGTTAGTTACTAAACATATTTTTGCTTTCCAGATGCCTAAGTCATTCTCCTCTTGTTAACTCCCCAAGATGCTCCATACTATTGCCATTTATTTTTGTCTTTTCTCGTGATAAAATGGCACACTTCCAGACAAAGCACTAAGCAGTCCAAGTTGCCATATGTTTATTCTAAGAATACTTCTGAAATAAAAAATCAGGATATCTAGACTGACAACACCTACCTGAAGAAAAGGTAGTAGTCATGGCTAGAAGGGCCTTTCCACAGTTCAAGCTGAGACAGACTTGAATCTTCCTTAGATGCACTTACTTAGTGAAGAAATTAAGATGCCTCATTTCACAACCATACCACTTAACGATGAATTTTCCAGGGTCTTTTGTGGTCGTGATAAGTCAAAGACTACATTTCATAATAGGTTACTTTAAGCTGAATATTTCAATAAATTTATTTCCATTCATCAGTATGGCATTAAGTAATTGTCACAATTAAGAAGATGTGGTGTCCTGAAGGATCATGTTATTAAGGCTGATCAATAAGCTTATCAACAGCTGATAAAAATTTAGCCCCCTCTCTCCACTCATTGAGAAACAGGCTTTTTTGCCATTATGGTCCCCATGGGAGAAAAAAGGAGGAAATATGTATAGTTGCTCATTATAATACTAGCTAAGGGACCTCTTGGAATGACAAGGCCATGATTGGAACTACAATTCATATCTGATGAATTTGTACTTCAATCCTAAATCATAACAATATCTTGTGATAATTAATTGTCTAAGTTTATATATGGGAAATGTGAAAAACACAAAGGGTCATTTTATCATACATCATACATTTGTGAAAAAATCCTGGAGACCAATATGTATGATGATGCACAGACTTTAAATTTTTAATATTCACTTGAAACCAGGACTTGTGAGAATTACCAAGAGATAGTTTCATTTTGTAGGAAAAACGAGAGATTATGTTTTGGACTACCACTTCAAATCTAAATTAAGAATGGAAAATATAGATATAATTGTTTTGAAGGAAATCCCTGTCAGAATCTTGAGAAAAAGGAAAGTTTAGTCTTTCCTCACAGATATCCTGGAGAAAAATTGCCTTTTGCTGGGATAAACCTGAAGGAATGATATACCTACCTAGAGCAAAGATTCAGACTGAATTCTAAAGAAAAAGCCAAGTATTTCATGATTAAACATAAACTAATTTTGGACTCAGCTGAAGAAATGGATCCAAACAAGCAATTAGAGGTAGATCGACCTAAAAAACCTGTTATCAAAGAAGAAGAGGCAGTTGAGATGGCTGCACATGGACTTGCCACATTATCTAAAGATGGAAAATAATATTATAATATTGAATATTAATGGGGCAGAATAATGATGCCCCATTTAAGTGTAAAAAATACTTCATAATCTGTCTTCAAAAAACACACATTTAGATACAAGATAAGAAATGTTTAATAATTAAAAGATTAGGGAAGGAATTTATGTCAGCTGGTTAAAAAAGATTAATGGAGCCATTCTATGTATAAAATCAAGTTAATTCTATCAGATGAGTATGGTAAATTTGTAGCTGTGGAAATGGAGCTTAATGGAATAAAATCAATACTAATTGGACTTTATGTGCCAAATGATGATAAAGTAAACTTTTTGAATATCTTATGGATCGACTATTACCTTTTTCTTAGGAAAATTGGTTTATTTTGGGGGACAGAAATGGAGTGATTTCTTCAGTTTTGGATAGAATTTCTACTAAAGGGATTAAACTTCCTCAGGGTAAATTTCCAAAGACTTTTTTTGAGATGATGGACAATTTAGCATTGATAGATTTGTGGAGGCAAAGAAATGAATCTGCTAGAGATTTTTTTTTCTCGGAACAACATAAATCTTTGTTGAGAATCGTTACAATATGGATCTCTAAAAGTGTTGCAAATAACATTTTACAAGTTGATATTTTATCCAACTCTTTCTCTGATCATAACCCAGTTCTTTTGATGCTTAGAAAAAAGAGCTTAAATATAGATGGATAGTAAATGAATCTATTTTTTCAAAAGGAGATGATTGTAAAGGACTGTAAAAAAGAAATGAATATTTTTATAATCGCCTGGGTGAAGGGGCAAATTTGATGACTGTTTGGGATGCTACCAGTAGTAAAGTAATTATGAGGGGCTATTTTACACAACATAGTCATCTAGAGAAGAAAAATATTCCAGGAAAAGATGCAAAAGATATTGGATAAAATTAAACAGAAAGAAATTGAATTTAAAAAGACACCTATGAACTCAAAATTTTTACATCAAATTAAATTATTAAATCAACAATTGTCTATGTTAACAGTTAAAAGAAATAGAAACTAAACTGAATTATGTGAAACAAAGACATTTTTATTTTGCAAATAAACCAGGAAGATGGTTGGCATATAAATTAAGAAAGGAAAGGGAATGAGTGAGAAAATTTATGAAGGTGATATTGTAATAACAGATAATGATCTTATTAAAAAGTCCTTTCATAATTTCTATTCCAATCTCCACAAGAAGTAGAAACTTAACATGCATAAAACAGACGATAATCTGCTAAGACAATGCTTACCTAAACTTTCACAAACTCAGAAAAAAATTCTAAGTGATCCCGTAACTACCTTTAAAATATCAGAAGCTATTAAAAAAACTGAAACCAGGTCCAGATGGTCTTACAAACCAATATTACATTAGCTTTGAGGATCAATTCCTTCAGCCACTAAAGGATATAATGAACGGAGTATTATGGAGAGCAAAGATGCCTCAAACCTGAAAAGAAGCTAATATTACGTTATTACCAAAGGAGAGTCAAGATGTCCTGAGGATACAAAAACTACAGACCAATTTCATTATTAAATAATGACTATAAACTTTTTGCTGCAATTTTAGCAGAAAGATTGAAGATTTTTACAGGCATATACTCATGAAGCTCAATCTGGCTTTTTGCAAAAAAAGACAGTTAAGAGACAATGTAAAGACTATTTTGAATATTATTGAATATTTC
This sequence comes from Pseudonaja textilis, assembly GCF_049901715.1. Classification (NCBI taxonomy): domain Eukaryota; kingdom Metazoa; phylum Chordata; class Lepidosauria; order Squamata; family Elapidae; genus Pseudonaja; species Pseudonaja textilis. The sequence goes on from NC_141994.1 coordinate 45,809,870, forward strand.
AATATCATGAGAAACAAGCAGCTTTAATATGTTTGGATGAAGAGAAGGCCTTTGACAACTTAGATTGGGTTTTTTTGTTAAAGTATTGAAAGATACGGACTTCAGAGAGCATTTTATTCAAGGAGTTAAAACAGTTTATATGTCATAGCAAGCAAAGATTATTATTAATGGAGATTTTATTAAATCCTGTGAAATCCAAAGGGTACAAGACAAGGATGCCCCTTATTTCCCTCGCTCTTTATATTGGCATTGGAAGTTTTGATTAGGGATATTAGGCAATATTAGAAAAGAACAGGTATAAATATAAAAAAGGAAGTTTACAAATTGAGAACATTTGCTGATGACATATATTTTTGCAAGATCCAAAAACTAATATAAAATATTTGATGAAGAAATTAAATGTGTTTGGAGCTTTAGCGGGCTGCAAAATAAACAAACAGAAAACAACAATGCTTATTAACAATATGACCTGATTCTGGAATATTGACTAAAATGTCATGTTTTTAAGGTGGAGAAAAAGGTAAAATATCTGGGGTCATATTGACAAATAAAAATGCTAAATGGTTTCAAAATAATTTCACATCTCTCTATATAAAAGCGAAATACCACTCATGCATCATCACAAAATCTCCAGAATTGTAAAGCCTACGAACTTGAAATTTGGCACGTATGTTCCTCTTGGCTTCTAAGTGCTCACTAAGAAAGGATTTTTCAAAATGACCATCAGAGCACTGCTATTTCATATATTATTATTAACACGTTCTGATGCTACTCCCCTTCCCCACCTGAAAAGAAATCTGTTCCAAATGCAAAACACAAGCAGAGGAGTGGAGTTTCAGTTTTAGTTTCACAGCACCAAGCAGCTTTAGTACAGAACAGTTGAGCTAAGCCACGCTCAGGCTCCTTGCTGTCTCCTCCTTCTTGCTCACACAGCAAATACTGTTTCAGTTTCCAAACAGCCCTCAACTCTCCCACACACTGACAGGACACTAGCCAGATGAATACCGATGGATGCTGGTAGGCACAGGCAGAATTTCCCCCCCTTATTTTCCTCCCAAAAAACTAAGCCCGACCACATAGTTTCATAGCGAATCATGGGTATCAAGCTAATTATTATATAAAAGTAAAAAGTTGAGGTTTCATATTATTACCTTATTCCAACTGCATCAAAAGGAAGTCAATGACTTTTTTTCTTTTTCCCGTTTACACTTTTCTCTTTTCTCCTTTTCCTCCCTTATTTTCCCAGTATTTTCACTTTTCTTCGTATTTCTGTATTTTATGTTTTGAAAACTAATAAAAATTTTGAAATTTAAAGAATCCAAGACTTATGGACAGCCAATTAGAAAAGACACATGATTAGTTTTACATATGGTAATTGCATGAAGCTACTATATACGCAAAAATGGAAAAATACAGAAATATCCACAATGGAGGAATGGGCTGTTAGGATAGTAGAACTGCTTGAAATAGCTAAATTGGCCTTTTGATTAGAGAGGAAAAATATTTTGCAAAACACCAGAAATCCTTCATAGGCTTGTTGAAAATGGACAAAAATGAATTGATGATTTGGGGATTTACTAATTAAAAGATATTGTTTATGGGAAGAAGGGAACTATATTTTGTAATTTCGGGGGGAGGAAATCTGCTGCAAAGAAGATTGGAAGCTGCTTCTTTCAATATTTTTCTTTTTTAATCTCATTTTTCTTTTTCTTTTGTCTTTTTCTTTGACTTTTACTGATTTTTAGTTTTTCTTTTATATTTGCATATCTTTCTATTTATTCTAATTTTCTTTTTATGTTTTTGTAGTTTTAAACCTATACAAAATTCTTTTTCAATAAAAATGTATATAAATTAGTACGTGGATAAATATTTAATATGTGCATTTTCCCTGGACTGAAATTATCCTTCAATCATTTATGACTATTCTGACCATTATTCTGACCAAGCTTCCATTCTAAAATTCTGTTTGAGCCTTGCTGGAATAAAGATCAAAATAGAAAATTTTACTCATTTTTTAAAACTTATATTTGACTTGGGATTTCCCCTCTCCCCTCATATCCTGAAAACAATATTTTGCAGAGAGAAAACAAGAATAAACAACAGGTTCTCCTTTTTTCATTGCAACTGGTATCCAGTAATAGACTGGGAAGTGTTCTCAAAATGCATTACAGGATTATTACCTGGCAAACTATGTGATTCTCCTGTGGCTTCAATGCCCGCTTTTATATTGCTCCAAGTGCTGGGATAGTGGCCAATATATAAAGTCATATATTAATGTCAAGGAAGAAATCAGGAGAAAGAATTTCCTTGATTGTGGTGATATTGTACAGCACCCAGCTCTGTTATTACCTTTTTAGTTGGCTCGAAAGTTATACCATAGTCTAGATCAGTAATTCTCAACTTTGACAACTTCAGGATGGATGTACCTCAACTCCCATGCTGGCTCGGGAATTCTGTGAATTGAAGCCAACCCATCTTAAAGTTGCCAAGGTTGAGAAACATTGCTGTAGATATGTAGATATGTATATACAGACACAGACACAGACATACACACTCTCTCACACACACACATACACCTACATGCATAGATACATACATACCCATTCTTCTCACATTCTATTCACAGAATACTCTTTAGTCCTAAAAAGTATCAAAAACTGATTTTTATTTTCACAACAGTCAATCTATAAATGGGAAACAAAATGTTTTTAAAAATGTACATTTACAATTCTGTTCTCAAACATGAAAGAGCAACAGCAATGCTGCCAGACAGATACTATAATGTCAGAGAGTTTTTTCATAAGCATAGCTATTCCTGTTCTGCCCCTATAAAGGATTATCCTGGTGACACGCTGGACAGTTTCTCCCCTACTAGTACACTGCCTGGAAGAGGCAGGCAGAGGAGAAAGTGGCCAGCTGTTCACTTGCTCTTCACACTTGAGCACTAGCATCATTGGGCACTGTCACTGTTGCCGTCCCCTTGAATCCAACCTGGCCTGATGGCAACAATCTCTGGGTCTTACCCAAATTCTACATGGAGGATGAAAACCCGAAGATTCTGCTCTGATCTCCTTTGGAAATGATCAGGCACTTGTGGATCTGACTTCAAAGCGAAGTAAGAACAGCTTTTATTCCTCCTATACTCTCTCTCCTTCTCTCCCCCTCCACCCCTCCTGTTTTCTTTCTTTTGTTCCCCTTTGATAATCCCTCCCTTCTCAGTAGTGCAAAGAATTTTTTCCCCTCCAGAAAGCAGAGTGTCTCTGAGAAAGGGGACAGAAGGAAGAAGAAAGGGAAGGGCTGCTTTCAGGATTTCAAGATCCATGAAGGTTTTTAGTAAAGCCTTTCAAATGACATTAGAAGCCAAATATTTGACATTAAAAGAAGAGGAGGACTGCACATCTACCACCTCTTGGAATTGCACAGGAAATTGTGAGATTGCCTTCTGATGATGCTATACATTATATTGATTTCTTCTACTCTCATTCCTTTTTTCAACTTCCAACCATACTCCTATCCATCCCACTCTTTTTTCTTTTTGTAGAGGATTTATTTTAATTGTGCCATTTGCTTTGGAGAAAAAAAAACCAAGAGGTTGACTTATCTTTTGTCTACTAGAAGTGGTTTAACAAAGAAATGTATTATCTTTCCATTTTTGACTGGAATTATTTTTCAAAATCCTCCTTCTTGCATTGCTAAACAAAACAAGGTCTTCTCTATTGTGGAAGTTAGTCTTGGAAAGAGAAAGCCGTTTTAGTAGTGAGCTGGAGTGGCATACAGATGGAACGGTGTATTTTTGGATTCTATTGCTTAGTTCTTATGGACCCAGGACAAGTTTGGACTGGAACACTTAATCCTCAGAAACGTGAGTCAGAACTGCGGGTGGAGGTCAAAGACAATATCACTTCGGGTCCCATCTTAGAGGACACAATTGTAGCCCCCACAGAGTCCATCTCTGGGGGAGATCGGTGCCTTGGTTATTATGATGTGATGGGCCAGTGGGATCCTCCATTTAACTGCAATTCAGGGATCTACAATTTTTGCTGTGGGACTTGTGGTTACCGCTTCTGCTGCCAATTCACAAGTGGAAAACTTGATCAAAGTGGTTGTTCAAATTATGAGACACCAGAATGGGTTAACACAGGCCAACCACCACCTCGAGTGGATGAGACTCCTCAAAATCCTACCAAGGACAAGACCAACATGATTGTATACATTATTTGTGGTGTGGTGGCCATCATGGTGCTGGTGGGTATCTTCACCAAACTGGGACTGGAGAAATCCCAGAGCCCTCAAGCTGAGATTACCATGTCCAGGTAAATGTATCATAATACATTTTCACCCGTTGGTTCCCTATGTTTATCTTATTTGGATTCTCCCCCCCCCCCCAGCATTGGATATTCAAATATGCTCCTCATGTACTTTATTTTCACTTTCTGAGTGTTAAACTTTACAAAGTGAATTAAAATCTATTCTTTTTCTCCACTTTCACCCTGCCCCCAATTACTTTTGTGTTTATGTCCAAATACTCAGAATATAGACTCACAGAAGGACCTTGTAAAGAACAAGATCATGCAAATAGATGGAATGAATAAAAAATGATGCTTAGCAAAACACATTTTTTAAAGGGAGGGTATATAGATAGAAAAAGTCCATTATTTCTATAAAATGTATATATTGTGAAAAGTTTCACAATAAAAGACAGGCATACTCCTTAATTGATGAGATTGGAATTAAAGCCAATGCTTTCATTAAGTAAATGAAAAAAGAATGTGCTTTACCATGCACTGTATTTCCCCACATCGTTTTAAAGCAAACAAATGTATAAAACTGAATAAGGTATGAATGGTCCGACGCCTGTGTTTAAAAGGTCGCGGTTATTCTAAGGAAATATGCTTGCGGATTGTTGGCAGATTGCAGAACAATTTCAAAACATGGTACAAGCAACGCGTTCAAAACGGAATTTGAAGGAGAGGGTGAGCAAGTTTGAAAGGCAGTTTCCCAACTTCGCGGCCACAATGCCTTCTGGAGACTTAAGTGGATGCAATGAATGGAATTTATAATAACGGAAGCAAGAAGGGCAGGAGGGTTAAGAGTTTGTACCTCTACCATTTAAGAAATCAAGCAACGTAACGGTCTTAAGATGCCAGGTATTTGGAGGTTGGTGGGCGACTCGACCTCTGATTCTCGCTCTACTCTACTCCGTTATATTCTCTTACATTCCGGCTACTGCAAATTCTTTCTGCATCATACAAAACGGGTGTATGCATGTGGCCCTCTTCCCACTCCCTCGCCTTTAAACCTTGTTTGTTGTTGTTGATGATGATGAAGATGATGCCAACCTCCGCCGGAGTTCCTCCAAAAGGTTCCCCCCCTCCTTTTAAGGGAAAGTTGCATCTTCCAACGCCGCGCGGGCTGAAGAGTCACGAGTGCGGCCTGCCTAGCAACCGGCTCTGGAGTTTTTTTTTCCTCCGTGGTTGCGGGGGTCGAGTCGGTGGAATCGGGCGCGATGAACTAGAGAGCGGAAGAGAAGCTGGAGACGAGCCCACCCATCCAATCCCCTCAGCGCATCGCAACCTTTTTCAATGCCTGCGCCTGGCGGTTCTGCGCCCGGATGGAATAAGCGGCTTTTTCCTCTTCCTTTCCCGGCCCCCAATCAGAAAAGCTCCGCCGGGGATCCCGTAACCCGGGCGCCACGCGCTGTGTCGCCCCTCGAACGGCTTGCGCCGCCTGCCTCGGCTGACCCGCGGCCACCCACGGAGCGGCTGGCAAGCAAAGGGTGGGCAGCCGCAAGTGGGCGGGAGCCCGGCAATCTTAGTTAGCACCGGGCCGCAACATGCCGCGAAGGGCGACCCCCCCGGATAGCAATGGCTCTTTTCTGTGGGGCTCGTCCGAAGGGAGCACTTACCCAGCCTTCTGGCTCTTTTGGCGGGAGCCCTCTTCTCTAGGTGTAACTTCTGCTCTGCTGCGGGAATTCAAGTTCGTGGGTTAATGGCTCTGGAGCTGTTTCCGGAGAGATGACTTATGTATTGCCAATCAAAAGGCAATAAGGTTTCAACCCACCTTTTCTTTCTCTCTGAATGGATTTCGATAACAGCACAGGCAGAAACTTTGGGACTATTTCACAACTGAGTCTTTCTTATAATTTTGCAGTTCTCTCCATAAAGTATCCACCTTTTGCTTAGAGAGGAAACACCCTCCAAAAAACCCATTTAAATATAATACCTTCCCAAACTCAAAACAACTCCCTAAAAAAGCCTTCTCTGATATCATGATCCTGGTCTCTGGTCTATAGCCACTGAGAAAATACAGGTAGTCCTTGACTTACAACAGTATATTTAGTGACAGTTCAAAGTTACAATGGCACTGAAATCAGCTGTTTACACTTAGGTCTTTGCAGCATCCCCATGTTTACCTGATCAAAATTTAGATTCTTGGCAACTGATTCATATTTATGACGGTTGCGGTGTCCCCGGATCATGTGATCACCTTTTGAAACTTTCTGACAAGTAAAAATGGGGAAGCCACTATACAATTGGGTTACTAATTTAATCCCTGCAGTGGTTCACTTAACAACTGTAGCAAGAAAGGTCGTAAAATGGGGCAAAACTCACTTAACAAATCTCTCACTTAACAACAGAAATTTTAGGTTCAATTTTGGTCGTAAATCAAGGACTACCTGTAACTTTTTTAGCTGACACCAAATGACAGCCTCTCCTAATCCAGGAGAAGTTCCAGTTCTGAAAGCAGAGTCTCTGTTATAGGGTGAGCAGCATTAGTGGTGTGAAACCTAAGAGCTATCAATTGTATTATTAGATACACAAAATATAGGTTGAGCTGGCAAGTGGATTTGGAATTAAGGCCAGGGTGATTTTGAGCACATGGCCAGCCCAGGAATTTCTGACCAACATAAAGAAAAAACAAAACCAATTCCAAATTCCTTTCTATTCAAAGTCTCCAACATCTGGAATTCTTTTTTTCAACAATCTAAAGGGAGATTTTTCATTTGTACTTATCAGACATTTGGGAATTAAATCAGGCCAGAATCTATCAGCACACAGTATATTATTATTATTATTCTGCTGTCCCTGGCTTTTAATACATATAAAGTTTAAGACCTGTCCTGTTATTGAAATGTTGGAAACTGTACAGAGTAGATCATAATTTTTAAAAGAAGAAATAGAATCTTAATTAGATTCTGTGAATAATTGAAGGAGCCCAAGAAGAAGACAAGTCACGGCAGTGATAGAAGAGATAGCAATGTAAGGGTAATCTAGGGATTTCCAGAAAGAGAAATAACAGCTGCTTTCCTGGTGGTGGGGAGTGCTCTTGAGAAAATGAAAAGGCTGTGTTTTGCCAGGTAAATTGTAGCTGTTTGGGGAAAAATACTTAATTGGCACAATGAACATTTTATTTATTTATTTGATTTGTCAATCACTTACAAGATAATAGGTATAACTATATAGTTTAGTTATAGTTTCTCTAATATGAAAGGAAATTGGGATATGTGCTGAGCAATTGTTACCGTACTATTTTTCCATATCTGACTGGAAAGTAGAAATTTAAAAGAAAGTGATTTGTCAACCTTGATACAAAGAGAAATTGCTGAACTTTCTTGCAGCTTTGTATGGTTGGGGAAGTAGATAATGCAGATGAAGAGAAATATTCTGCTCAACAAATAAAACTAGTATTTTATTACCTGCATTTTGCTAAGCAAGAATGAGGAAGAACCAAATCTTTTAATTTATTCACACTTTGTATCTAATCTTTTGCTAACTTGGTAGCTTCCAAGTAAATTGGATTACACTTCCCATCATTTTCACCCAACATGGACTCTAAACATCCATCCAGGGATAATGAAGCTAAAGACCATCATTCTGATGGGTGCCAACAATGGGGATTCTAATTCTACATAGTTTATGTTTCTTACCTTATGCTAACAATCATGCATATTAAATAAAGTCAGAAACTATTTACATTTAATTTCATGCACAAAAATATTTAGACCCAGTCTATAAAGGCTTAAAAACTGCACTTCTAAAACCATTTATTCTGGAATAATGAATAATTTCATTTATCTGGAGTTGTTTACAAAAGACCTAGTGTAGGACAACTCATTTTTTTTACTTTTTGCAAGGCAAAGGAAGACTATTAAGTACAGTTCCATACTGATTATTCACACATTTCTGTACACGTAGTAACATACCTATTAGCTAGTAGCTAATTTGTAGGTATTTAAAAATATAATAACCAATAAACCTCTAAAATCTATAGAATATTGGGGAGATCAGTTTATGAAGTTGGAAAGGGAGGAAATATACTTAACATTTGATACTGCTAAGGAATTTGTCTCTGATGATATTCTGACATAATCCAAATCAAGAAGGTACTAGAATGAGGAATGCTGAAAGTAGTGATTCACAGCTATCAGGTCCACGTGGGAAACAAACAGAGATCTGTGGAATCAGTCCATGGTATTGTTGAATGGTTTGGATTATGTCAAGCCCTGGTGTCCTCCATTTTGGGCCAGTGATTTCAACCAATCAGCAGGAGGTTCAAGGCACTTGCTGAATGACTTTGAAAACATGTTAGGAAATCTGAAGTACATTATTCTTGAAAAAATTCTTTCTCCAGTTGGTCACAGATAAGCTCTTAAAAGGGAAGGAGGCAGCTCTTTTTTGTCTTTGTCCTTCATCACAAGAGAAGATATTTCTTCCCATAATCTTTGATCAGATAAGAAAACTGTTCCAACCCAAAGAAGGGTCAGAGAATCAGAAGACAGTCATCATTAGGATCAGTACCACTAAATGAAGATTGGGATCTTTTTGCTGCATTATTTTATTAATTGAACTGTGCTATGCCTTTATGCCCCAATCCCTGATTTGTTCTGCATGGGTGTGTGGGTGTGTATTCCTACCAGAGTCATCATGGTATTTCCTTTTTCTCCCATTGTCTTCAAGTCTCATTGGTTACTCTGCCTTAATCTGCATAATATCAGCCTTGATGTATGTTCTTCTGAGGGTGTCAAACTCGTGTCATGACAGTGGCGTCACGTGATGTATTGAGACTTCTTTCCCCCTTTGCTAAACTGGGGCTGGACGTGGCCAGCGCATGACACATCCAGCCCATGGGCCAGGAGTTTGACAGCCCTATTCTGGAATCAGTACTCTCATTCTGATGGGGAATTTAGCCTATAACATTCCCTGGCCACTCTGCTAAACTACAACAAATGGAGGACAGGACTTCTTTCTTTGGAGAAATGGTACAGGAGCTGATCTGGTAAATGACAGCAGCACATCTAACAGGATTTCCCTATAATTAGATGAAGATACAAGAATGAAGGCATATATTGTAGGAGAAGATTCAGGAGTTTATCTGAAGAGTATCTAGTCTGCTATAATTGCAGGCAGGCATGTACGTTCAAGCAGCATAAAGTTTACACATGCCATAAGTCAGTCACATAAATCACATAGACCCTGCGATAACTGGGTTTGTGCATTAACATAAGCTAAAACCAAATATATCACATTCTAGCTTCTTATGATATTTGAATCAGAAACAAGGCTGCTGCAGACATAAATATGAAGGTGTGGGAAGTGGTCCTGCATCATAAAAAAGCAAAATAGCATATATAATGCCCTGGGCCTAAATAATGCTGTCAAATCTGCCAATAGTGGTGTGAGAATTATGGCAACAAGCTCTGTTGCCTAAACAAGGGAAGCTTTGATTGGTAAAGGTGTACCAGTGCTTTATTTGTATGGTGACATATGTGCAGAATGAAATCTATTTAAAGGATAGGTGACAAGTTGGTCTTGATACAAGAAGAGGGAAAGGAAGTATCAAAATAGCATCATTATGATTTATGCACGTTTTACAAGTTCCTTTATTTCAGGTACTTTTTTATTGAATGAATTAAGGGTAACATTTCCCAGAATTAGCCAAGTGCTAAGAATGATATCAGAGTGAGAGAGTGTAGAACTGAGTGTTAAACTAGCTTCCTAAACACAGTACTGTATTTTTTTTAATCCAGTGGTGCAGATAATATTCTTATTAACCCTGGTGTTTGTCTGGATTCACAACATTCTTAATGCTCCAGCAAACTTTTTTAATGAAGGTTAATATAATGAGAAAATGACCTGCTATCCCAAACCAGGAAAGTCAGGGAGCATTTCCACATGCAAAAAAATATAAGTTTACTATATGCCTGCCTTGAAAATGGTGCTATCATAATGAATGTTTATATATTAGAACAGATATACTTCTGAGTTACAGACTGGAATAGAATTCCAGGGTGACAGGTAGTCATTTTCAATAGATCCGGAAACAATAATATTGTACTATCCTATTTTGCAGAACCACTGAGAGATAATGATTGTCAGCTAATAGTGGGCTTAATTCTCACGAATTCCTTGTTATTCATGCAAAATTCAACTCAGCAGAAAGCAAAATAACAAACACATGTTGTTTTCTAAGCCCATTTAAGCATCTAATTATCATTGTCCAGTTTTGGTACAGCTTTCAGCTAATCTTAGAACAACCAAAACATCCAAAAAGCCCAAGCCTATTTCTTCTACTTCTCCTGCTTTTGAACTACATAACCTGATAAAGAAGAATTCTGGGGAATTCAAAAAGAATGCCTACCCTCTTCCATCATAGAGTAGCCCCATGGTGAGTTAGGCAGAAAATAAATTTACCAAATAAATAAAAATACATAAAAATATCACTTGTTCCTAATAAAAGGAATCAGCTAACTCTGAATTTTAGAATCTCTTGTTTCTCAGAAAAAGTTGATATACAGAATACAGGCAATGTATAAACCCCAGAATTATAATATTTTCTGAACTAGCTTACATAGGCACACCTTTTGATGGTAAAAGGAAACATATCCTTAAATTTTTGTTACTGTATTTGCTAGGCAATGTGTAGAATTCTTCTGTTCAGAGATGGAAATGGCGGTGGCTACTGATAATGTCTAAATAAGGACTGGGTCACTGAGATACAGCTGAGATCAAACCAGATTGCCTAGTAATGCAAGCCAAGAAGCCAGCAGTGAAAGGTAGTAGGACTGACAATCAATCCCCAAGCAGATGGTATGACTCTGGAGTGGATTATAATATACATGTATTTCTAAAGTGAGTAAAAGTACATTGTGGTACTGGATGAATGAAGAACATCAACTTGTAAATAGAGATATAGGAAACATATTTCTGTTCTTTATGTATTTAATAATTCAATCACATTTCTAAATTATTGTGTAGTTAAAAAGAATTTTTGAATTTATTTTTTGTGTTTATGGTATACACATATTATCCTAATACCTATAAAATTACACAAAACTTCCTTGAGAAACTGAAGATATGCAGAATCAATATTGATGTTCTCTCTACAAATTAATACAGTAAATGTTAGACATTGTTCTATTTGCTTAAAAATGTGGACCAACCCAAAATTTTTGACCCTATTATGACCATGCATGTCACTCACAATTTCAAAATCTGATTTGATGAAAATTCAAAGATTATGTATATTTAATGTCTATGTGTATTTACCCCAAAGTATGGCTGTAGTATTATTATTATTATTCTTTACTTCCCTCTCTTATTGGTATTATTATGATTATGACTATGATTATGGTGATAATTGTGATTATCATTATTATTATTCTGTTGCTTTGCGTGTACATGGAGAGCTTCTGCACGGGAAACAAATTCCTTGTATGTCTAATCTCATTTGGCCAAATAAAGTATTCAATTCAGTTCAATATAATTCAACTGAATGCAGTGGCAGTGTTCAGAATGGAATCAGTTTTGCCATTTTTGTGTTTTCAAAATATCATTTTCTGTAAGTGATAAAATAGAGTGAAAATAAACACTGTACAACAAGAGAAGTAGCTATATAAATAAATATTAATGTTGTTTTCAAAAACTATTAAAATTATATAAATTCATATTTGAATGCATATTCTGATAATACACTTCTAAATAGGTTTTATCACTTTGCATATTTCTAACTAGATTTATAATCAATTACTTATTCTCAAACACCTTTTGATATTTTTACATTACTTTTCCTGTATTTTTATATTTATCTTAATATTATCTTTAGCTAGAACTTGGCAGTGCTGTATAGTTGCCCCAGGAAATGGCTTGATTGGTTAGTAGTGACATGATGTCTCTATCTCTCCTCAAAGAAATTCAGTGCAAGGTGCTATGTTGTTAGAGAGGCATCACATTTAGGGAATGCTGTGAAATAAAGTGAACATAATAAGTTTCCTGTCCAACTGGAAAAGAATGGATTCAGAAAACATAGGAACAGAGAGACGAAGGAAAGTCCTTTGACCCAGTGCTTTAGATACATGTAGAGAATGTGGATTGGGTTCCGATTAAAACTTTTTCCTAAAAGCACAGAATCTGGAATCAATGGCCCTCTAGCAGTAGCTGGGCTATAGTTCTTATTATACTGTGCTGTTATCCAGAAGAAGATGAGATTTGGAATTCAACAACAACATAAGGACATTAGGTTCGCTAAGTCTGATAGGAAAATTTATTCTATTAATCCACTTCCTTCCTGTGAAAGAAGAAGTCATTGGGTTCTGTACTCACAATTTTTAATAAGCAAAACTGTGCTTAACTTTTCGGGAAAAGAAAGGTCACAGTGGGCAGGGCAATGATGGAAAATGTCATGTCCCTGTCAGGCTCTGAATCCAAGGAGGAAGATGAACAGCTGACAGGGAGTGGGAGTGTGGCTCCGTTGGCTGTGAAGAAACTGGGGAAGGGCAAAGTCCGGCTGGGCAGAGCAGGGAAGAGATAGAACAGGGGAGAGGGAGTTCAGAGGAAGACACAGGCCCACCCCCTCTTCATCCTAGGGTACGCAGGGAGGAACAGAGAATAGAGCAATGTGGGATGCGTGGCTTATGGGGGAGGAAAGAGCCCCGATTCTCTTCATTAGCCACACCTGGGAATGAGGGTTTAAAAGAGATGCAAGCTGAGTGCAGCATTTCTAGGAACAAAAGTGAGTTTATCTTGTGTTAAATTTGGTTATCTTCATTCCTGGCATCCTCCCAACCAGGTTGAATTACTGCCGTTCCTTCATGTCTGAAATTCCTTTTCTCACCCTGCTGGACTAATTACCTCATCTTGCTTTGATTGGACTTATAGTTACAGTTTTTGTTGATCATGTTTTGGACTTGATTCTCTGCAGCCAAAGGCTGTTCCTGGGAAAGTTTTTGTCCAGCCGAGAAGGTAACCAGGACATTGGGGGCAAAGCTGGAGCTAATAAAGGGACTGTTGCCTTTGTGCCACACCCCAGGTCATCACAGAAAGTGAGCATGGCCAGGTTTTCCCTTTTTTCCAGGGTTTTTATTAAACAACCCTGTAATTGTAGTACACATTGATAAGACTTATCAGGCTTCTATTGGGTCTTAATATTGCAGCTTATGTTATGTCCTTGTGTTCATACCGTTTTCCAGATAGAGCTTTTTATCTAAAATCACATTGGATCAGTGCTAGTGTGTGGAATTGTTCTGCAAAAGGCAGGTGTGCATGGAGCCGTCTGACAAGAGGAGGGCTATATATAAACCAGAGCTGCTAATATATGCAACCACTGGAATGGATTTGATGATTCTGGGAAGAATCTCTCTACAAGCACTGAGGATTTAATAGATGAGGCAATGCTCTTGTCTACACACTTTCTAGACCAGAAGTGTCAAACTCAAGACCTGTGGGACAAATCCAGCCTGCAGGACAAATCCGGCCCACGGGGTGCTTAGATCTGGCCCAGCGGCCACCCTGACAACAGCAAAGGATTGGCCCACAGAACCTCTGCCAGCAGAAACAGAGCTTGGAAGGGCCATGCAGAGCTGTTCCAGGATTCATACATGCCATCCCCCAGATCCATTTTCACTGGCAGAGGGCTGCAGGAGGCTGTTTCAGCCGAAAATGGGACCCAGGAGCCCATTTTCACTTGTTGAGCACTTGGGTCACCATAGGTGCCTCCGATATGAGTGATATCATGCTGGCCCCCCTGGCCCCCCAAGGTCAAACACAATCTTGATGCAGCCCTCAATGAAATCGAGTTTGACACCCCTGTTCTAGAATATCAGCATTCATTCATTCATTCATTCATTCATTCATTCATTCATTCATTCATTCATTCATTTAATGACCAAGCTGGATTCCAAGTGTGGTCTTACCAGAGTAGTAGAAAATGAATAGTACTGGGCCTAACACAGAACCTTGAGGTACCCCAATTCATGCTTCCCTCTCTGTAAAAGTAGTTTGGTTGAGAACTACACTTTGAGTGCAGTTGGTCAGCCCACAGTTTTCTATTTTACCAGGATGTAGGATGTAGTCTTCTTTGTCAAATGCCTTAACTGTCTAGGTAAACTATATCCACAGTATTTCCCTGTTTCACCAATTTAGTCACTTTGTCAAAGAAGGCAAGGATTGTCTGGCATGATCTGTTTTTGACAATCACATCTTGGTTTTAGTAGTAGTTTTGCTTGTGTCTAAGTGTTCATAGATCTGTTGCTTCATTATCTTTTCTAGGATCTTCCAGGTATTGATGTCAGGCAAATTAGTTTGTATTTTCCTGAATCTATCTTTTCCCCACTTTTTGAAGATTAGAATCACATCAGCTGTTTTCCAGTCTTCTGTTAGTATCACGTATTAGGAGTTCAAGTTCACCTTCCTAATACTTTGAATATTAGAGAACATCTTAGGTATCTGAGTCCTTTTTGACTGACCCTGCATTTGCTTCCTTCCTCTCCTATATTGTATTTGAGTTCCTCTTTTTTCTTAGCATGCTACACCATATTACACACACCATATTAGAAACTGAGGAATCTTGAATTCTACTTTTGCCTTAGTTACAAGCTAGCTGTATGGGTTTGGGCCAGTCACTCTGTCTCAGCCTAGTTGAAGGCAGTGGCAAACTTCATCCAAAAATGTTGCCATGGAAAATGTATGGATTTGTCCAGGCAGCTTCTAGGAATCAAAATTAATTCAAAGACAACAACAAATGTCATTAAACACAGCGGAGGAATATAATGTTGTTTATAAGTTGAGAACTGGAATAATTTTTAAATAAATGTACTGTAGCTTACTAATTCAGGACTCATTATGATCTTCCAGCTACCAAATCAAATCAATTGTTCTGATATTAAGTTCCTACTCATTTTACATTTTCCTGTCACATTTTTCTTCCTCTACCAATGGCATCTCTTGCTTGATAGTCTTGCTTCAGAATTTCTAGCACCTCTTGCATTTCTCCCATGTGTGTGAGATTTCAAGTAATCAGAAATAATGGGCAAATGATGAAGCAAATGTTTTTGCAGTTAATCCGGACGAGCTTTTAAGACTGTAATTAGCTCAATGAAAGCTCATTGGCCCTTAATTCATTAGCTCGTCAAAGCATCACAGGTATGGTTTAGCAACTGGAATATTATATCTTATTACCATGATTCTGGTCATCATGTCTCATCTCCAGCCCATGTTTTAGGCATAGTTAACCACTTTCTAATGTTTTCTGAATTGTCCATGCCATTTCCTTAGCATGTTATCTGTGTCACTTCCCTCTCTGTTTGGGGGGAGGTGTTTCAGTTGAACAGACTAACCTTGATTGTCAGAGATAAATTCTTGTGGTCAGAATACATTTTCATGAGAACATGCCTGGAAGGAGGATAAGATAGAGATACTATTGGTTAATGAATAGCCAATTACTGCCATTAAAATATTTACCTGTTCAGTCATGTGGACAATACATTTTGTTTGACAGCAATGAGAGTCAGGAGAATATGTTATTAACTGGCAGGAATTTTTATCAGCATAACAAGGACTGGATTCTAGTACAATTTACTAATGTGAAAAGGCTAGGAAAATAGCACACAAAATATGAAATATTATTCTGAATGCTTATTAAATTCTGTTGATTTTTTAAATGTGACTCATGCCTCTGAATTCCTTGATATTTTTCTGACTTCTTCTCCTCAACTCTAGCAGAGCACTTTCTCAACCTAATAATTCAAAGTCAGTGTGAAGCCCTCATCAGTAAACTGCGTCTCTGTGCCAGTACTGATTATGCCCTTCATTGTACCCTTGCTTGCCAACAGCCCTTCACTCATCTGGCAATGATTCGTGAGAGGTCTGTGACCAGTTTCAGCTCTAACCATGCAGGCAAGGAAGACCTGCTGAAGGCAATGTCATCTTCTGCTCTTAGATATTTATTGTTTCTTTGATGGACAGTTTGTTATCACCACAGAATTTCTTCTAGCTTTATTTCTGAGCTAGACAGAGATGATATGAATTTTTCCTCCCCTATGCCAGTTTAGATGAATTCACAAGAGCTGACCAAGCCTCATTAAAATAGGAATGCCTTTTAGGTTTAAGCTCAGCACAATAATTGCCCTAGCATTAAAACCTTTGCCAATTGAGGAGAAACTGGAAGAAGAAACAGCTTCTTCCTCAACTCCCACGGGTCATAAGAGAAAGACAAGCAATACAGGTCCAGCACTTGTTTCGTACCAGATAGCCATGATGTTTTTCACATCAACTTTGCTGCTTAGCTCAGCAGAGAGCAGTGGCACTAATAAAATCAAGGCAGGTATTGCAGCTGCCTTGGGGTCAGCTATGCCTTCAGTCTTTTTTTGGGGAGTGGGGGGGAGAACAAATACAAATAAGTCCTTGACTTATGACCACAATTGAGCTCAAAATTTCTGTTGCTAAGTGAAACATTTGTGGACTCAATTTTGCCCCATTTTACCACAGCTGCTAAGTAAATCACTGCGGTTGTTACAATAGTAACGCAGTTGTTAAGTGAATCTGACTTCCCCATTGACTTTGCTCATTAGAAGGTCAGAAAAGGTGATCACGTGACCTTGGGACACTTTGTCATAAATATGAGTCAGTTGCCAAGTGTCTGAATTTTGATCACATGACCATGGGGATGTTGCAATGGTTACAAGTGTGAAAAACATAAGTCACCATTGTAAGTATGAATGGTCACTAAATGAACTGCTATAAGTTGAGGACTTATAACATGGTCATCATCTGCAGGATCAAGTGTGCCCCATACAGGAACCAAGGCTCTTGCCTAGGACATGATGGTGTGGGGTGGGGGAAGGGGGGCTGACCAGTGAAAGAGGGCTGCTGGCAAGTATAGCAGCCTCAACATATACTGTGAAAAGCAACCACCAGAATAGTAAAGATCTGTCGAAAACTTTTTGTTGCTGTCTGGTGGTCATCTAGATTCTTGGAGTCTCCAGCTGCTGACCACAGAAGAGACAGTTCTGCCAGCACCTATTTATCACCCAGAGACAGCCCTTGAGTGCTGTCATTGCTGTGGTTCCTCTTTGAGACTGGCTTTTATCTCCATGCTCCAGGTAGAAAAGCTTTTGAAATCCCACCTGAGAAATTTGCCATGCAACCCAGAGAGCTTTATTTCCCCCAACCATCTAGAAGAGAGAGATTTCCTCCTTCAATAGGTGCACAGATGCATCACATATATGTGGTTGTGCAGGAAAAATATATTTAAATAAATAAATAAGAAGACTAGAGGCAATGTGTGTGGGCACACACCCCCAAAAGAAAACCACTGCCTGACTATCAAGAAAATATACAAAGCAGAAATGGCTGATATGGAAACTATTTTCCCTGAAATGGGAGGGTTACACACACTGGGGGATTGAGTGATTCCTTGGTTTCCCTTAGCTATTTTGCTTTGCACCTTAACACCCAGTCCCTTCTTTTGCCTGCATCAAGGAGCTTTACTGATTTACATAGTTTGTA
Organism: Pseudonaja textilis; assembly: GCF_049901715.1. NCBI lineage: Eukaryota > Metazoa > Chordata > Lepidosauria > Squamata > Elapidae > Pseudonaja > Pseudonaja textilis. The sequence continues at coordinate 45,827,650 of NC_141994.1, forward strand.
ACAACATTTTTTGCCACTGGACTTTTTTTGCCATCATCACTGGCACAGATGATATTGCCTACTTTGGGTAATAAAATGTCTGCAAGAAAACAACCAAGCTCAGAGAGCACGAAGAACCCCTCATTTCAACCCTGAGCTACCAATATTCTCCCTTATTAGTTTCTGGTTTTTTGTGATAGTTTGGCTCTCTGTAGTGGGTCATTTTTGGGGAGCTCATAAATAAGTTGTTTAGACAGTACACAACCTCTCATTACAATCACCTCTACAGGAAACCAAAAATCTACATGTATGTGATTGCTTATGATTCCTAAGCATCTGTGTAAATCTAATAACACTTCGATGTCTGTTCCACCTTTTTATGAATTCTTTGATGTACCTTTGTATGATGACTTCAGCTATTTCTTAGAAAAAATATAATTCTGTACAGACTTCTAAAAAGCAAATCTGCTGTTAGGGGAGTCACAGTGTACTTCATAACACACTCCTGCAGTAAACAAGAGAGAGCTATTTTCAATTCAGTAGACATGTACTGTGAGGTCTGCTGCTAGAAAAAAAACCTATTGTGCATTTAGTTCAGGGAATTTACAGGAATAAATTTAAGAGTGAGGAAGAGTTGCTTGTCACATCGGTCTCCTTTATCTGCATGAAAATGATCCATTTGCCTTAGCAAATGTGGTATGGATATATTAGTTTTGTCTCATAAGATCTGTTTGTGCACGTGTTTGAATTAGGACAGTTATAGAGTTGGTATTCAGCAGGTTCTGGCCAGTTCTGAAGAACCGGTAGCAGAAATTTTGAGTAGTTCGGAGAACTGGCAAATACCACCTCTGACTGGAGATTTTACAGTATCCTTTCCCTGCCACGGCCACAGAACTGGTCCACCACTGGACAGTTAAGCATACTTTACACAATGGGTAGTTTTAACATTAAGTGATTGGTTTTATATGGCATGCCATGTGTACCCAGGCCATTTACTTTGTTTATAGTTCAGGACTCTGTGAAAGCAGAAAATGGGTTAATTCAAAAGTCAGCTTAAATGTGTTAGTCGAATGCAGTCAATTCTTGGCTGGCATGTGGTTAGTGACAAGCTAAGCTTAGCAAAAAAACAGAAGTACAGATGGGTTCAAGAAGATAAGAAGTGGTCTCATATGGTATTTCTGCAGAGGCTGGGTGGCCACCCATGGGGGATACTGCCGCTGCAAAACCCCTATCTTGAACCAAGAATGGAGAAAATGCCCTCTATAACCCCTAAGATTTTATCTTGGGTATTTTAGGAAAATTTTAGGAATTTTGAAATGTTGCCAGGATATAAACAGTCAGACCTTCCCCCACTGTGAAACAAAGAACTCTCATTTATCACAGGAACAAAGGTCCTTGCCACTTGAAAGCATGAATGTGAGTCACAGACTGAGTCAATTTAATATTGTTTATTACATTTATGCCACTTGCTTGTTTGTTCCTGGGATGTACAGACTCTCATGTTTGCGTCCAACAATGTTATGAGGAAAGAGGGAGGGCAAAAGTTAGTGACTTTAGGGCAGGAGGAGACAGGCTTGAACTTTTGTCCTTTCAGTTGTAGCCTAGCAGTATACAAAAATTGATTAAACATTAAGTAAATAATGCCTCAAGTCGAGTTCAACTCCCAGCAAGTACAAATTAGCACCTATTAAAAACATAAAGTATAGAAGGGAATGAAAAATAAGAATCCAAGATAGAACCTTTTAAGACAATTTAGTATCTTTGAAATATATAATTTCCCCCATATGTATTCCATAGTTAACTTATTCCTTTCAAACCATCTCTTACAAATTGTCATCATTTTCTTGCAAGGTTGTTCTGCGGGTTAAGTGCCTCTGAAAATTATGTAGCACTTGTGCTGGACTTCATCTGACAAAAGAATAACGTTGTTCAGCAGCAATCATTTTAACATGGTTGGTTTGAATTGGGTTAACCCACTATTTGAACGAGCCATATTTGTTTGTAAAACAAGTTTTATAGCTCAGTATATTGTATGAACCCAGTCAACTGTGGTTACTGTTAAACCTTTGTTCATTGCGTGAATCTAGCTGTGGAGTAGAATGTAGATTAAATTGTATAATATAGTATTGGGTTGTGACTGGGAAGATCTAGCTCTAGAACTATCACACTATCACACAATTCATGGCTGTTGTGGTGAAGCATATATTCTGGTTCATATCCTCCAACCCCTTCTCTTAGTCTCCTGACACAGCCAATCCCCTTTCCCAGCCAGTTGTCAGCAAGGTGTTCTGATAAATGCCTCTTGTTCCAATTCTTTCTGAGTAAGTTACTATTATATTTTAAAATGGGAAATCAATTCCTCCTCTTTGTTCAAGGGGAAATTGTGCACATTATATATAGTTTTCAAAAGCCACACAGCTATCAGGAAGCCAAGAAACATTTTCTATATCTCTTTATAGTCACCTAGTGGTCAACTGGATTTTTGTAGGCCACATATAGTATTTTTTTAATGTTCTCACAATGGAAAATCTTGGAAATGGAAAATCGTATGACTGGGCCATGGCAGTGAAATGGCCCTCAATGCATTAGTTTTTAACAAGAAATTCAAACAAAGTTCATGCATGTTATTTTGTATTGATTTTCATTCATTCAAGAGCAACATGTGAGAAAAAAATAAATGGGTAGCTGTAGTAGAAACAAACATTTGAATAAAAAAAGATAATTTGGCATATCCCTTTCTATAATTCTTTTAATAAGACAGAATTGAATTTGTTCTGTTTATATATTCCAACTACTATTAACCACTTCTAACAGCCAAATGTCCTAAAAGACAGCTGCTTTTCCTTGGAGCCTTTCTCCTCCCATCCTTTCGGATTAGGGTAATCCTTCAGCAACACTCAGCAATTATCATCCCAGGCTATTTCACAACCTCATTATTGTCAAGAAAAAAATAATGGGAGACTCTTATGTTGTTGTTTTTTTTTCTTTTGGGCTCCCTAAAGGGAAACCAATGCATAAATTGAAATAAACTTGCCTGTCAATGTAGGGAATCTACTTTGGAATAACCTGATAGGTAGTTGTCCATGTTCTGCTTAGAAGCCTTCTAGAATATTTCCAATGTTTCAAGTTCTAAGAAAATATACCATCCATAATGAGTATTTCCTGGGTGCCCAAGTAAGCAAATGAGCAGCAAGGGCGGCTGGTGATACAATTAAACAATGGTACAAAAAGTGGATCCCAGTAAGTGAGAATCTTTCCATGAGAGAGTTGGCAAATAACTTCTTCATGCATCTTTTTCCAGAACACTCACAGATCTTCTAAAGCAGCCTGGACATAGCTCATCTGATCACTTGCCTGATGGCCATATCAGCAGTGTGCAGGTCCAGATTGGTGATGGCCTTTCTCGGGGATCTCCCTCAAGTAACAAAGGTAAGATAATCTGCCACCTCACCTCCATGCATTCACATATGCACACACACCCATGTCTACATCTCTTCTAGACAATAAGTAGTCTGAAAAGGGAATGCTATCCCTATGCTTATACTATGCTATCCCTGCCTGCCACCTCACTATACCAAGTTGATAAATGGAACATTGTGGAACTTTAGCTGTTTTTATTTAGTTGATATATGACAACTTTTTCCAACCTGGCAGGCTCCAGATATGTTTACAGTGTTATTTCCAGACAACAAAGCCACACTGACTTTGAATTCTGGAAATAGCCATTTCAACATACCAAAGCAAGTGGCTTAAGCTTTTATAGTTCATCCACAATACATTAGTTGTATTGTTTGCCTTCTTGTTTGGTTGGCATATCCTCAAGTAAATAAGTAAACTTTAGAAATACTTACCAAAGTGTGTTGTTAGGGAAGACTTTGCCGTAGTTGTGTACCTTAAATCATTCAGATATTCTGGAGCAGCAGAAAATGGGTCTTTCCTGCAGAGACATGCAGCCTATTATCATGAGAGAAGGTAACCAAGCCAGTCTCCATTCATCCATGGAGGGCTCTTTCTGCTGGTATGAAACAAATTTTAGTCAAAAGATCCAATCTGTCCAAATAATACATGCTTAAAATTTCTATCTTGCCAATACATGGATGAGGATGTGCCTTCTTATTTACACTATACAAAAAGGGGTCGTATGCTACTATTTCTTCGGCATTCTTACGCAATTCTATGTTGGGCAGAGCTGTCTCTTCCTTTCTCATTTGCCAATGGTATTTAAGTGCCAATTTCTGATTTCCTTCCACTGCCCTCTGCCCATCATCTCTGACTATGGCAAAACTTCAGATGCGTGTTACTTGTTTGAGGAGCTGGCAAATGTAATATAAACATTTAAGGTGGGCTATTTAAATTTACACTTGCCAACCTTTTTTGCCTTCAGATCAGAAACACCTGAACAATGCTGTGATCAACTCCTCCACAGTCTCACAGATTGGGCTGTCACACTCACATAACAATCAGCTGCAAATGACAAGTATTTTGCCTAACCAGGCTTCAGATTATGCCAAATATGCCACCCTCAAGGCTGTAGGTAGGTGCCATTGTGTTTGCATGCTTATTGACATAGCATTGACAAGAACTGTGGTGACGCAGTGGTTAGAATGCAGTACTGCAAGCTACTTCTGCTGACTGTCAGCTGCAAGCAGTTCAACAGTTCAATTCTCACTTGCTCAAGGTTGATTCAGCCTTCCATCCTTCCAAGAACAGTAAAATGAGGACCCAGATTGTTGGGGGCAATATGCTGACTCTGTAAATCACTTAGAGAGGACTGTATAGCGCTGTGAAGTGGTATATAAGTCTAAGTGCTATTGGTATTGGAATATTTGGACCAAATTCAGTGAGAATCAGAACACTGCCAGTGTTTGGGGCTGAAGCTTCCTCTTTTCATGCTCGCTCACCCCCATTGCAGTGCACCAGATGACATCACCTCATTGTTGTTGACATTCCACTCTGCTGGGTTGTAGCTTCTGAATTTCACTAATGTCAGACAGGATTAGATGAGGTGGGAAGGAATAGACAACCCTGATTACAGGGGAAGAAAAAAAAACCAGCTAGAACTAAAAATGTAACTATTTTAGAGACATGAAAAAGGCTTGAACAGGGCAAAGAGTGTGTGTGCCTCTTAGCCTTCTGCAGTGGGGGTGTTTTGAATACCCAGGAAATGACTAAGAGGTGTTCCCAATTATACATTAATGTTTATTAACTGCTCTTTAACACATATTAATCACTACATTATGCACCTGTACATGTGGGTTTTCACCTCCCTCTTTGGGTAAGTTTTACACATATTAAACAATGAGTGGCTAAGCTGTGGCATGCCTGCCATGAATAGCTGAGGCTGTAGCTGCTGTCATATTTCTGGAAATAAGTTGAAACACTTAATTATTGGTTAAATTAATTATAACAGTCTTAACCCTCTTCTGACACTAACAAAAGAGGCAAAGAAAGAGTTGAGATGCTAGGGAGGGTAGCCATCAGGAAAGCTACTAGAATCTTTATCAGCTTAATAATTGTTTTTCCTTCCCTCCCCTACCCACACCCATATATTCCCCTATAGAAAGTGCCCCAGAAGAATTCTATAAGAGATTTCCCATGGTGGAGATGCCATCATCAGGCACCTTGTCATTTTCTCCCCTAACGCTTCATCGAAATGATCTCCCACCTTTTCCAGAAGGCACTGCTCTCATTGGCTTGGGGACACCAGGACAGAAAACTAAAGTGATGAAAACCAATGCAGGCAGCCCTGTCTTCAAAGGGGGCTGGGATCACAGCCATCCTGAATTTCGACGACAAGCTTATGCCACCAGGCGTCAGTTCAGTATTGAGAAGCTGCCTGAGGTCTTCAGCCAAACCCCCACTCATTATGTGCAGCAACAACGGCTTTTTTCCACTAATAGCAAGACTGAGGTCACTGTCTAGAATGGATTATTTGTTCATTCCTATATTCTTTCCTTTGAAGCAATTGGTGAAGTGGGGCCTGACAGCTTGGAATGAAGTTGCTTCCTTCAATGTGTCACTCCTAGACTCTGGAAGGAAACATAGAAGATATAGAGAAAAGTAGAATGCTTGCCAGAGTTGATGATAATCTACAATTGTAACAGAACTCATCTGTTCAATTAGGCCAATTTGACAAAACCTTGTTAGCATGCTTGGTGAAACCAGCATGGCTATACTACCCTATTGCTTAATGCACTGCTGTTGTTTCCTAATTCACTTTTTCATCATATCATACCAGAATCATCAATACCAAGAGAAAGCCTTCAAGACTTTATTACTGCATGGAACTGCATCAAAAGAGGGAATATGATTCTGCCCTCCCCATTACCACAGGGATCTAACAAAAGACAAAAATAACTCATGCAATAATTAACTGCTACCTTGTGTTTGGACATTCACTCTATATTATATTACTTCTCAAATTTCTATGTGTTGGTATTTGTATATAAATATTCTATACAATGAACATGGTTTGCATTCCCTTAATATTATGGGTCTCATATTTAAGTGGATGACTTTAGAATAGGGCTTTGAAATTCCCAGCCTCTGGCCGGATGCATCACATGCTGGCCACACCCACAGCCCGTTTAGCGAAGGGGAAAAAAGTCCCAATAAGTCATGTGACACCGCCATGACGACATGAGTTTGACATCCCTGCTTTAGAGGGTTGAAAAGATCTGGGCAGAACATAAGGTATAATTGCCACCAGATTATGAGATTCATGTAAAGTATTTAACATCATCATAATGGCATCTTGTTAAATCACAAAAGGCATGTGTGTGATCATGTAAAGAAACATTTGTGAACCTATATTTGTAACATCATAAGTCATTCCCCATTGCCCATATGTAAACATTTCTTTATTAGCTGTAGAGTAACAAATTCAAAACACTGATATTCCAGCCACTATACTTCACTTTATATCACATTTCACTCTGGCTCTTTTCATTGAGCCTTTTTTCAAGATCTCTGGATCACCAGATCAGATACAATATGCTCCACCAGTTGATGTGTAATTGGAATTGTAGTCATATTCTGATGCATCTTCTAACATGGAAGAAAATCTTTTTAAATTGAGTCCCTACTATCAAAATATACAAATGCTGATTTTCCCTGAGATGCAGCCTAAGCGCACTTGTGGTATATACCAACTAAGTGCAGCAGTAGCACTCTGATTTAAATTCATCCACTGCTCTGCTTCTGAATAATATTCCAAGCTCTGACTAAAAACAGACACGTCACTAGAACTTTACTTCATCACATGATTAAATGATTGTGGATGTCCAATTTCTTTCCAAATGACAAAACATCACCTCATAGTTTCACAATATAACTGCTATTTTAGAATGATTGATACCTGGAATTTTTTAATTTGTATTTTAATTTGTATTTTAGACTATGCTGCTGGATAGGTATGTCATCTGTGTGACACAATAATGTCTTCTGATTATTATTATTATTATTATTATTATTATTATTATTATCCGTTTTATAGTTTTGTATGTTAATAATTCTAAATCATGTGTACAATTGTATCAAAATCCTGTTCAGCAATTAATATAAAGCCAGAATTGGCAACTCCTTCAAATAACTATCAACAAACTGAGATAAAAATTTCTAACAAATTAAACTTCCATGCAGACCAAGTGATATGGAGACCAGAGGTGGTATTCAGCAGGTTCTGATCAGTTCTGGAGAACCAATAGTGGAAATTTTGAGTAGTTTGAAGAACTGGCGAATACCACCTCTGACTGGAGATTTTATAGTATCCTTCCCCTGCCATGCCCACCAAGCCATGCCCACAGAACCGGTAGTAAAAAAACTTGAATCCCACCACTGATGGAGACCACATCATCAGCATTAGCTCTATCAGCAATTGGAAATGGGGGGCGTGTAGAAGCAAAGGTGGCCACGTGTCAGTTGATCACAACTTCTGAGACACTCTTCGGCCATGTAGAATCTAGTCTGCTTTTCTTAAGAGCAAAGAAAGGCACTGAAACACGATTCACCTGCTAGACCAAACCTGTCCATTCATGAAAAATGAACTGGGGAGAGAAGTTAAGCAGAGATATATATTGTTCCCTGCCCAACCCCCAGCCCCGTTTAATATGGTAGAACTAGCATTAAATAGTCATAAGCGAAAATTCCAGAAAGGGCGTAAATATATTTGGAGATGAATGGCAAGGGCTTGGCAGCTTGCAACAGTAATAAAATGTAACAGAAATAAACCACAGTAAATTCTACCACAATCCATGACAACATAATGAAATAGAAAATAAATACTAAAGGTAAATTAATGTAAATTATGGTGGAAAGCAATCAATTCCCAAATGCCCTACAGAAGAGTTCATTAACTGCCTTCCAGCCATGGGTATCAATCTAAGTTTTAGGTGGAGACGGTTCCATAGAACGAGTTCAGTGAGAGAAAATCTTTATTTCCTGGCTTCAACTAATAGCTTTTTCTGGGAGGATCACTCTGACAGATTGGCTCATGGATTAGGTCGTCCTGTAAATAAATCATTACTGTAATTATATGTACTACTGTGTGAATCAACAACTTTGACTTAATTCTGGCTTTGATAGTTAAAAAACATTCTGACTTATCTCATAGGTTTTTGCACAGAACCTCTTAATAGACAGAAAGGAGGGAGAATAAAGGGGTCTTTGTAGGTTCAGAAGATCTTCAACTTTATGAAGTAATTGTTTGCAGTCAGTTTAACAATCATTACAATTTGTTCTTTCCTGGGCAAACATTAGTTTATGGTTGAACCAAGCATTAAGATGTGGAGTTTTACATAAGATATAGGAAATAGTTTATAATATATATTATCTAATTTGTAAGGAAGTCTCATTTTATGCCCATCAGAGAAAGTAATTTCTATTAAATTGACTCCCCCAACTTTCTTCTTTTCTTGGCCTACAGTGTCCTTTCTGGATAGCCCAGGAATAAGCTTAGAAATAAAGGAGATGAAGGATTAGCTAAACACACATGGATTTTAAAAAATTGTTTTAAAAACTTACGAACATTTCATTGTAGTCTCAGACCAAAATGCAAATTAAAGCACAGTTGTAAAAAAATAGTTTAATAGAAATATGTAATCAAAGTGAGTATTCTGATACTTTTTTAAACTAATAATTACATGACTGATTCTGATCTTGTAAAGATTACAACCACAATTTTGCAGTTTACTAAGTAGCTTTGAAATTCAAAAGCCACCTGGTAGCTCAGATTTTTTTTTTCCACAAGGAGTCTGAATAAAATATACAAGGTAAGGAACCTGTATATTTTTTTAAATTGCTCACCTGATTGTATTCAAATTCTTAAAAAATCCATTAATACTTAAGGTGGGTAAGGATAAATGGATAAAGTTTTGAAATTTGGATTAGGGTATTTCATATTTCTATATATCTTCTATAACTACAAAATCAGAATCATGTACACCATGGCATTCTTTGGCTTACACAATTATATGACATTCTATGGAAGTGAAAGTTGGACTTTAATAAGCAGGCTAGGAAGAGTATTTTTATGCTTTTGAGCTTTGGTGTTGAAGACTTCTCTGGTAACTGTTGTTTGCCTAAAAAGTGAGGAATGTGATTAAAAGACCACGATATGAATGTTTCTCGACCTCTGAATGTAATATATAATTTCCACACCGCACAGGTATGCAGCAAACCAGGTGGAACATACCAAAATTAGAAGAATGACAAGTGTTTTATCAGCTACAATCAGCTGTTGCCAGAGCACTTCTTTTCTTCTTTTTCCAAAGGGTTTTGTAATCCCTTTTTCCTTAATTATGAACATCATTGTTGGTAATTGTAGATTTTATTTTGCGACAGATAAAAGTGTCATACATTGCTTTTTTTTTTTTTTTAAGGAATTGCATAGTCCTGGACAAACCATTTCTTAAAGTTACAGTAAAGCAGCTTGGTGTTCAAATGCCTGAAGTATCAGAATAAATATTTTCATATAAATTAAATAACTTTCTAAATTGTAGTTCTAGAGCAGTGAGTTATTATAACAGAGGAGGTTATTACCTTGGAGGTCTTTGAGTCCAAACCGCTGCTCAGGCAGGAAGGCCTATACCATTTCAGACAAACCTCTTCTTTAAAACCTCCAGTTTTGAACACCCACAATTTCTGGAGGCAAGTCATTCCACTGATTAATTATTTTAACTGTCAGGACTTTTCTCCTTAGTTCTAGGTTGATTTTCTCCTTGATTAGTTTCCATCCATTATATTGCTTGTTTGAGTAGCTTTTTATATAGAGAAGCCCCTCATAAACAGATGTTAACTAATAAAGCAACTGAAGTCCTTCCTGTTTAGGTTTCATTTTAATGTGATTGTTGCTAATCTTCATTATGGTTTCCTATGAAATCTGTTCTTTAATTAGTCTAAAAGACTGCAATTGTTTTATATTCCATTTTTATAACTTTAAGGCACATTTTAGATGAGTTTACAGAGCATGTAATATATTATATATAACAATCCCCGTTAATAGAAATGTTCATTTTTTTCAAGGGAGACTTTTAGCTTCTTTGTCAGTCTCTATCCTTCCCACACTTCCATTTCTCCCAATCAAATTGACATATACTAGATATTATTTTTGTGTTTTATTTATTCTCCTAAAAGAACATAAATCCAGCAAGAAAGTGGGAAATATGTGATTAAATAGGCAAGGCCACCAATAGGCTAAATGGGCATTGGCAAGAGTTACAGTAAGGAACATTTGTACAGAGAAACTTCCTATATGCCAGATGCCCATATGTTAGCAAATGTTCTCAGAGACAACATAGATTCCTAGCAGCATGTTGAGAATGTTGAATGGTGGTTCTATCGAATATATTTTGCTGTGGCATTTCTGCCCTCTGCTGGTCAAATAGAAGTAAAATACAGAAAAAAAAATCCTTCTATGCAATCTCTCTCTCTCTCTCTCTCTCTCTCTGTGTGTGTGTGTGGATAGATAGATAGATAGATAGACAGACATATACACGTACAGAGAACAAGGAGGTCAGTATTAAGGTTGGCTCATCTTTTATAATTTCCTCTTGATGCTTTTGAATAAAACAAGTCATTTACACCATTTCCAAACTATAACTAAAACACAGGGAAGGTCCTCAGCTCCCCTATCCTTGCTTAAGTATGTTGGAAAATTAGTCTTGACATAAAATTCCAATAACCAAGATGAATCAGTAAAAATAAATTTGAAGTTTAGTAGGCAAAAAAAGTTCTCTCTCACATTTCAAACTATTTCATTTAAGATCCAGAGACTTCATACCAGTATTATGTGGTCCTATTTATAGGCAATAAGCAATGTGGGCGTGGGGGGGATGTTGGAAGTTTTCTTAGCACATAATCCTTAAGAATTGTCATATATAAAGGTAAAGTCAATTTTTTTCTTATTCCAACAAGTTGGCTACAATAAAGGACCATTTTATACTTGTGTTTCTCAACTTCAGCAAGTTTAGTATTTTGGACTTCAACTCCCAGAATTTTCCAGCCACCACCCTGAAGTCCACAAACCTTTTAAGTTGCTAAGTTTGAGAAACATTTCATCAGACAGTATTCCTAAGCAGTGATACATTACAGAAGAGGAAGAGAGTACTACTTGCATTATATAACTATTCTAAAACAAATATCACATTTATCAAAAAGATAGACCTGATTTTAAGATAGTACCTCAGCACAGACCAAAAAAGGTAGAAATGGCAAAAAAAGGTTCAACTCCTGTACAGTGTACTTACCATACGTGTCAAGTTACCATTGCAAATTCTAAAAATTCTCCTCCTACCCAATAAATGCTTCCATGTGCTACACCTATATAAGTGTGTACGTTTATGTGTATATTGTGTATGTATCTATTTCTCACTTTGCTAAAACCATACCTCAAAAAACCAGGGAGGGATTAGGAAAAAGTACATATGAATGTGAGGATTGTTTTCCAAGAACTGCACTAGAAGGTAACTGGACACAATGTTTTATGGTAGCCACCACCTTCCATAAAAATAGGCTAGTGCCCTGGGTTAATTCCATCCTCCTGTTTTGCAAGTCGTTTTGAAATGAGATGGGCGGCAAATAAATTTAATCCATCATTAAAGTCAATGAAAGTATATAATTAAATCTTGTAAGTCTTAAGTTGCAAGCGGCATACAATCTTTCCCTCCCTCTAAAGGTTCTTGCATTTGTGGAACTAGGTCCTGCCTCACCATGATGGCTCCTGTTCTGGTTGCAGCCAAGCTCCTAAGCAGTGTTGCTACTGAGCACTGCAGCCGAGGTCCCAAGCCAAACCCCAGACAGGAATCACACCACAACAGGTTGTTTACCATAGATTGTATTCCTGGAAGTTGACTTGACATCCCTCTTGCTTACCTATAATGGTTATAAAAGCCTGAATCTGCCTTCCCTCTTCCTCATCTGCTTGCTGTCCTTCTCCTTCTCCTATTTTCTCCTACACATCCACATTTTGTGGGTTGAGGGTCTGGATGAGGTCAGGCTGCCCATGGATGTCAGCATGATCCTAAAAAATGTCAGGGTGTGGCTCAATTAGCCAGCCAGCTAGAACTCCAGCGTGGGTGCTTGTGAGTGGACCGTTTTCCACAGCAAACTATGAATTTGTATGAGGGAGAAATGAGCCCAGCTGCTTTTCTCAAGTGCAGACAGCAACTTTAGTTTCGCTCCTCTCTTTCTCATAATTAATTATAACTAAACTGAGTTACTTGTTAATAAGGACATTTTACAAAATTAATGATTCTTATATGTATGAGCCAATCACTCTTATACACACATACAGAGAAACATATAAATATATACAGCATGTATATACACATACATGCTTTCTCCTGCTAGCAGAAACAACAAATAGAAAAGAAAATGAGGGAAAAGGGAGGGAAAAATAGGAACTGAGCTAGTTAGAACTGAGATGAAGATTAGAGCCAGAAACAACTGGACAGACAAAGAAATAAATTCACCAGATTAACAGCCCCTACATAATTAATAGCTAAGCTTCAAAGGTATCCATGCTTTGCAGAAGTAATGCCACTTGCATCTCTGATGTCTGTTCATCTTAGTTAGTATAAAATTACCTTTCACTTCAAACCCACAATACTTTATAATGTATTGGCAATCAGGTTTATGCATTTTTGTCATAGTTCTTCCAACTATTTTTGGTTCCAAATCCTTCAGAATGGTTGAAAAAAAAATAAAGTCCATCCCTAGGCACCACAGCATTCTGAAGTTGCCTAGAATCACTATTATTTATACATTGCAATCAGTGGACAAATACCTTTTGTGGGAAACAGTTTTAGACATGTTGTTTTCTATATAACTCATTTTAAAGACAGTTTGTTAACAATATCAGACCCTGAGTTAAATTTTGTCTTTATTAGATAAATTACATAATGATCCATACCAAAAGGTCACAACTGGGAATAACAGAGACCCTCATCTCGTGACATCACCACCTGCTACATCTTCATGTATCAAAGCATCTCTATTTCTAATTTTATTGGGATAAAAAGACACTTTTCATATCATATAAAAACAGAAAAGTTACCATTATATACACAAAACATATATAGGGCAAGATTAGGAGGAACAGTTCCATAAATACATGAAGTGTATAAAACTGCCAAAAATATGCGAGAAGGTAGATTTCTTTGTAGAGATCACATCTATGCAATTGTAATTTAAAGAAGACAGTAACCTCATTCTTATGGCTGTGCAATATTTATTTAATTATTCAATTTTTATAGCCACCCATCTCCATCCAATTGACTGATTAATATGATTTTTTTATATTATAATGGCCATTTGCTCTTTTAACAAAAATAAACTACTTTCAATGTTTCAAATTCAAGAAACCATGAAATGCTCAGAAAGAGATGGGTATTTTTTTTCATTTTTTTAAACAAATTAATTATATTGAATTATTTGCCCTGAGAGTGCCCAGGTGGAAGCATTTGCAAGGTCAAGCCTACCTAATCAATCAGTTAGACTCTTAAGAATTCACACTCTTTTTGTTACTCCTGGGCTGATTATTTTATTTTACAGTAAAGCAAAATTTGCATGTATATAACAGCAGTTGGGGGCCTAAATTAGCAATGACCTCTAATCTCCTCAGTCCCAATAAGTTTATTATTTTTCCTACTTAGCTGCTACCTGCACTGGGAATGCCATCATTAAGATTCTGTCTTAGTGAATGGAATAGTACTTTATGCAGCTTTCCAATTTAAAGGTGCCTCTGTGTCAGCAGCACATTGGGACACTTATTCTGGCTACCTAGGTTTACAAGAGAATTACAGTATGCATATCAGTTGTAAGAAATACAAACTTAAATACACTTCCATCAAGGAAACCAGCGGAACAAAACTTCTTTCAAACAGCATGGTCAAATATTAAATTTCACCATGTACCAGAATGGGGCAGGATATACAAACCAAACACACCCACTCACATATATAAGGGAGAAACAGGAAAATTGCATTAAATTAAAATTTTACATTTCAATAAATGCAGGTTGACTGAGAACAGACCTTCAAGATTTAAGTCAAGGCCTTACTGTGAAATCTGTTTCTGGTTAACTATGGAGCATTAAAACTCTCTCATCATGATTTGCATCTCTAATTGAGATGTATTTCGACTCCAACTATGAAATAGCAATATTTAAAATGTCTTTACCACTACAGCTTCACATTTGGGGGCATTGAAACAAAGTTCAAAAGACCTTTCATTCTTGAGAATCCTATCTATGATGTAGCCAAGAATTACCAATTGCATTATTTCAAGGAATAATATAATTAAAGTTGGGTGAATTTCCAAATTGCTCTTCTGCCATGAAATTTAGATTAATGCAATGAAAGACTTAACAAAAAAAAGAGAGTAAGCAAAGGAAATAAGTAGGAGAAAAACATGGCTTGTGGACCTTAAGAGTTCCATATAATATAAAATTTGTGTAATTCTGCCAGAGGAGATTGAGCTATAGATTGTTTCCTTTAACACTAAAATACTTCGTCCATACTATAAATATGTTACTCCCAAAAATTGTGGGAAAAGAACAGTGCTTCTTTATTACCAAATGGTGAACATGGAACTAATTTTTACCACAAGGTGGTAAATCTTACATGGATGTAAACAGCTTGGGGGGGGGGGGTTGTATTTTTTGAGAGTCAAGCTAGATGATTATCCACATGATTTAAAAAGTGTAGCTAGGCTAGCTACCTCTTTGTTTATAACAAACAGGCATCCAAATCAAGGTCTTGGGGAGGAACATTTCATCCTTGTCCACGTTTCATCTTGCTGAAAATCTCTTTCCAAAGCAATTGAAGGTGGGATTTCCTTCAGCAAAACAGTGCTGGAAAAGATGTTAATGTTCTACCCTTTACCTTCAGTCCCAATTGAGATCAGGAAGCCTACATCTTCCTGTCATCTAACCATTTTTTTTAATTAATGCTTTTAGTTGTATTTATTCTTCCCTTTTTCCCTAACAGGAAGAATATATAAAAGGAAGATTCAATTCCTGGCCTTACAATTATGCTACAGATCAGTCTTCTGCAACCTGCTGATTTAGATGTTATAATTTCTTGTATCTTCTTCAACCAGTGATATACCTTAGTCACATAACAATTCCAAAATTTAGAAGGGCTTTATCCTTGGCCAGATTCAATGTCTTCCCAATAGTTGTTACTGAAGAGAGACACTAAAAAATTCTCTTCAAACATAGATTGTGTCCATGCCATGAAGAAACAATTGAAAAATGGAACAAGTTATTTTATATTGTCTCCTCTAAGAAATGCTCACCAGGAATTATTATGTCTATTCTTTATTAAACTTCTGGGTTGTTCTGATTTGTTTTAACTTATTTTTTAATTATCATATTAATCTGATTTTACTTCTTTATAGCTAAGTACTATTCTATAGTTTGCACAGTACACTAAGTTTGTTTTTCTACTCCTCCTTGGATTTTTTTCCTTTTTATCATAATTAATTGCAATTTTTCTTGTTTTATCTGCTGGTCTATGGCTGAATAAAAATTGATAGATTGGTTGAAACTATAGTTTCTATCATTCTGATCATCATCAGTTTACAAAGGACTACAGAAAGAAGAAAGATACAGAATGAAGAGTATGAGACAAAAAGAAACTGGATTTTTTAGTTTGTAAAATGATAAAACATAAATAACTGTAACCCAAATAGCATAAAAACCATAATGCACTTCTCTAGAGAACTGTCCTGACTTCCTAAAGCTTCTATTTTATTGGAAGGTATCAGTAAGTAGGACAAACATATACTGAGGAGAAAAGAAGTTAACACACAATCCTATCTTCTTTGAATCTATCTATTTACTGAATCATTGCAAATGCCATCAAATGAGACTTCATACCAAATTTTTCACTTTTTACTAATTCATTACCCCAAAGTTGTTTTCAATAGAGATTGGTTTGTAAAAAGAATGAGAGAAAAGCAAATCCCTCTTTCAAAGATATCCAAATTAACCAGTCCAAGATATCAGTCTCTGCCAGGGGGAAAAATAACTTTCTAGCACCAGCATGAACAATCTTTTTGCTTAGAGGCAAATAATTTGCCACTTGCTATACACCAAGTCACCATCTCCTATTAGTATAATGAAACTTCCACAAATCTGGAACGGTTTTTAAGAAAAAGGAAGAGAATGTAACAAGTATTCATTCAATGTCTCAATATTCTTCTAGGGTTAGGAGGCAGCAATAGCTGTGCCACCACTTAGTTTCACAATCATCTGCTGACAGTCATTGCAGGAACGCATGTCGCCAATCTTCTCCAGTGTACGAGCTGCTTCTGCCAGCAGGACAGCCCGCTGGCCCGGAGATGACAGAAAAGACAGGGGGAGGTAGCGGCAGGCTAATAGAATTGCTGTAGCTCGTTCTCTTTGTCCAGGAAGAACATCCAACTCACCTAAACATGAAAAGAAAAGATTAACAATAAAAACTTAGTAATGAATATAAAATAAACATTTTAGGCAATAAATGTATTGTAGAAGTTACTGAAATAATAAATATGCTGGCTCCACCTCGAATTTTCTGTTAGAACTTTCCAGTTTTGTTGAATTCTGACAAGAAAACTGAATGTTCAAGTGTTCCATTTGTTGAAACAAAACTCAATGTAGGCTGAGTATTGTAATTACTAAAAAAAATGGTACTTGGCATAAGCCTTTTGCTTTTAATGTCAAGATTGGTAAAAGGGATAATATTTTAAAAGTCAAATTATAGCATCCCACCCAGCTAAAAATACTACTGCATGCAACTAATATAGGAGCTCTTCTTTTGTGGTATAATGGACTACTTGAGAATAGAGAGATTTCTTTGGGCACAGAACAAAAAAAAACATATCCCAAGACAAATCTATCTACCTACCTACCTATCTACCTACCTACCTATCATTGGTTCTAATATAAAAATACCAAAAATGATATTCTATATTGTACATCTAAATTATACATACAGGCTTCAAGCATTAGGTGCCTCTTATCTATCTATCTATCTCAAAAAAAAAACCATGGGTCAACCAGAAACTAAGACCAAACTGAGCTCAAACAACTTTCCAAATGTAGCATCCTTGTCCTTTTAATAAGCACTTTTACAATTAGGCATAACCCACAGAAACATTAATATTTGTTGTTGTTCTAGTATATTTAAATATGTGAATTCCTAAAATCTATGAAGGAAGATAGGTTTCCCATTATCAGCTCCATTATATACCCTTCTGTTTAGCAGAAAAGAAAGAGAACAACACAAGAACCTACTGACCTTGCTTGGTACTCTGTGGGATCCGACGTCTGAGACTATGCTCAAGCAGCTGATGAGTACGTGTGGGGCTGGCTCCTGCCATCAAGCGGACAGTGGCCTCATGCAGAAAAACCTAGAAAAAAATAGAAATTCCATGGAGATGATTTTAAGGGGCAGATTTCAAACAATCATTTCTTACATGTTGGTCAGATGTCCAAAACTGTGATGAAAGTTTTAAATTTTAAAGATTTTAAAGTTTGTATTTATCCACCTTTATCCTCTTGGCAGATTCACCTCACCTACTCTCTGTGTGTTTTATTTCTGTATTCCCTCCTGCAGAATTACCATAGCTGAGCTGTAAAAATCTGGACAAACACAAAATGGTGGTAAACTCTTTATGTTCTGTATATCTTTGCTGACATCTAGTGGTCATTAAAATTGCACAGCCAATGTATATTATTGTCCATGGTAGATGGCCTGATGCAGGCTCAAGGCTGACTTAGCTGGCCTCTAAACAGTTCATGCTGAGAAGAGACAAGAATCCGGATTGCAATTTATTCCCTTGAGGGGATGAGGGGAAATAAATGGTGAGCCCAACAGCAAACTGCTAAAACTATCTTCCTTTCTTAAGAGTGTTTTTAATGGCTACTTTATCCTCTTAGTCGCTTTCTAGTTTAAACCAATGTAGAAAGAGTAGAAAAACCAGGAAATTCTCAGTTCATATCACAACTATATCACAAAATAAGCCTTAAGTGGTGGAACAAAATATAAACCCTATGGGGTAGAACAAAGTATATGTGTGCATGTGCGTGCGCACAGACACAATTATAATTACAGAATTGTTTTAAGGATGTAAAATAAAGTGAAATATTTTAACTTTCACAAAGCATCATCCTCATCATTTCATGCATACCTATGTATTATGAGCAAAGCTTACAATAATAGAAGTATATCCAGAAGAAAATCTCTGATAATAAACACTGCAAACAATGATAAAATATTATGACAAACAGATTCCAGCAGAGCAATTTGTTCTTCTGACTTACAATACCATGCAGGTACTCAGGAGAAAACAAATATGCAAGTATGAAGAAGGACAACATTTTCTCACCCTGAAGTTCTCTCAAATACCACCCACAGATTCTTACACAAACAGGCGTGTCTATCTATCTATCTGATTTTTTTTACCAGGTTAAAAGACAAATGCAAAGAAAAATAAGAAAGAAAAAGGAAAGTATTTAAAACAATACAAATACAAAAAAAAAAATAATACTGAAAGCAGCTTCCAATCTTTACAGCAGTTATAAACCTACTTAATATCATTTCCCCCTTTCAAGATTATGTAACATACTTCCCCCTCCTCCCTGTATACAGTCCTTTTTAATAGATAAATCCAGAAATTACCAGTTCCTTATTATCCATTTATAGCAAGAAGCCCATAAAGGGTTTCCAATATTCTTACCTTTCGGTAAGCGAGCCTGAAGCTATTTGCTAGTTTTCGCAGGCTGCCAAGATCACGCTGGAAGCCAGTCAGTTCAGAAGCAGAAGCATGGTGCGTGTCTCCCAAAGCTAGACTAGAATTTGTCTGTTTCTGCCATAGAGTGGTACGGAGAGATAACAGTAGATCGCAAGCCAGCAACTGGATCATCTAAATAGATAGAATCTTATTCAGCAACAAGAATACAAAAGTATTCAAACAACAGTAATGGTGGGGCACAAGGGCTGCAGTCACTGTGCTTGAAAATTTCTGGTGGTCACAGTCAAGTTTTGAACAACCACATATGGCCCAGGAATCCCAAAACCCATGTCCAAGTTACCAAAATGCAGTTTTCAATGGCCATTATAATTACTATATATGTATTACAGTAAAAATATGTTTATTATAAAAACTAAACAATAAACAGGAACAAAAAAGTATTAATTAGATTAGTATACATACATACAGACACACACACACACACACACAGAGATATATGGTATTCAGTTTTGTTCGGGTATTTTCCCACATCATTATAATTGTGCTTTTAAAGTTGTAGCAACGTTTCGGCAGAATCTCATCTGCCATCATCAGGCTTCTGTATTGTGTTCGTCTGTGAGTCAGACTTTCACAGCCATTTCAGATTTAAATTTGGGGCTCGCCTACTGCTGTGCCAGAATGGTTTTTTCTTCATCCTGATTGGTTGGGAGTCTTGGTCTGTGTTTATTGGTCTTGGAGTTTGCTGTGTTCTGCTTGATTGGTGTTTCTAATATCTTCTGTCTGTTTTGTGCCTTTTTTCTGTCTTGATTGGCTGGCAACATTGTATTTCCTGTATTGGAGGCTTTTAGTGTGGCTTGGCTCTGAGTAAATGGACGGCTATCATTTATTAGGAAGCTAGGTTTCATCTGGGTGCCTGGTTGGGGTGTGTTTGAGCTGGAGGTATCAGGGGGGATCTGTTTGTTCCCAGGTGTTTGCCTGGCTTGTGGTGTGGAGATTTTTTTGTTTGTGAGTGCAGGCTTCCAAATAATTGACAGTCTGGTGGAATCATCTCTTCTATTCATGTTTTCAGATCTTTTTTCAATCTCTATGGCTTCTCTGATAATTCTGTGGCTGGGGTTTTCTATAGTGGCTAGGGTTTTGGTGCCATTGAAGTTGATGCTATGACCTATGGCTTTCATGTGTTGGACTAGTGAGGAAGTGTGTTCCAGCTTTTTTACTGCATTTTTGTGTTCATCCAGGCGGGTACTTATTCTTCTATTGGTCTGTCCAATGTATGTGGCAGGGCATGATGCACAGGGGACTTCATATATGCCTTGGTTTTCCAGGTCGATTTTATCTTTGGGGCTTCTTAGGATGGCTGCTATTTTTCTGTCTGTTTTGAAGGCAGTCTTGATGTGATGCCTGTGTAGTATCTTGCTGATTTTGTCTGTAGTCCCTCTTATGTAGGGCAGGACAGCTGTTCCATAGGTCTATTCATCTTCTAGGTCTCCATTATGTCTCAGTGTGTTTTTGTGGATCAAGCCGGTGATTTTGCTTTTGTGGAAGCCGTTGGCTGTCAGTACTTTAGTCAGGGTGCATAGTTCAGTCTTTATGTGTGTCTTGTCTGCCAGGCGTTTGGTTCTGGCAATTAGTGTTTTGGCCACGGAGTTTATCTGTGCTGGGTGGTGGTGGGATTGGGCATTGAGGTAGCGGTTGGTGTGTTTTCTTCTGGTATATGGTGTGTCCTAGTGTGCCATCTGTTTTTTTGTAGATTAGTACATCTAGCAATGTTAGTTGTTTGTTTGTTTCCGTTTCCATGGTGAATTGATTTTGGGGTGTGTGCTGTTTAGGTGTGTTAGGAAATTGTTTAGGTGTTCTTTTCCATGGGGCCAAATCAGAAATGTGTACCTCCAGCTCAAACACACTCCAACCAGGCACTCAGATGAAACCTAGCTTCCTAATAAATGATAGCCGTCCATTTACTCAGAGCCAAGCTGCACTAAAAGCCTCCAATACAGGAAACACAATGTTGCCAGACAATCAAGACAAAAAAAAGCCACAAAACAGACAGAAGATATTAGAAACACCAATCAAGCAGAACACAGCAAACTCCAAGACCAATAAACATAGACCAAGACTCCCAACCAATCAGGATGAAGAAAAAACCATTCTGGCATAGCAGTAGGCTAGCCCCAAATTTAAAACTGAAACGGCTGTGAAAGTCTGACTCACAGATGAACACAATACAGAAGCCTGATGGTGGCAGATGAGATTCTGCCGAAACGTTGCTACAACTTTAAAAGCACAACTATAATGATGTGGGAAAATACCCGAACAAAGCTGAATACCATACATGTAAGTACCCGCGAAAACTTAAGAAAACAAATATATATATATACATACATACACACACACACACACATACATATACAGACACATACAAAACCTAGACAACTAAAGGAATTAAATAGATAACCCCCTTTACAAAAATAGATAAAATAGACCCTACAAAACCTATTAACAGTATATAACCACTTAAATCAAATAAAATTAAGCAATGTGCAACATAAAAATCAAAGAACCCTTTCAACAGGGCCAGTCTCAAACTCCAAGTCCCCAGTCAAAGGAGCACCCCTATTCTCCAGAGTCAAAAAAAATTTAAGCTCAGCTTTAAAGACAGAAAACCAGTATCTTCAATTGTATTATTTAAAAAAACCCAACCCAGCTTACATCTAAGAAGATATCCCAAAAACGTTGCCACCAAATAATATTAAACTTCTTTATAATATATATATCATTCCTTAACCATTATTTGTTATCTAATTTTTGTTTCCTGTTTAATTAGTGCTTTGTGAAATTAGAATACAGGGAAACCACATTGTGTTCATCTTGAATTGCATTAACAAGAGACAACTGAAAAATTAATTTATTTGTGCATATATTGGAAACTTATCCTAAAGAATGTACATTTGACCCAACAATTTCCTAGAAACAGAAAGCAATACAATGTTGGATCAAAATAGAAATGGCATCAGTGTTCACAGAACTAAGATATTGCACATTCTCTGATGACAAAAGAATGCTTTATAAGAAGCATACAATTTGATTAATTTATTCTTTCAAAATACAAGCCATAAGCTAAGTGTTAAATACAGAACAACAGTTATACGTTTACCTTTTCTTTGCCTGGTATTCTTTGGGTTGTTTTCCTGAGCCCTTTCAATCTACAGTATTGACTCTACATGTTATTTCTTGCACTTGGTCTCTTTTTGGGGGGTACAGTAATCCATATTTCACTGATTAATCTGCAAGAGGGTTGGTGAATTAAATACTCGTTCCTATCTCTGGATGGAGGGCTAGATTAAATGGCCTCTTGATCCATTTTATATAAAGTTCCTAAGAATTCCTTCCCATATCAACAAAAACCAAGGCTCAGGAGACTTGTAGTGCAGAGATCAGGCAGGCCTCTGAACTGCACTGCAGAAACATTGCATGAGTATTTCCAGAACATGCAATGCAACTACAATGCACTACAGTTGCCACCCAATAGATATAAACAAAGAATCTGAATTTAATAAACCTCCATGCTTACGAAACCCAAAGTGCACTTAGTATTAAAAACAAAGATAGTGAGAAATTTCATGATGCAAAAATTGAGAACTGTTCTTAGCTATGGAAATCAATATCCTTATTCTTCGGTGAAAATAATTCATTTAGGATGTACAATTCAAGAGAACAAGGAATGGGTCAAACAAGCACTTGTCCTGTTATTTGGGCAGAGCTAATGAACTGTGAACAGATGCTATCCCCACCTGCCTTTCATTTGGAAATAGGTACAGTGCTGCTGTATTTGCTGCACTGGAGGAAGGCAAAGAAGGAAGAAGCTATATACATTAAGAAAACTGTTTGTTATCTTAGTTCAAGTAAGTTTGTGTGACTTACATTGTTGAGACTTGTGCTTGAGACCCCACTTCTCACGTTGAGACTATTCCAGAGATGAGTGCTAGCTCTTTCACAATGACTAAATGAACTATGCTGCCCATCTGCCTTGCTAGACAATAAGGCATTCATGGCTTTGCATACATGGAAGATAGCTCGTACAAGGGCATTCCTAGAGGCATAGAGGCAGGAGAGAATAGCAAGGAAAATGATTAATGTCTTTTAAGTTTTATGAACAGTAGATTTTTTTGTATTCTGTCTTTATTATTTTTACAAATAATACAAGGTGGGGAAAATATCCAACATATCTGCCTCCTCCTATTTTTGCCACAACAACAACCCTATGAGTTGGACTGAAAGAAACTGGTCCAAGGTTACCAAATTGACTTTCATGGCTAAGGCGGAACTAGAACTCATCAAGCCACCCCACCCCCTTTTAATGTATTTTCAGATACTTTGCTATATAAATTGCTTTGGTATATATTCTCCCCAAAAAGTGCTAAAATGAGCCCTATAAATGAATTACCACTAGATAATGACGCAAAAACTAGTATAGTAGATTTCTAGACTGATATTTTGCATCCACTACTCCTAAGCATATTTTGGGATACCCAATTCTGAAAAGTTTTGGGTTAATTTAGAAACTATTTGAAGAAACAAGTTATAATTTAGTTTCATGGTGCCTACCAGAGATTTGTGGTATGTTTATGGGAGATCAAAATTAAAGTTTAGGAAAATTTCTATTTTATTATGCCCTTTTTAGATTTCAGATACACAGTTGTACAAATAATATAAAATACCACACACTCCATCATCTCCAAGCATTTAGGAATTCGTTCCACGTTGATAAACTGAGATTTCACAACTGTATCATCACCCTTGAGCCAGCTAATTATCATTGTGATTGCTGATGACCACCATCTGCAGACTACATCAGGATCTACAAAAAATGAAAGATTGTTAAGGGCCTTAACAATCTCTTTCTCTCAACGATTCCAGCCTTTTAAAACATGAATTCAGTCCATGGAACAAAAACAGAGCCAAGAGATAATAATGGGGAAAATGTAGCTTTGTTTCTTCATTGTGTTGCTCTATATTCCATTTTCAATCTTGTGGACATATTTATAATTGTGAGGTCATACTGTGGATGTTGAAGCAAAATAGTTACTGAGGGCTCCATTCATTGATTACTGGCAAAGATATGTGTCTGACCAAATGCTACCAATTACCCCTACTTACTCTCATTTTCTAGGCAGATGAGTACATTTCCAAATAAAGCATAAGCAGAAACCAATTTTATTTTCTAAGAAAGCTTGTGAGGATTTATGAGGGATCAAAAGTTTATTGATTGATTGATAAAATGTATAGGATGCCCATTTTACCTCAGAGTAACGTTCAAGGTTTCAAAGTTATCTATGAAATCAGGATTATATTAAAGACACTTTGCTATTCTATACCCAATTTTCCATTTTTATTTTTTTTTTCATTTTTTTAAATGTAAAATTCAGTTAAAGTATGTTGCCTAGCAGACAGCACATGTGTTTGAAGGCATACTAGAACCCCAGGGGGCAATACTTTCAGTCCTTCCTGCACTTCAAAACTTGCCACAGGAAGGAGAACTATAGGAGGAAGACAAACTGAAATAAGAAAATTATAAGCATCATTTCACCATTCTATTTGAAAGCTGATTTTGTATTTTTTTTAAAAAAAAAAACAATATTTAGTCTCAGTGAAATATCCAGAGCCATTTAATCAATTAGATGATACCAGGACCACAAAACAAAGGATGCATAAACTTGGAAAGCAAAACTTTTGAATTATCCCTTTCAAGACTTGAACAATATTCCAGGAATCTGAATAATGTGATACCACTTGTTCATATGAGAAATTGCTGTAAAAGGTAACTGACTAGGATTGTCCAGATCTTACTGGAAAGATAAAGCACCTTATTATTGCCATTTCTCAATGAAACCCTTTTTATAATAGGCTTACAATAGGATCATTGAAATAAATGGAGAAGTGGTGAGAAGTGGTCCAAGAAAATCTGCCCTTGTAACTGACAAAGTGTGTTACACCAAAGATAAGGGACCTAAAATTCTGTTCCTCTTTTTGTGTGATCAAGACACAATCTTGAACCTTGACCTGCAGAGCTAAGAGCCAAACATGTACTGACATTTCTCACATATAGGATGTTTGGCCCATTAGTAAAAGTGAAAACAAACATATGGCCAAGTCAAAACAGACCTGTAGTAGCAATCAAGGCAACACAAATCAGTACCTGCTCCTAGATTAGATATCTCCTTTATTTACTTTATACAGATGTTTTGCTCTTAAAGTCACTAAATATAATTTACAAGACACGTTGAACTCTTGGTTGAATTACTATTTGTTATAGAATATTTCAGAAAAATTCAGAAAACAGGTTGTCATAGCATTCACCTTCAGATCATAGCAGGGTAGACTATACTGATTATTATGCTTTCCTAGAGGAAAACTATGTGATTTGCTGAATCACTAAACATTTCCGTACGATAAGGTGACTAGCATGAATAGTTATAATCATAATAAACCATAATATATCAATTTTATAAACACCATGGCATTTATAAATAAAAGCGGAAAAAGGGGGATTGGCCAAACCTATTGTTTATTTTATTTCATGCATTTGGTTCAATTAACACTGCAGTTGTTTCTTTTTAGCATTAGAAAGAGCTATAGACTGAAAAAACATGTACTCTACCAATATTTCAGAAAAATATATTGGCCAAATAAATAATTAATCAAATACATTTAATCAAATGTATTCTGATTATTAATATACAGCTGAATTGTTTTTAGCTGTATGTATACAGTGAGAGATTATATAATATAAATGTAAAGTGCATGGAAAGAGCCCCCTGGAACTGTGAGATGGGCGACAAATTTAATAATAATTCAAACATCCACATCTGCTTATCCAGGTCCATGGGAAGGACTCAGTAGATGGACAAAAACGTCAATTCCAGTCTGAATATATGTTTGAATGTGAATATATGTTTGAATGTGATGAACAATAATAACTATTATTATTATTATTATTATTATTATTATTATTATTATTGAGATAAAAACAGAGGCACTAATATCTCTACAGAAAAATCATTTCCATCAAGCTAGTCTATCAATTATCACCTAGCAGCATGGCTGAAATAATGAAGTAGATCCATCAGCTTTGTTTTTAAATACAATTACAGTATTAAATTATTGTCATAATGTTGTAAACTAGTGCTGAGTTTGCTTTCTTTCCTTCTTTCTACCTTTTTCTTTTGTAGTGTTTAGTTGTTAACTACATTTCAGGGAGGCAATGTATTATTAGTGATATGTAGTATAGATCTCTCTGATAAATTTTGCAATTGAACAGTGGATAAAAAAAGCAAAATTGAATAAAAAGATTTAACACAAGAAAAATAGCATCTGACCACTGAATAAGTGCAGATACATTCAGGACGAGAGAGAAAAGAAAGCTGAAGAGGAGAAGTTGAGCATGAAAACCATTGAACAAGTCCTGTATCTTTCACACATACCTAGAGCAGACTTCAGCACAGAATTTCCAGAAAAAGGTGGTATCCCATTTCCCAAAGAATCCACAAAAGAACTTAGTAATGTCAAGTATTCCAAAGCATTAGCGAATTCACTGCAAGCAACAGTATAAAGTCAGAGTTTTAGGATAATGTATCATACTTTTACAATGAATCGTAACAAAAGTAAAGTTGTATTTTAACACACTTTTTTTTAAGGATGACCCTCTGTACAAAGAAGGTATTACATTCACATTCTGAAAGGCAACCAATGTTCACCATTGTGATATTTTTTTGGTATGGCTTTCTCCCAACAGAGACAATGATGAATCTTGCCGTGAACATTTCAGTGATAAGCGTAACCAAGATGGTAAAGTTAAATAATGTTGGGCTTCAATCCCAATAATTTGGTCAATCAATAGATGAGAATGATAGCAAATGATAAAAAACTTCTTACTATCAATCATAGTACAGGCTACTTTATATACTTTTTATGCTAATCTATTTTTTGCAATTTGTACAAACTGTTTAGAGAAACTGTGCTTTATCGTATATCCAATTAATACTGTGGATGGATACAATCTAAGTGATGTATTATGACAAAAGCAGTACTCATATAGGTGTGTCCTGTATCATGTTGCTTAAAACTGGGCAGCTGAAATATATATTGCCATTCTTCCTCCAGTGTTGAACTATAGGTTTTATTAGAACAGACAAAGAGAAATCTTCAATGTTCCCCCCAAAACTGCCAACAGGACACAAATATGGCTCACCAGGGTGCTTCATCATCATGGCTTGTAGCCCCTTTAGGAATCTGAGGCTTCACAATGGATTCAACAGCTCTCTCCAATAGATTCTCACAGAATGCCTGGTGTACCTGTGCAATGGGATCAGCTATATATGCGAAGGCAAAACAATCAGTTTACTACTTTACTCACAAGTCCAACAATAAATACTTCAGGAGTGTAAGTCTTTCTTTTTTTGTTTTTAGATAGAAAACTGTATTGCAGAAAGAATGCCAATTTATGGAAAACTGTCCTCTTGATTGTTTTCATATGTTCTTTTAACATTAAGTGTTTAAACCATAGCATGAATAAAGCTAGCAGGACAAAGAAAATGCATACACAGAAGGATTGTCCAATGTACCGGTAACAGGCTTAAAGAAAATATCTTCTCTAGCTACTGATCTTCACCTGGGTTCCTCTGAGTGGAGTACAGACTATCCTTAGCAGCAGCTTTCACTGTCCAGCTCCGTTCCACAAAAAATTTCTGCCCCAAAGGATGGCACAACCAGCGTAAGGAGTCAGGGATGTCACTATGCTCAGAAGTACACAAGCTTTGAGCTTGACTTAAGAAATAACTCTGAGAAGAAAACATGCAACATTTGACTGAAAGTTAGCAATCTATGGATGATATTTTTAATGTACCAACACAGGTCACTTTCATTTATTTTAGATGCAAATTCAGAGCAATAATTTAAATATGCCACAGTATTTAACCTAATACAGATATTTCTCGCTTGGGAGCCACTTGAATTTACACCCATACTCTGTAGAACTTCTCATGGACCACACTCTTAAGAGCATCCACCCACAGCACATGCCTGCCCATACTCCACAGGGCCCACACATGGCATCCACCCACATGCATGTACTTCTTAATGCCCACCCATCCATTTGCCTGGGATGCAGTTTCAGTAGCATAAATAAGCACTTCTGGATTCCTGCCTCTTCCCACATCAGTCATGTGAGGTCCTCACTTAACAACAGAAATGGAGACTGATGAGATTGCCTTCACTAAATGATGCAGTACTGTGACACTGCACTTTACAACTGCATTGTTTACTAGTGGAAATTCTGGTCCCAATTACTGTTGTTAAGTGAAGACTGCCTATTTTGCTAAGTGGTTCAAAACAATCCACGCACCGCCAGGAAGCCCAGCTTGCCACCACAGCGAGTCTTCAGGCCAACTGCAGCAGTTAGATGAATCTCTGCCAGGGTACTTGGCGAAATCTTCTCCTCTGCACATTCTGCCAGGTTTACAGCGCACAATGCCATGTGCAATCCTGAGTAAGCTGAACTAGATGGAAGCTTACCTGCATCAGAAATGTAAAAAAAAAAAATCATTTGTACCCTGTTGTGAATCACCTTGTACAAGTGATGAACTGCATGGTTTCATCTGAAAAAGTTCTTTTAGCTACTGAAAATTAGTACCATTCATACATCACAGTATCACACAATACCCTGTTGTGCAAAATCTTGCATTATCAAAAATAAGGAGCACTCTAGAGATTCTAAGACGTAAAATTCATTAACAAGCAAAGCTTTCTTTATTTTGCAAAGAAAACTACATAAAATAGGCAGCCATCAGGAAGCAAACTTAACCTGGGGGAATCTTTACCTTTTAAACCACTACATTAATTTTTTTTTTCATCTACCTGTAATATGGAGTTGATGAAGTTTATGATACACTAATGCTGCATCTCGTGCACTAGTCTTGGCTTCATCTTCAAAGCCAAGAGGCGTCTCGGTTGCTCGTCTCTGCTGTGATGTCCTCTTTAGCAGCCAACGTACTAATCCCAATTTTTGGAGACTATAACGAATAATGTTCCAGGAAAGGCTACAGATCAAGTCAAAACGAGAAGTAGGCAACGCTCGGCCCAGGGCAGAAAGACAGATCTGCAAATTTGATGCTGCAGCAGCAAAGTCCCCCTGCAAACAAAAGAAGAAAAACACGGGATAAAGTTGAACAGTAGACATTTGAAAGTCTCATCATTTCCTAATTTTCAGACTATTCTGAGTCATCTTGGAAGATTTAAATTTTATTTTCCATCTTCACTCATTTTTAAGCTTTCTTAATTCTTTTTGACAACCTCATTTGTCATTCAGATTTTGGACAGTCAAGTAAACCAACATTTGTCTCCTCGGCTATTGATAAACTAGCTAAATTGCCATCATGTTTCAATATACCATAGGCTTTTCCCTCAATTTTCTCTCTTTCTCATCTGTATCAACTTACTTGAACCATGACATATCAGAAACACCAAAAATCTGGATCTGTATTATCTTGAAATCCTCTTGGATTTCATGTCCAGTTCAGTTAAACTTCAAGTCTCAGTCCAGTTAAACAAATATTCAACTACATAATGGGAAAGAAATAATTTACTCTTTCTAATTAAAATCAGCATTTAGACACAGAAGACATTGTTCCACTCAAAAATTTAAAAAAATTTCCTCACTTTTAATTTCAATAAGAGTTCAACCTTATTCCCCTTATAGCAAATTACCTACCTATAGGCTATAGAACGGAAGTGGAGTTTAATCCAAAAATGGTCTGATGGGCTCTGCCAAGGGGAGGCGCTTTAAGAACCCACAGTTCAAGAATTTTGATAATAGAATAAGATGTAGCCTAAATGTTTAGTAGTTCAAGAGACTTGTTCTACATTTTAAAATATTCACTTTAGGTTATGCAAATTTCAATTAATTCAATACAAATAAATGAGCACGGTAATATTTACCCTCAAAGCAACAAACTGCCTTACCTTAGCTAAGTCCAGGTCTGCCTGTTTCCGATGCCGCCAAAAAGTCACAGAGGAACGGGAATGCAGTCGTGTCACTGGCTCTCCATGCACCAACAGTTTTATGAATACACTCAAGATAATGACACCGTTCACAAGCCACAAGATCAAAGTGGGCATCATCCAGCCAAACCAGCCTCCTGATTCTAACAGAATCCATCATGTCAAAAGACATAAATTAGACAAGAAGTAACAGTTCACATTTTAAGATAACCATTCTTGGGAGAACCTTGATTATATAAAGATTGTGCTAAGCTTAATCGACTTGTTTTCTTCTCATCCTATTTATTCTTCTCAGAAATAGTACTGTTCCCATGCAAAACTCCTGCCCTAATATATGCAAGAAAATATCATTTTACATAAGATAGAAGCATTTAGAAAAAACTACCCAACTTACATAAATCACAAAAGCTTTTTTAAAATATAAACCTAACATGATTCAATCCACCCCACATAACAAATACAACATGCTACAATTTAAAAACCTTAAAGCCATGCAATACACAGAAACAACAACAAAATCTTCACAAATACACAGGTAAAATATATATTCCATACAGGTAAAATTTCAATTCATTAAAGGAACATATATCTCAAAAGCTCACAATCCCTTTGTACATAAGTATCCATTATCTGAGTCAGAGAAATAAGAATATGGATAGTACTATCTAATCCAATTATTTATAAATTATCACAATAAAACTGTAATCACCTTTTAAAACAGAATATTCCAGAACATATAACTAACAGATTGTTTTCTTCCCCTTTCATCATTTAGTTACTGTACTTGTCTTTAAAAAACTTGAAAGATATCAAATGAGCACTATTGGAAATATACCTGATTTTATTGCTTGTATATTCCTCTCAGAACCATGATGCACTGTGCTGTAAGTGTCCGGTGCTTCTTTGCCATCCAAAAAAGATGTTAAAGGGTTAAAGGAGAGACAGAGGAATGTGAGAGCGCAAAGCAGTATCCGTGAGCGATCAACCATTCCAAGAGCAACAGGTGGAGAATCAGGTTCATCTTTCACCTAAGTCAAGAGTGTGGAAGATTCAGTATGGAAGAGTTAGTTCTGAAACATTTAAGACAAATAGTTGCTCTACACTGCACAAGGCTGAATTTTCAACATTTTCTTTATAGCAGATTTATTCTTCTCAGACTACTGTTTTATAAAAATGTTTCACCATTACAAAATCCCCCTGAAGGCCACTGAATTGGAAATAAAAGCAAGCCTGTAGATCTATTCATGCTTTTCTCCAAGTGGTGAATTTAAAAGACTTAAATAATTTAAACATTTACAATTTACTAAAATCTCCTTTTATTTCCAATGTTATAATGAGATTGATCTTTGATAATATCTAAATATGCTTCTGAAGATCATGGAGCAATGTATAAACTAATCTATGAACTAATGATACAGTACATCGTACATGCAAGTACAAGTAGTCCTTATTACATTCAAGTACAATGCCTGTCTGTTACCCCACGTTCGTCAAAATAAATTTGAAAAACCTCATTTTGTTGTAATCTATCCATTCACCCCAGGCCAGTTCAATTTGAAGTTTCAGTCTGAAATTACCCGTATACCATTTCTCTTGCAGATGCCTTTGTTTATTTTATCTTATCTCAAACTTGCCCCTAACATCCTGTTCAATGCAGTGATGGTGTATCTGCAACATTCTGGCAACTAGCATGATACACAGATATTGTGAAAGGCTGTAACCCTTTGAATGTTCTGGTTTATTGGGCTTTATGATTTCTTTGATATAAAGCAAAATATTGCCCCAAATGTTATTGGACCTTTAATGGAGTTTGGTACAAGATTTCTCATAATGAGAAGAGCTGGGTCTGATATGTCTAGAGCAGCAGTTGCCAACCGGTGGGCCATGAGAAAATTTTGGTGGGCCACAGAGAAATCTCACCCCCCAGGGCACCCCCCCAAAGCAATTAATCCAGGCTGCGCAGAAACACAAGGCTGCTCAGCCCACATGGCCTGCGGGAACCCTCCCCGCTCACTTACTCCTTACCCAGTAAACTTGTCTAAGTTACTATTTTATCTTTTTTCCAACCATCATCTGTTCTGCTGTGCCAGAAGATTTAGATTAGCTAGGAAGCAGGAAATGGTTGAATTTCTTGCTTTCTAGCTAAGCACAGCCGAAATCTCCCTTAGGACTGAAGGCTTTCTTACAAGCAAATTCAGTGCAGACTCACAGCAAGCAAATTTGAGAGATTGAGCTAGCCAGTGGCAGATAGATAGATCACTGAATGATTCTGTGAGCAAGTCAATCTGCCTGCTTTGCCTGATTTTGGATAAAAGTTGCTTTTTTATAAAAAATTCAATAAATACATGGTGTGTTGTGAGTTAATTTTATGAGTTTGCTTGAAGGCAAATTTTATGTGACGGACTAAGCTAGCCAATGGCAGATAGATAGATTTCTGAATGAATCTGTGAGCAACTCAATCTGCCTGCCTGCTTTGCCTGATTTGGGCTCTTTTTTTATAAAAAATTCAATATTTATATAAATATTTATAATATTTACATACAAGCCATGCCCAGCCAGTCACATGACCACCAAGCCACACCCACAAATTAGGCCATGCCCACAGAACCAGTTAGTAATCCCTGGGATCTAAAATTATGAGTTTGGTAGTCCCTGACATCCAAAACGTTGGCGACCCCTGCTCTAGAGGATTCAGTTGGTGAAAAAAATGCCATTGCTCATTATTGATCAGTGATCTAGAAAAGTCAACGTAATATGTCACAAACATTTTATGATATTCCTTTATTTGTGTGCCTGATTTTAGTTGTGTTTATTGTGATTTTTTTAAAAAAATCAATTAGTATTTTGAATCTCACCTTCCTTTTAAAAATCATAATTTATTATTTGATTTTAAAGGGAAGCAGATGACATATCTCCATCTGAAGCAGCATGCATGTAACACCAATGAGAACTTGTCTATGCTTCCCAGTGCAGATTGCCTTACGAATATTATCTACCTTTGCATCATCCAATAATGGACTTCCTGGTTCTGAATCAATTGAATAAGGGGAAAAGCCTGCTGGTGACCCTGAGTCAGAAGCTGGAGGAGACATCAATAGAGCATTTTGATTGAATTCATCCATCTTCATATCCACATCAGTGTCCACTAGACTGCTTAAGTCAAAACCCTTCAACAACTCTGTGAGAAAAGATCACGCAAATAAATTATTCCATTCATAGTACATGATGTAATTAAATCCCCTGCTTATCAGTTCTACATCTATCCCCTAAAAGCATAATCAATGCATTCATCAATGCAAGGGGGCATGAAATCATTTAATTAAAAACCTTGATAGTACCTGCTTCACTTAAAATTAAAACAATGGAATGTAATATTTAAAACACTTAACTGTTTTTCTGGCTAGACAGCTTAAGGATCATGTTCTCCTGTCGCAATTTATGGTTAACCTGCTGTAGATATTTAATGTAGTCGATAGCCTTCCTCAGTACACCTGACTTGTGCATCTGAAAAGAATGCATGATTATTTATTCAGCTATCTTATGACCTCTTAGCACATTTTCATTTAGCAGTAAAGTTTTTTCTTAAATTTGTGTATGTATATAGGATGCATGTTGAGTTACCTTGAGATAAAGATGGGCAGCCTACAAATTTTATAAATAAATTAATAGGTGATTTAGATTTAGAGAACCAGTTTGGTATAGTGGTTAAGGTGCTGTCCCAGAAGCCAAGAGCATATAAGTTCTAGGCCTCCCTTAAACATGAAAACTGTTTGGGTGACTTTGGACAAGTCATTGTCTTTCAGACCAATCCACCTCAAAGTTGTTATAGGGAAAGTAGAGCTATTAGATATGTTTACTGCTTTGAATGATATGTAAAAAGGGCAGAATGAAATTATAGTTGGTCATACAATCAGCAAAATATTCAGACTGGATTTGGCATTTTTAACCATCTATGGAGTCCATCCCAAAAACTGTTGTTGTTGTTATTTACAGATTTAATTCAATGGAAAAGGACATCAACAAGAACATTAAATCTCAACTGCAAACATGACAAATAGATTTGTAGCTATTGCAAATATTTTTGTTTTTTCAACTAAGCAATTCTTACTTTAGCATCTGTTCCCATGACCAGATCTTTCAGTTCTATGATCTTGTCATTTATAGATGATCGATATCTCTTCTCAATAATATTATGAGTTGTTCGCCTTTCTCCTTCCTTTGGTGGTTCTGGCTGCTTAGTGTTATTAGGCACTTGTTTAATGGGCATCTTCTCCTGCCCTCCCATCATCATAGGCATAGTTGTCAAGATGGCCCCATTGCCACCAACCAAGGTCTAAAAAGTCAACAGCAGAAATCAAATAGCAATTAATTTTTCATGTAAGATCTGTGACATCGTTTTTATATGTACAGTTGAGAAAACGATTTAAAGTAAACAATAGCTTATTTGGAATTGAACAACGTAAGACAGAATTTGAAACTGAATTATGGGCAAATGATGAATAGGTACGGTCATTGCTAAAATGTATAAGCTTTTATCAAAATTTAAAATGAAAACAAGTTAAACAGCATATGATAAAATGGGCAATGCTTATAACATACAGATGTAACAAAGAGAAAGCATGTGGATGAAAGGACTGAAATTCACATGTTTATAAAAAGAGAATTTTTATAAAATGATATATGATACTAGAAAAACTATCTAGAATTTATAAAGGTATTTCAAATCTATGTTGGAAATGTGGAAACTATGAAGGGTTGTTTTATCATGCTTGGTATACTTGAAAAAAGCTAGTAAATTTTGGATTCAAATGCATATAGCAATACAAAAAAATTAATATTCAACTGAAACCAGAATTTTCATTTATGAACCAACAGACAATTAGAAAATACTTACGGTGTTTGTACATGGTAACTGCAGTGGGATTATTATATATAAGAAAAATGGAAAAACTCTGAAATACCCACAGTAAAAGAATAGTTGGTGAAAATGACAAAATTTGCTAAAATGGCAAAATTGACTTGTTTGATTAGAAAAAAGACAATAACTTTTGTTAGTGAATAAAAACTCTTTATGGGTATGAAAATAGAAAAAATAAACATTTGATGATTAGAAAGAATAGAATATGGAATGAAGGGAGCCACAATGTAATCTTAATGAAGATAGACTAAAAATGCACTTATAAGCAGGGGTGGGATTCTACCGGTTCTGTCCACTTCTGTAGAACCGGTAGCTCTGAAGAGTAGCAGAAAGAGAGCATACATAGAACCGGTTCTATGTCTGCTGCTGTTTTGCCCCACCCGCCCGCGCAGGCTCTTACCTGACCTTTATTTTCTGCTTTTTCAACCGCAGCTGCTTTGCGCAACATAGCTGCGGTTGAAAAAGCACTTTTTTCCTGCTTTTTCACCGCTGCGCAGCCGCGCACAGCACTCCTCAGCTGTCCAGGTAGCTAGCTGACAATGATATACATGCGCGTGCAGCAAAACGTAAAATCACCGAACCGGTAGTTACACCGGTCGGATCCCACCCTGCTTATAAGTGCTGCAAAGAAGATTGGAAGCCACTGTTCGATCAGTTCTTTTTATTTTCTCTCTCTCTTTCTTTCTTTCTTTTCTTTCTTCCTTCCTTCCTTCTTATTTACTTATCACTTTTACTTTTCTTTATTTCTATTTTCCTTTCCGTTTTAAAATTTGCATTGTTCAGGAAAATAATTATTTAATAAAAGTTAATAAAAATATGTGACCAAAATAAAACTCCACATTTTATAAAACAAGTAGGAAACAAAAGAATGGCTTACAATTCACTAATACTTTTGTTCTATATGAATAAGATTTCATATTCTCTATATCAAGAATCTGGGCAAAAAGTTTGGAAAACACCCATCACTAAAAACCAAGAACAATTCTTATTTACTACAAAACCCAAAACAAACTAGATAAACCAGTGACAATTATAAACAATGCACTCCTATGTTCGTAAGAATTCAGAAATATTTCTGGATCCCAGTGGAGTAACAATGCCACTATTTAGACATAGTGACAATGGCACTGCATTTTCTCATGACAGTCATGATCAGTGGCTTCCAACTGCAAAGACAGAACTTTGAGCAAAAAACGCTGGATTATGAGATAAAATTAAGAAAGACACCTAATCTAAAAAACTCTTCTAAGGTATGTAAATTTCCTTATAGATTCTTGCATACTGGGAAAATAAAATGCTTTCAGAATATAGCAATAGCACTTAGACTTATATACTGCTTTATATTGCTTTACAGCCCTCTAAGCAGTTTACAGACTCAGCCTATTGCCCCCAACAATTTGAGTCCTCATTTTACCCACCTCGGAAGGATGGAGGCTGAGTCAACCTTGAGCCTGGTGGGATTTGAACTGCCAAATTATAGGCAGCTGGCTGCAGAAGTAGCTTGCAGTACTGCACTCTAACCACTGTGCCACAAAGGCTCCTGAACAGGTTCTCACCTGTTTTGTAAGTTAAACAGCTTTTTGTTGAAATGTGCATATTTTTCAAGCTGTAAAGAATATGTCTTTTTACAGACCATATCATAACAAAACTATTATCAGAAAGATAAAAAAGAAATTTAAACTATACAGCATAAAATACATCATTAACGGATAAAAACAAGAAGAAAATGAAGGAAATTCAAGAAGATATAATATCAGATTATACTATACAGTAATATAATAGGTTTATGGGGTAAGAGACATTGGCATGGCCGAAAAGGGAAATCAGAATTAAGTGCTAGGCTTAGGGGAAATGGTCTATTGTTGCAAAAAGGGTTTTTTAATTGGTTATGTCTCAGAGCACTTTCTAAAATTGGTCATTTTTAAATTCAAACTCTTTGAAGTTGTAACTGAAACCATGATTTATTTATTTATTTTTTATTTTATTTATTTATATCCCACCTTTGTTATTTGTATAACTCAAGGCAGCGAACATATCCAACATTATTTTCCTTCTCCTAAAATAGGTGGTGAGTTGGGTCAAAAGAGAGTGACTTGGCCAAGGTCACCCAGCTTGGCCAAACCAGGACTTGAATTTACAGCCTTTTGCTTTTTAGTCCAGTGCCTTAACAGACCAGGGCTGTCACACGGCCCATGGACCAGAGGCATTATGCCCTGGCCACGCCCATACATGAATTAGCGAAGTGGGGGGGAAAAGTTGCGATACATCATATGACAACACCATGACGATGCAAGTTTGACACCCCTGCACTAGACCAAACTGGTTGATGGGAAAATAGCAATCAAAGATACAAAGGAATGGAAGAAATAAAAAAAGAAAAACATGTACTAAATATTAAAAGGATCCTTTCATGCTAAGAATTGTAATGGAAAGTCATCACATTAAGTCAAGATATGAAGTCTAAGCAGTACTGATGTTGATGTCTATTATACTTATTCAACCATGGAGATGGTGTGATTCCAGAAGCAAACTTTACATCTTTAAAAGGGACATTAGGACTAATTTCTCTGATGTCTACTGGAAAGAGAAACTCTGATATGCATGACTACATTTGCTGACAGTTTCTCCAATGACAATGGAAAAGATGACTATCTTTGACTTTACATCACTGCATAAAACTTAATAAAATGAAATTATCAGGTTCACTGGGGTAAAATGAATGTGTAAACAATATATGTCTTTATTTTATCAGTAATCAGCTACATATTGTGGACTCCCCAAAAGCATCTTTTAATAAATTTAGAGTGGCAATAAACAAGATCATATGGCAGGAGAACCAGGGCTGGGATTCAAATTTCTTAACAACCAGTTCTGTGGATGTGGCCTAATTTGTGGGTGTGGCTTGGTGGACATGTGACTGGGTGGGCATAGCTTGTATGTAAATATTATAAATATTTATGTAAATATTGATTTTTTTTATTAAAAAAGAACAACTTTTAACCAAAAAGGAAAAGCAGGCAGGCAGATTGAATTGCGCACAGAATCACAGATTTACTTAGAGATCTATCTATCTGCAATCGGCTATCTGAGTCTGTCACATAAAATTTTCTTGCAAGCAAGCTCATAAAATTTGCTAGCAAAATTAACTCACAACACACCATGTATGTAAATATTGATTTTTTTATTAAAAAAAGAGCAACTTTTACCCCAAAGCAGGCAGGCAGATTGAATTGCTCACAGAATCATAGATTAACTTAAGAGATCTCTCTATCAGCAATTGGCTACCTGAGTCTGCACTGAAAAGCTTCAGTCCTAAGGAAGGTTTGGCTCTGCTTTTAGATTAGCTAGAAAGCAAGAAATCCAAGGATTTCCTGCTTTCTAGCTAATCTAAATCTCCTGGCAGTGTAGAACAGCTGATGGCCGGGGGGGGGGATAGCAGTTTACCAAACCAGGCAAGTTGGATGTCTTGCATGCCAGGTAAGGAGTGGGTGGGGACGGGCGGGGCCAGCCAGTGGAGCGATTTGTCAGTCCTCTGAACTGGGGACAATCGTGTTTACAGCGTTTGAAAGAAATCATCAGCTGTGCTGCCTGGACAGCTGACAAGCGCTGAGCTTGGGTGCGCAGCGTTTGAAATCCTCGTTTCCTGTTTTTTCAACCTCAGCTGTGCCACGCAAAGCAGCTGAGGAGGGAAAAACAGGGAATAAAGGACAGCCTAGAGGCCAGGCAAGCGGGTGGGCCAAACAACGAACCGGTTCAGTGTCAGCTGTTCTTCGCAGGTTCTATAGAACCGGGCCGAACCGGTAGCATCCTACTCCTGAGGAGAACCTAATGTTATTGGCAGAGAAAAATAATCTTGAGATGGATGGAAGGTCCTAAAAATATGCTAAAAGCACTATTGCAAATAACTGCAGTGTGGGGAAAAATGGAAAATGAAAAGATAAATAGTACTTTGGCAACACAAAAAACTTAAGTCAAAATTTGAACACGTAAAGAGGATACAAATAAGAGAAGAAAAGAAAAACTGGTTACCAAGAAGAGACCTTTCAATAGTTTATAACTGTTAGCCCCTATAATTCCCTCCTCCCAATATTTAGAGATATATTCTGAGGAATTACATTGAAAACAGGTATATGTGCAGAATACATACACATAAATATACTGTAGATATCCCCTTTTCACTACAAGAGTGATTATATAGGCTCAATATACCTTTTTTTTGCAAGAAGATATTACTATATACCATATGTACTATAATGCTCAGATGTAGTTTGAAGAATCTCGATGAGAAAGAACCCTAATTAATAAAAGGAAGAAAGCAACCATTTGGGAGATAATGTGTGGAGCCTTATGATACCTGCAGAGCTGTTGTCTGTATGGGTGTGGTTATTGCTGTCAGGGCTGGATTCTGAACAGCAGCCATAACAGAATTGCCATCAGTTTTCAATGTTGTTAAGACAAGAGAATCTGTCTTGATTATCTGTGGCTGGACTAGGACCTGGAAGGAAGCAAGACAGTAAACATTTAATGAAAACAAACACAGAAATGAAAAGTTGTTATTACTAGTTCCTATGTTACAATATAGAGTCCATTGCAAGAAACAGCCATAACTTCTGTTTCAATATACTTCTCTCCCAGGCTTCCTTCTACATATACCAGAGGCCCAGATTATACAGCTACTAACTTCATATATGTTACAGATGACTTTCACTGTGACATTCCATCAATCAATCCAATAATTTATCTTAATTAATAAATTAGCTTTAAAGCATATAATCTCCACCCGATAAAAGCTTTTAGAAGTGAAGTAAGGAATGTATTCTTTGTAATGCTCCTCCCATCCGTTAACAAAATTGCTGTTATAAAATACCAAAACCTCCACTGCTGAAATTATTATAACAATAGCATGGAATTCTAATCCATTCTTTCCAAAATTTCTTTACTAATTTTTTTTCCAATACCAGTATTGTAATCACTTTTTCTTTTCCTACGTTTAGCCATCAATGACCTATGAGCTTTGGAGATTTCATTGCTTAGAAGCCAAACATTATGTTAGCAACATTATTTCTTGCCTTGGAACAGAATACAAATACTGTATATACTACTCCCTTAAGATACCAAAAGAACTCACTGGAACCTGCTGAACCTGAGGGGCAGCTACTGCCTGGACAGTCGCTGGAGTTAGTGTCTGGATGGTGCCACTGGTACTCTGTGTCAGTACCCTCTGAGCTTGCATGGTCTGCACCTGCTGTTGAATGGCAACTGGTTGAACTTGGGAGGAAGTCACCAAGCTTTGAACCTGAGGCTGCAGCACTAGAAAGAAAATAAGAAGAGTTTAAAACTGCTCAAGGGAAATTATGACTTCCACAATAAGGATTGTAGCCTCTGATCTTTGGTGATAGGCTGTGTTTCAACAAAAACATATAGGTAATTGCTGTAGTTTTTTCCCCCCTTAAAAGTTATCATAATCTAACAACTAAAAGCAAACTCCACCAAAAACATCTTCTATTCAGTTTTAATATTACATTAGGACAGTCCAGCCTTAATCAGTGATATAATAATTCCTGATTTTTAATTACAAACTTGTCTACCAGCACGAGTTTTTATAACTTTATTATTCAAGTTTTATATTTTAAACATTATATATTTCATTGACTGTGCTGTTTAATTGTATTTCTCTGTTTTTTAATTGTACTGTATTTCTTGTAAACAATTTGAAAACAGAATATCTATTTTGACCAATTAGCAAACCCTTATTGCTTAAAGAATTAAGTTTACAGGCAGTCCTTGATTTAAGACCATCATTGAACCTGGAATTACGGTTGATATGGTGTCATTAAGTGCGTCATTATGTGACCATACCTGATTTTATTCTCATCTGTGATGATTAAGGTAAGAATTGTTTTACCCTAGTGCTTTATAAAACGGTGTTCTTTATTGCTCTGAAGACCATGGGAGTTACCTTGAAAACTTGTGGTTGCATTTTGGTATATTACAGGTTGCTGAATGATCCGGGTCTGGGGAGCAGAGCTGAAAGTTGGAGTAATCATCACTGTCTGTTGCTGAAGTTGGGGCTGAACTTGGGGGCGAGGTTGAAGAGGCGGTGCAGTTCGTTGTGGAGCAGGAATTGTGCCTGCTGACTGAGACGTCTTCACTTGCACAGACTGAAGCTGTGGTGGAGAAGCTGCACTAGGAGAAGAGGACTGTAACTGTCCCTGGCTGTAGGCTTTCTGTGAAGTATCTGACATTCTGTCTCCATTACATGCATTGCTGCTCTGGAACGTGCCATATAATTGTTCAGAAAATAAATCTGGAAAATCTCCAACCTGATTGCTGACAAACTGTAGCATTTCTATAAAAAAAAAACCACAAAAATGGAAACCATGAGATTACTTTTCAAAATTCATCAATCTTAAAATTAAAACAAATATACAGCAAGGACATGCATTCTTTTAGATCTAAGAATCTAGGATAGAGATGTATTTTCCTCAAACGGTATAATTCGGTTTATGGCCTTATCACTGGATGTTTAAGTGGTATGTGTAGGTTCATATATCTTTTCTTTTTAGAAAACCAAGTTATCTATGATTTTGTCTCATCCCAAATAAATTATCCCAATGACTCATTTGTGAACTGCCTTTTTGGAAAATTCAAATGATTTAAAATATGATGCCTTATTATTAACCAGATGTAAAAATGTTTCTATTTTCAGTTCAGCAGTTAGTAGCCGTTAGAAAATCATTGAAAATATGGGCCTTTCCTTTGATATCTAAACCTGAATGGATGAATCCTATCCAGATATATAATAAATTTGAGTCCCTAATTATTAATTAATGGTTGTCCCTTGTTTTTAGTTGGTATTGATTATTTTATTTTTTTTGTTTATTATCTGCTATCAGATTAGTAGAATCACAAACGCTAAGAAATTACCTACTAATTTTCTATGCAATAAGCTTAGAAAATAAATCCTGTAACAGAAGAATCATTAATAAAGCTTAAGATTCTGTAATAGTATCAAAAAAATGTTTAGGGCACAAATACTTGATCATGTGCATTTTTTCTGTCTCATTTGTTATTCTGCTGTGTCCACCAATTTAA
Source organism: Pseudonaja textilis (assembly GCF_049901715.1). NCBI lineage: Eukaryota > Metazoa > Chordata > Lepidosauria > Squamata > Elapidae > Pseudonaja > Pseudonaja textilis. The sequence goes on from NC_141994.1 coordinate 45,869,933, forward strand.
ATCAATATGAGCTATTTCCAGGAAAAAGGATTGAAGATTAGATTCAATTAAATGAGGTATAATATATAGAAAAAAACTTACTAAGCAAAAAAAATGGACCAAATGAAAACAAAAATTCTACTCACTTGACAGTAGCTCAATATAGAAGAAATATCTAATTCCATAAAAGAAGCCTTTAAAGACTTATAAGATTTTGAAGTTAACAGTTTCTCATTAAAGACATTCCTTTATCTAACTAATGGAAATATAGGCTGCAGAGTTTGGAAACTTCTCAATTTACTTCAGAAACATCCAACAACTACTACCTTACTGTTAAAATAAAAATCCATTGCCAATTTACCACATGAAATCAATAAGTTTTAATTGATAAAAGAAAGTTGTGTTCGTTTTAGAGCTGTTGGATCTCAGCTGCAAAAACAAACATTAGACAGCAGAAAAGAGTTTATTTTCTTGCTGATATCTAGCAGTCATCAAATTTTTGCAGTCCAGGATTGACAACCTAATTATATTGTTTTAAAAGGTATGTAAGCATTCTAATGGCATGAAGAAACAGCTTCTCGTGCTTTTAAAAATACACTGCTCAAAAAAATAAAGGGAACACTTAAATAAACACAATGTAACTCCAAGTCAATCACACTTCTGTGAAATCAAACTGTCCACTACACTGATTGACAATCAATTTCACATGCTGTTGTGCAAATGAAATAGACAACAGGTGGAAAGCATAGGCAATTAGCAAGACATCCCCAATAAAGGAGTGGTTCTGCAAGTGGTCACCACAGACCACTTCTCAGTTCCTATGCTTTCTGGCTGATGGTTTGGTCGCTTTTGAATGCTGGCGGTGCTGTCACTCTAGTGTTAGCATGAGACGGAGTCTACAATCCACACAAGTGGCTCAGGTAGTGCAGCTCATCCAGGATGGCACATGGCAAGAAGGTTTGCTGTGTCTGTCAGCGTAGTGTCCAGAGCATGGAGGCGCTACCAGGAGACAGGCCAGTACATCAGGAGACATGGAGGAGGCTGTAGGAGGGCAACAACCCAGCATCAGGACTGCTACCTCCGCCTTTGTGCAAGGAGGGACAGGAGGAGCCCTGCCAGAGCCCTGCAAAATGACTTCCAGTGGGCCACAAATGTGCATGTGGCTGCTCAAATGGTCAGAAACAGACTCCATGAGGGTGGTATGAGGGCCCGACATCCAAAGGTGGGGGTTGTGCTTACAACCCAATACCATGCAGAACGTTTGGCATTTGCCAGAGAAACCAAGATTCGCCACTGGTGCCCTGTGCTCTTCACAGATGAAAGCAGGTTCACACTGAGCACATGTGGCAGACATGACAGGGTCTGCAGACGCCGTGGAGAACGTTCTGCTGCCTGCAACATCCTCCAGCATGACCGGTTTGGCAGTGGGTCAGTGATGGTGTGGGGGGGGCATTTCTTTAGGGGGCTGCACAACCCTCCATGTGCTCGCCAGAGATAGCCTGACTGCCATTAGATACCAAGATGAGATCCTCTGACCCATTGTGAGACCATATGCTGGTGCAGTTGGCCCTGGGTTCCTCCTAATATACGACAATGCTAGACCTCATGTGGCTGGAGTGTGTCAGCAGTTCCTGCAAGATGAAGGCATTGATGCTATGGACTGGCCCGCCCGTTCCCCAGACCTGAATCCAATTGAGCACATCTGGGACATCATGTCTCACTCCATCCACCAACGCCACGTTGCACCACAGACTGTCCAGGAGTTGGGGGAGGCTTTAGTCCAGGTGTGGGAGGAGATCCCTCAGGAGACCATCCACCACCTCATCAGGAGCATGCCCAGGCGTTGTAGGGGTCATATAGGCATGTGGAGGCCACACACACTACTGAGCCTCATTTTGACTTGTTTTAAGAACATTACATCAAAGTTGGATCAGCCTGTAGTGTTTTTTTCCACTTTAATTTTGAGTGTAACTCCAAATCCAGACCTCCATGCGTTGCTTAATTTGATTTCCATTGATAATTTTTGTGTGATTTTGTTGTCAGCACATTCAACTATGTAATGAACAAAGTATTTAATAAGAATATTTCATTCATTCAGACCTAGGATGTCTTATTTTTGTGTTCTCTTTATTTTTTTGAACAGTGTAGAAACAAAACATTAATTATATATTTAAATAAGTATGCTTCTTATTTAAACAAGCCCATTTCTGTTCTAGAAAAAAAAACAGCCAGGGTAGGAATCTGTTCTGTATTTATGCTAATAATTATTTGTTCTAAGTGGCTTTTCACCTCTAAAAATACTGCTTAATACAAAAAATAATAATGTAGAAAAAGGTGTTCTTCAGAAAAACAAGCAATGCAGTTCAAGATCTGGAGTACCTTCTAAATTTGAACTCTAAAGACTTCCCTGCCCCAATCCATTCCTTTTCATTATGAAAACACACATCCTTCACATTCTATACATTGAATTGAAAACCCCTGATATTGCATTAATATTGCACTATACAGCAGAATTCAATAGAGTTACTGCACTGGGATAGGAACTGTTTTTCAGCCTATTTGTCCTTGTTTTTATTATCCTCTACCGTCTGCCAGATGGTAATAATTAAAAAAAAAAGAGTGCCCAGGATGAGATGAATCTTAGTGTACATAGTTACAGTGACTAAAGTACATGCATCATAGAATACAGTTTAATATTTAGGGAAATACTTAGGACAGTTAGCCTTAGTTTAACTGGATGCCACTCAACAGGATCAAATCATGGAACAGATTTGGAGAATATCAGTAAAGTGACAGATGTGTCTCATAATTGTTACAATCATTGGATTGTAAATCATCTAATCTAATACCCTGCTTGATTTAGTATCTGCTAAAGGATTTAACATATTGTATAGGTAGTCCTCAAGATACAACCCTAATGGAGCTTGCCCATTAGGGCTGCATGACAAAACTTCATAAAATGAACTGAACTCACTTTTACAACATTTTTACCATTTTTATTAAGTGAATCAACCAGTTGTTAAATGAACAATAATCAGCCTTGGTGTTGCTTTGTTTCATTAAATGACCTCTTCCATCATTAAGTGAACTGAAACTCTAGAGAATATGCAGGGTTCCCTAGATGGATTCTCTGAGGGAACAGTTTTTGGCGGCCCTCCACTTCTGAACCACCTACAGGCAGGTACCCAGACTTAAATTTGGGTGGGAAGGTGAATTTCCAGATGTGTTCCATCCCTCATCTGTTCTACAAGCAGTCTACAATAGTACACACTAATCCCCAAAGCAAAAGCAAACAGTACAGTAGAATGCAAAGGATCTTTCTGCAAGCAATCTCAAACTACATGGAAACACTACAGTAAATGCAAAGCAATTTTATAATACTAAACCTGCTTTCTGTTTCTATAGATACTGGCTAGTAGTTCTGCAATTGATTCCAGGACAAATAAATGCAAACAGACACGTTTACCACTCTTAGTCCTCCACCAGCAGCAATGAGGAGAAAAAAAACAGGCCAGGAAGAATGTACCAATATATGGGCCTTGAAAATTGCCTGTTGTAACAACGGGTAACAAAGGGCAGTCACAGAACTAAAAATGACCACAGCTTCAGAAGTGACTGAATCTAGGTCACATGACTGCAGACCAAAATTGACCAAAACTGCCTTGAATCCCTGTTATAAATACAATTTTGGGTTGCATTCATAACTTCAAACAGTTAAATGGCCTGTTTGTACCTCGAGGACTACCTGTATATCCAGCCTCTATTTCCAGATCTCAGTAAAGAGGAACATAACATTTCATGAAGCAACTTCTTAAGTTGATTGTTAGCTCTGTCAAGAAATTCCTCTTTAAATCTAATCTGAATCTATTTGTGTTATTTCCACCCATTGATGCTGTAGCTCTCTTCTAAACTTGCTCTAATTTGATATTCCTTTTACAGTGACAATTAGAATAGTGTAAGACAGTTGAATATGGGATTTTTCAGCAAAATAGCTCTTCAGAATATGTTTTCAAATCAACCACGAAATACTTAAAGAAAATTTAAGATTTTGAAGTTTCCAGAATCGAATATTATTGAAAAACTGTGGGATGATCTCAATATGCAGTACTGTATATACAAGGTGTCTTAAGAATGTTTTTGAGGTATCCCAGAAATATTCCAAAAACGAGAACAGTATGATTGGCTCCATTTGGCTAATGGAAAGATTTGAAAGCTCTTGTTTTTGCCCAAGAAGCTGTTACAAAATATTGGCTGAAAGAGTGTGCAAATTTTCAGGTTTTTTTAAAAAAACGAATCTATAAACAATAGCTGATAAATAGTGCATTTAAATTACTAGGAAAATGACACCGTTGGTACATTTTGTACACTATAGAATTTGTCAGTTTCCATTTACTTAGGAATTGTAAAATACAGTCTGACAAGGGCTGCCTAATTTTTCAAAATATGTCACTTGTGTTTATTTTCAGTCATAATGTACACTGAAGATGGTATTTAATTTTGTTGTATGAGGTGCAATAACAATAAAGTAAACTAAATTAACAGTTTATTTTGTATTTTCCTTCAATTCTTATTTTTATTTTTTATAAATAAAAAAATAACTGGCAGTCCTCAAAACCATATCTATACTGTCAATTGTTTGCAGTGTACCACTACTGTACTATTACTAATTACAAAAATTGGATAATGCAGTTTTGGGTGTTTAGAGCAAGGAAACACATAAAAACTGTACTGAACTCTAATATTTGCCTAATATACTTTAAAAAAATACAAAAAATTCAGCTGTGCATGATATAATCCTATCAAATTGGTATCATTGCCTCACAAGTGCAGACTATGACTACTTGAAAATAAAGTACACTATTGCCCACAAAAGAATACCCTCCTCATTCTTTTGCTGCAGTGTGCAAGGACACCAAGGGAGTAATGGCTTCAAAGCATTTGCAGTTTTTCTTTAGGGGATGGATTCTATTTATAGATAAGGCTTCTAGGGCCAAAGTTTTAGCCCTGTAATAACCTCATCACAATCCTAAACTGGGCCTGGGGAGTTTTTTGGTCCTTGAATATATACTGTTTAACCCATACCCACAACTTAAGTAGCTTTCCTTAAGTAGCGCACATGCCTTTTGCACTGCAGAATATTGGGCAACCAATTATATTTTATTTATTTCCTAGCTTTATTATTATATATATTATCTTAGCTAGTTAAACATGAATGTATAGATGGTTGTTGCTTAGCAATCATTTAGCAACTACTTCGTTTAGCAACCATTTGCAGTTATTATTGTGATGAAAAAGTAACTGTAACCAAGCCTCACAACCTTTGCAGGTTTATGGAGCAAAAAAAAAAAAAGCTGAAGAGCACAAGCATAATCAGTTTCACTTAATGACTAAATTACCAGTTCCAATTGTGGTTATATACTATCTGTAATTTGTTACCTAAACTTCTACATTTTAGGTCTGTCTAGTATTTTTAAACACTTATCTGAAAGCATGGACTTTTCTTTAAAAAATAGACTTTCTATAGCCATACATAGAAATAAATATTTTTTCAAACAAAATCAGGAGAGAACTTTAAAATGTGACATATTCTAGGAATTAGAAATATTTTTCCAGACCAGAATTTGTCATTTGTCTTTTTGATCTAAGACTTTTTTTAAAAAGTTTTAAAAACAATTTTATTTACAAATTTAAAAACATACAATTTCAAAAATACAGAAACAATAATAACACATAATTTTTACGTTTGTTGTCGAATTTGGTAAGTCCTAAAAATCATTATTGGCTAGTACTAGTCACACATTCACACATTATCACATTCTAAGTGCTAAATAAATAATTCACAATATACTCCATTTATTTTCACGTTGGCTTACAACTACTATTATGAATACATTCATGTTTTTTAACTAATAAACACAAAAGATATTATAAATGGCTAATACTAATAATAGTAGTAACAGAGAAAAGAAGGTTTAAAACCTTTAATTGTTTTAATGTACTTAATATATTATAAACCGCTGGATATAATTTGCATCTTAGGTTCATTCATGTTTCCCCTTTTATTGTCTACCCGCTTATGCCATTTATCCCATATCTGGTAATAATCTGTATCCTCCGTCCTGTTAATTTTAAGCGTAAGCCTCTCCAGTTGGGCACACTCATGTTTTCTGAATAACAACCTGTATTGGTGGTACATTTGGGTTTTTCCAATATTGTGCTAGTGAGATACATGCCACAGTTAATAAATAGATGGTCAGATATTTTACTTTAGCGGAGTAGTGCCCTTTGATCATTTCCCAACAAAAATAATTCCGGTTTCCACTCCAGCCCAATCTCTATAATTTCTTCTATCCACGTTTTTATTTTTAGCCAATATTTATTTATCTCAGGACAAGTCCACCATGAATGAAAGTATGTACAAATTTCCCTTTACATTTCCAACCGCAAGGATTGGCTGTCGGAGATATTTTGGCCAATCTAGAGGGCGCCAGATGCCATCTGTACATCATTTTGTATAAATTCTCCTTGTGCGCTACTGATTTGGTTAGTGTTAGGTTTTTCTGCCAGATTTCTTCCCAGTCATTCAGATCAATACTATAACCAAGCCAACATGGGACCTTTTACAATTTTCTCAGCCATTTCATATTATAATAAATAATTATATAATTTGGAAATTGAAGTTTTCTCAGGGTTTAAAAGTATTTTATCCAAATATATATCTTTTATCTTAACTCCATTTCTTGTGAAGATGTATATTATAGAGTAAAATTACATCGCTGATGATGTAAAGCTATTCAACACCACCGACAATACTGCTACTCTTCAAAAAGACCTCAACTATGTATCAGAATGGTCAAACAAATGGCAACTTCAAATCTCAACAAATAAATGCTCTGTCCTACATATTGGCAAAAAAAATTCAGAAAATAAAATACAAGCTGAATAGTCAAGACCTTGTTGATGATCCAAACTCTGTCAAGGACCTTGGAATATTCATTTCTAATGATCTAAGTGCTAGAGCCCACTGTAACTACATAGCCAAGAAGGCATTAAGAGTTGTTAACCTAACCCTACATAGCTTTTTCTCTGTTAACTAGAGCATACAAAACTAGAGCATACAAAACATTTGCTTGAATACAGCTCATTAGTCTGGAACCCGCATTACGTATCTGATATTAATACAGTTGAGAAAATCCAGAAATATTTCACAAGAAGAGTTCTCCACTCCTCTAAACGTTGCAGAATACCATATGCCACCCGACTTGAAACTCTAGAAAATCTAGAACTATTCTGCCTTTGGTCTCATCTAAATATAGTATATAAAATTATACATTGCAATGTCCTACCTGTCCATGAATACTTCAGTTTCAACCATAACAATACAAAAGCACACAATAGATACAAACTCAAGGTAAATCGCACCAAACTTGATTGCAGGAAATACGACTTCAGCAACAGAGTAGTCAATGTCTGGAATACTCTACCTGACTCTGTGGATTCTTTCCCAAACCCCAAATACTTTAACCTTAGACTGTCTACTATTGACGTCACCCCTTCCCTAAGAGGTCTGTAGTGCCTACCGTCCCTGTCCTGTTTCTTTTTATTTTTCTTATATGTATCCATTTCATGTATTCATAACTATGTTATACTTTATACCTGTTATCTTATAATCGCTTGACAAAATAAATAAAATAAAATAAATAAATAAAAAATAACACTCAGGTAACAAATCCTAATTAATCATCTAAACAATGAGAGTTGAACAGCAAGTTGTACTCTCCCTAAAACTGAATATATAAAGAGCACAAGTTCTGCTGATATCCAAATTATAAGAGCCCATCACCAAAAAGTCTATGGAACCATTATATTCATAAGTAATGCTGAAACAGGATTACTCAGGAAGCACGATACTTTAGAGCAGTGTGTTTCAAACTGTAAACTTTAAGATGTGTGGTCTTCAACTCTGACAATTCTCATGTCATTCCAGAATTCCCAGTGTGTTGGGGAATTCTACAAGCTGAAGTCCACACATCCTGAAGTTGTCGAATTTGAAAACACTGCTATAGACTATCCACACCAATCATATTGTCTGTGTCAAGGGCAGAGCACCACAACAGAAACCCGACCAAAGGCAAAAAACACTGAATAATCTCCTAGAAAGTGCTGGCAAATTATGTAAATGGGTGCTAGAGTGCAGCTGGATGGCAGTGTTCCTTCGGCAAGTGCTGTGGAGCATGAGATTCCTATGCTGCCTGGGGGCTTCTGGGAGAAAAACTAGTGAGAGCAGGAATGACTTGTAACCTCCTGCTGGCTTCCCATTGACTTTACTTGTGGGAAGCCATCAAGGAAGGTCACAAATGGCAATCACATGACCATGGAATGCTGCAACCATCATAACTGCAAGCCAGTTGCCGAGAGCCTGAACCACAATTACATGACCTCTGGAGCACTATAATCGCCACAACTTCAAGTTTGTATTGCATCATTGTCATTTTGAACAGTTGCTGAACAAGTGGACATAACCCGAGGACTTCATGTATAGACTTGCTGACACCAAATAAAAATTTTCTCAATCTCAGCAATTTATAAAACACACCTAAAACATAGTACTTGTTTTTAACAAGAATTTTTATTTTCTACTCCTTTTCAGTTATTTGATTAAGTACTTTAACTTCAAAAGCTACATTTTAAGTGCAAACTTATTTTTCTTTAGCAAAGTATATTCCCCATTCACATGAAAATATGGGAATAAACATAAGGGGAATCAGAAATGTATAAGGGTGAATCAAATCACTGCAAGCAGAAATTTGTTTTTTAGAAAAAGAAAATTCAAATGTTAATGTTAAGAAATTTTGATTCATGTTAAAACTGGCCAGAGAAAATAAACTCTACCACCTTTTTAAAGGTTGGGCAAAAAAGACGTGGCATTAATTGCCCAAATTGTACCTTAGGATTTTAAATTTAGATTAATTCAAATGTCACTGGAAAAAAATAAGCTATAAAGAATAGGAACACAGAAGCAACATATGAATGCAAGACAGGATAACTACATTAATATTAATATTAGTAAAGTTAAGGGGTTTCTTTGTCTGCTTGAAGTATTAGTTTTTTATATCCAGGAAATTTTGGTACATACTGTACTTTTTGTTTCAACTTGAGACCTCATGACTATATGCAGCCTCTGGTCTATCTTTCTGAGTTTGTCTAAAAGTTGTCATCAAATTATTACACAGATAGCTAACTATTTTAACAGATTAATTAGGAGAGAGGATGTCACTGTTCACCAATGTCCATTAAACAGAAAACAAACCATCATGAGTACTTGTATTTGTGTCATACAGTCATACGTACTTTTGTGTCATACATTCCAATGACACAAAATATGTCATTTGTTACCAAGAATATTTGTAGCTCAGTGTTGAACTGTGGGGGTCCTTGGTGCTCTCTGAGCTTGGTTATTTTCTTGGAGACATTTTATTACCCAGTCCCACAATATAAACAGAGAGAAAATCCCTTCTAGTACTGAAAATATTACCTATTTAGGTAATGAAAACAACTAAGCTTAAAGAACACTAAGGACTCCATACATCATTTGCATGATGTCATAATGCAAATCGGTAGATTTGACTCATTGCATGTGCTCCAGGTCTGCTAAACTATGGTTTCACTGAACATAGATTACATTTATTATATTACATTTAAAATAAATATCAGATTAAAATGATTGTTCATTCAGGTCATTCCCAAAGAGCCCCAAATTTATCAATAAATAAAAAAATAGAAACAATGTTAATACAAGAAACAAAAAGTGTATCTGACAGCTTAAAATGTCAATTCTATTCAGTCATGTTAAAAAAAAAATATCTTGTACACTTTTTAATTTTGACTGCCAAAATGACAAACTCCCCCCCCCCCACCATTATCTCTGTACCATTTTGATGCAGATAGATCAAGCGTCTTATTTGAGTGATTGATTGATTGTTGTCACTAGAGAGGTGGGGGGTTATTGCTTTTTATTGTTTTTATATTGGGTTTTTAATCTTTGTAAGTTGCCAGGAGTCACTGAGACTGTGCATTGAGCAGCCATATAGATGTTCTTACAAAAATAATAAATTTTCATAAAACCCTCCAGTCCCAAGCACCCAAAAATCATACAGGTTCACCTTTTACTGTTCTTGGTGGATGAATGCACTCAATATTTATGTGTCAATATCACATGCCAAGAAATACAACTGAAACAAACTACTCCACTAATACACAAGGAAAGGCACTAGGGCTTCTGACACCACCTACAATTCTAGATATTATTTCTGTCTTCTAAGCCCATTTTGAGATGCTTAGAGCTGGCATGATATCTAAGAGAGTCCTAGTCATAAATGTTAAATAATAAAGGCAACTGAATTTGAGGCAACTTTCTCCCAAATAAGCATACAGTGTTGCCCCATATATACAAATACACACCAGTTTTCAAACAATATATTTATTCTGAAGCAAAGGGGCACAGCGTTGTATTGCAATCAAACCTTAAATTTAATCTAAATAATAAGTCCCAAATTTCCTATCCTAAATGGTAGGTATCTGAATTTGGATGAGTTAATGGGTAACAGAAAACTAACTACGGCGTTGCATGCTACACGCACTGGGAGACACCTGCCAATTCATGTGTGAGGTCGCTCTGGGAATCCCCAGCCATTTAAACAAGGATATAGCACTAGTGCACCGGTGGCCGACAGGCACGCTTAGCGGCACTTCGCCCCTCGGGGCCGGGTCCGCACCGAGCAGCGCTTTCCCTTTCCTCCGCGGTTGCTGTATCTGAGGGGGGCGATAGTGGGCACAGCCGAGCGCCCGCCTCGTGAGCACTCACCATCGATATCGCCCAGTGTGAGCTCGTCGCCGAGCTCCGTCAGGGTCTCCATCGTCTCCATGCTGTTCAGCTCGCCGTTTTCCATTGCCAGCGAGGCGCGCCTGACTCAGTTAAAGCGAGTCACCTCGTAAGAGGGAGAATCACCTCGTCAGAGGGAGCGGCGATACCCTCCCGCATTAACCCTTTCCTAGGCGGGGATTGTTGCTTCAACTCGGGTTCTCCGGGCTTAGATCCCCAATCGGCGCCATCTTGCTCTAACTTCAGCGAACTCCACCCATCCACCTGCGAGGACCCACCGCCGCCGCCGCGCGCGGCTGCTTGTCCATGAGACCAGGTCTCCACTGTCCAATCAGCGGACAGAGCGGCTCGTGGTGTGATGGCGCGTCAGCGATCAGCAGCTGCGAGGCGTCTTTTTCCTGCCTGGACCGCCCTCCCGGTTTGCATATGTATGAGAAGGCGGGAAGTTTATGAAATATTACGCTTGAAATTGAAAACGGGAGGGTGCTATTGATTTCATTTCCACAGCTACGGCTTGTTTGGGGTACCGTAGGAATGAACGCAAGAAAAAGAGAACATTGTGGACTCTCTTCGAGGGAAAAATGGCAAAACTGAAAAACTGGAAGTACCTTTCTTTGGACAATCCAAACTTTGTTAAGAGTGCCACGAAGTTTGATGTTAAGAAAGATGGGAGCTATTTATGGGAAGAAAGAGTTTTGTCCATTTAATAGTGAAATCTGTGTATCTGTTTTGGAAAGGACATACAGCCCTGTAGCATCTAGGTTATCCTTAAAATCAAATTCTTGGAAGGCTTTGTTGGATCACAGTCCATTTTAAACACCAAAGTTTATGCAATAGAAGTGTATTAATCTTTGGTGATCCTAAGATTGTTTTTGCAAAAGACAGTCACTTTCCTAGAAACCTTCAGATAGCGTCTGGGAACCTCTTATTCGTTTAGGGGTCCCCCCCCCCCCAGAATTGTATAAACAATCTATTTGACTGATCAAGCCTGCCTGGGGTTGGAAGTTAAGAATGGGACTTAGCAATATCAGGGTAGAAGGTAAGACTGGGAAGTGGTTATGGGTGTAGCTTTCAAAAAAGCTACATGGAATTGAACTATAAAGTTTTTACTTCTCTCCAGATAATCTTAGAATATTGGATCATGGAACCAAGAGATCCTTTGCCATAATAACATCTGCTAGTCATTAAAGTACCACCTGAGACCTGACTACAGGTGAAACTCGAAAAATGAGAATATTGTGCAAAAGTTCATTTATTTCAGTAATGCAACTTAAAAGGTGAAACTAATATATGAGATAGACTCATTACATGCAAAGCAAGATAGTTCAAGCCATGGTTTGTCATAACTGAGATGATTATGGCTTACAGCTCATGAAAACCCCAAATTCACAATATCAGAAAATTAGAATATTGTGAAAAGGTTCAATATTCTAGGCTTTAATCAGCTAATTAAGCCATAACACCTGCAAAGGGTTCTTGAGCCTTTAAATGGTCTCTCAGTCTGGTTCAGTAGGAATCACAATCATGGGAAAGACTGTTGACCTGACAGTTGTGCAAAAAACCATAATTGACACCCTCCATAAGGAGGGAAAACCTCAAAAGGTAATTGCAAAAGAAGTTGGATGTTCCAACAAGCACATTAATAGAAAGTTATGTGGAAGGGAAAAGTGTGGAAGAAAAAGCTGCACAAGCAGAGGATTGTCAGGAAAGGGCCATTCAAAAGTGTTGGGGACTTTCACAAGGAGTGGACTGAGGCTGGAGTCAGTGCATCAAGAGCCACCACACAGAGACAGATCCTGGACATGGGCTTCAAATGTCGTATTCTTCTTGTCAAGCTGCTCCTGAACAACAAACAACGTCAGAAGCGTCTTACCTGGACTACAGAAAAACAGAACTAGTCTGTTGCTCAGTGGTCCAAAGTCCTCTTTTCTGATGAGAGCAACTTTTGCATCTCATTTGGAAACCAAGGATCCAGAGTCTGGAGGAAGAATGGAGAGGCACACACTGCAAGATGCTTGAAGTACAGTGTGAAGTTTCCACAGTCTGTGTTGATTTGGGGAGCATGTCATCTGCTGGTGTTGGTCCACTGTGCTTCATTAAGTCCAGGGTCAACACAGCCATCTACTAGGAGATCTTGGAGCACTTCATGTTTCCTTCCGCAGACGAGCTTTGTGGGGATGCTAACTTCATTTTCCAGCAGGACTTGGCACCTGCCCACACTGCCAAAAGCACCAAAAACCTAGTTCAATGACCGTGGGATTACTGCGCTTGATTGGCCAGCAAACTCGCCTGACCTGAACCCCATAGAGAATCTATGGGGCATTGCCAAGAGAAAGATGAGAGACATGAGACCGAACAATGCAGAAGAGCTGAAGGCCGCTATTGAAGCATCCTGGTCTTCCATAGCACCTCAGCAGTGCCACAGGCTGATAGCTTCTATGCCACGCTGCATTGAGGCAGTAATTGCTGCAAAAGGGGCCCAAACCAAGTACTGAGTACATATGCATGTGTATACTTTTCAGAGGTCCAATATTGTTCTATGTACAATCTTTATTTTATTGATTGCATGTAAAATTTTAATTTTCTGAGATTGTGAATTTGGGGTTTTCATGAGCTGTAAGCCATAATCATCACAATTATGACAAATCGCGGCTTGAACTATCTTGCTTTGCATGTAATGAGTCTATCTCATATATTAGTTTCACCTTTTAAGTTGCATTACTGAAATAAATGAAATTTTGCACGATATTCTAATTTTTCAAGTTTCACTTGTATGTGCTCTTTAATATAAAAATAAAAATCATAGGACAAAAGTGAGTTAATGCTCCATCTTCTCCCATTAAAAATACCATTGGGCATTTTTGATGTGGACATATCTTTACAGTTAAGCATTTACTCCACTTGGTGCTCCACTTGATTCCAGAACCTTATGCTATTGAACCACAATGTGTATGAGTAACTAAAGCAATTATCATAGATTAAGAAATAAATCTTTTCATTGACTGAAAGTTTCTGAAAGCTCCAAATAGCAATAGCAATAGTACTTAGACCAGTGGCGGGATTCAAATTGTTTTACTACCAGTTCTGTGGGTGTGACTTGGTGGGTCTGGCTTGGCTTGGTGGGTATGGCAGGTGGGGTGGGGAAAAGGTTACTACAAAATCACATTCCCTCCTCACCTCACTAGTCTGCTTTGCAGCTCTGTTCTCCTGTGCAGGGCAACAAAAGGAGACCCAGCCGATCAGCTGGGACTTGGGAGGCAGAGAATAGTTGGGGGGCGGCGCTAGTCAGAGGTGGTATTTGCCAATTCTCTGAACTAATCAAACTTTCCACTACCAGTTCTCTAGAACAGGTCAAAACCTGCTGAATACCACCTCCGATTTAGACTTATATATTGCTTCATAGTGCTTTTACAGCCCTCTCTAAACTGTTTACAGTCAGCATATTGCCCCCAACAGTCTGGGTCCTCATATATTGCTTTATGAGTTTTATTGCCTGAAACTGTGTCCCATCAGGATAGATAAGTGGACAACTGTGTGTTGGATTTGTTTGCCACTGTTAAGTTGTTTATTTAAAAATTCAGATAAATAATCATTCAATTTATTTATTTTTGTTCAAATCCCATTTTTCAGTACTTCAATGGAAAGATTTCAAGAAACTAGAACAAGTGTAGAAGAAATGTATGAAAATTAGTAGGGAACTAAAAATTAAGTCCTATGAAGGGAAATCTAGGAGCTGGGCATATTTACCTCTGAAAAAAAAAAGATTAAAAAGGGATATAATAGCATTTCTTGAGGTATATCATCAAAGGCTCATACCATGGGTTAAGACAACCTGTCTTTTTATGAATTACTACCAAAAAACAAATGAAAAAGAAAATAATAAGAGTAAATGGGCAGTTTTCTTCGCGGAGTGAAGCAAAAAATGAATCTTTTTTCATTATAATTTTATAAATTTTGTAAACAAAAACTAACAGGAGAAAATAAAACCCAAAGTGCAGATATAAAACAAAGAGGGAATAAATGACTTGATTTTATTTTACAATAGTTATACATATAAATTTAAATTGACCATATACTTTAAGATTGCAAGGTAGCTTTAATTTTTCTATCATCTTCTATTTTTTCTAATCAAATTCCATTTATTATAATTTCATTTTTTTTGTTTCACACAAAAAGTCCAAGGAGGGTTTCCAATCAGCATTAAAATTAATCAGTATCTTTTCTCCAATTAAATTTGACATTTCAGGAAGCTCCATCATCTTTACCATCCACTCTTCCATTGTGAGTAATATCAGATCTTTCTGCAATTATACATATAAAAATAAAAATCCATGGGATTTTTCTAACTTTTAGTCAGCTTTATATTAATCTTTAAAATCTAATGAATTAATTATGAATTTGAATCCAATTTGTTCAGCTTTTTTACATGTCCACCAAGCCTCAAAGCACCAGAAACCTCAGAAAACAATGCCAAGAGATTCAAGCCATTCCTTCCCCTTTAAGAAAGCCTAAAAGGAAAGTCCCAGCCCAGCTGATTAGAAGTCTGGGTGTGCTGCCAAAAGCCATTAACTTATTACTAGAAATAAATAATCTGAAAATCTGGGCTACTGCCAAAGGCTAGTACTACGAATAACAAAAACTGGACTATGAAGCAAACCAACTCAAAACCAACTAAAAATAACCCACCTGGAACTCCCCTTTTCCTGACAGAATTAACCCCCAGGATAGGAAAGACAAAGCTCCAGAGAAAGGATTAACCCTTTAAGGCAGGAAGACAAAATGCAGGGCAATCACTTTAACTAAAAGTACACAAAAGTCATCAAACTAACAGAAGCTTCAAAGGGAAAATAGGTATAAAAATCATAGACTCACAATCCAAAAATTGTTTGCAAGCCAGGAACGCTTGATCAGTTTCACTTTTTGCTTCTTGCCATCCTACAGTAAAAGAATGCCACTTTCTCGCAGCTGGCTTCTGCATCCATTTTTTGACCAGCATCTGTGGTGTGTCTCCCAGCTGGGAACGATCTGGGAAGTTTCTGCCAACAAAACCTCACATTATGTCTTTCTAACTCCAATAACCTCTGTTTGTCAGCATCACCTAATTTTCATCCACACTATAAACAAGCTTCAAAATATAATTTCAAATCTCCTCTTTCTTTTAGCATCTTGCAATACTTTGTACTTAACTCATGTTTTTATTATCCTGTCACACAAACTTAGATATATCTTTTTGCCATTTTTAAAAAGGTACATCAATTTTCAAACACAGGCAATGTTTGAAACAAAAATAACATCTTGGTAGTCATCTTAATCATAGAACTTCTCAACAAAAACTAATTTTCCCCCATTTTAGCATATCTTTCTTAACTACATTTCATGTCTTAATTTTGAAACATCATACAATTCATATTTGTCAAATTACCACCCAAATATTTTGCTTTTTTCTCATTTTGTTCATCAATTCTGTTTGATTTTATATCTTCATATTTTTGTTAACATTTTTGTCTTTTTATTAATTTTAAACCAACTAAAGCATCCCATTCTTTTAATTTTTCTCATTAATTATTCAGTCCCCTTAAAAGGATCTTTTAAAACCAGCACCCAATTGTCTACAAAACCTCTCAACTTGTCCCTTTTTAAATTTTTACATTCCAGTGTGCGGTAATAGGCAGCCTTGTCTTGTTTTTTATACATCAAAGATTTTATTAAATCTCTATTATTTGTGGTTTTTGTGCTCTATAGCTCAATTTTACCCATTTCATAAAATTCTCTACAAAGTTCAAATCTTCTAAAGCTTTTAATTAAAAAAAAGGCCAAAATGATTGTTGTGCATTGCCTAGAGCTGCTTTTTGTGAAATGGGCAGCTGTACAAATGTGATTAATAAATAAATAAAATAAATTTTCAAAGATTGTCTCTGCATCTACTCTAAGCAAACTAGTGAACCTTGTTTTTCATTATGCTGTTCCAAGTATTATATACTGTCCAATTCCATTCTAATGTTATCTTTTCACTGTCTTTTTGGTAAAAATCAACCTTGATATTCATGAATAAATTCTTGCAAAATTATTTTCAATCTGTTTGCTAAAATTGTTGTAAGCAACTTATAGATTAATCAATAATAGTTGCCTAACATTTCTTGTGAAATTTTGCCCCTCTTTAGGTGTTAATGCTATATTAGGCTGTTTCCAAGTTTCTAGCCTCTTTCCTCCCTGTAGTATTCCTGGTTTAATATTTTTATAGCTTTAGAAACCTCCCTTATTGTTACACAGTGGTATAGTACTCAACTGCTTTGAAACTCATCAAATTTGGTACTCAACGCATTTTGACACAAAAATGTCTTGACATATAAGATAGAACTTGTCGGTGCCACTGCCTTGTGACTTACTACATTATTCTTTATGGGAATTTTTTTTGGTAATTATCATTGACTCATTACCCCACCCAGAACAAATTAACAATGAGTACTAAGGTACTACTGTTAGGTCCCTTTGTAATCTACTTTTGGTTCTTTGTAAGTATTGGTCAGTTTTTTTTAAAGTAACCTTCTATTTTTTTCCAAAGGAATGTTATGTCCTTCATACAAGTTAGAATAATACTGATAAAACATTTTTGAATTGCTACATAATCTATTGATACAGTAGTTCTCTCTTGAAGTTTCAAAATCATTTTCTTTTCTCTTAATGTCTGCTAACCTTTTCCTGGTTTCTTCACAAATTCAAAAATAATTTGCTTAGCTTGTTTTATATCTATTTCCATTTCTCTTACTGTTAATATAAAATTAAATATTAATTAAATATTAATAAATATTAATATAAAATTAAATATTAATATTAAATAATTGTTTCTGTAAAAGTTTGATTTGATGTGAAGTGCTGATCTTTTCTGGAAAGTCCTTTCATCTTTCCTCTTTTCTTTTTAACTCATCCAAAATAGAATCTTTTTACATTCAGTGTTATGTTGCATGAAATAACCTTTAATAAAAGCTTTATTTGTTTCCCAAACCATTCTTAAATCAGAACCTTTTTTAAGTTGTTTTCAAAGAATTCTATAAATTTGTCTTATAGAATTATAAATTCTATAAAATAGATCTATAAAATTTATAGATATAAAATCTATAAATTTTCATTGATTGGCATTTTTTTAAAAATATCATTTCATTTAATCTCCATATGGAGATAGAGGTAGATTTTCTTTTTAAAAAATCAAGCTCACAGGATTATGGTCAGAAAACATGTAAAATCTCAAGCTTAGAGATCTTATACACACACACACACACACACACACACACACACACACAATTTATGGAATGAGCAAAAATTTCGATGTCTATGCAGGGGTAGGATTCAAATTTTTTAACAACTGGTTCTGTGGGCATGGCTTAGGTGGTGGGTGTGGCTTGGTGGTCATATGACTGGGTGGACATGCCTTGGTGGTCATGTTATTGGCTGGATGTGGCCAAGTCAATATCACTCACATCAAGGCATGCATCTCCTCGCCTGACCTCTCTCAAGACTGTGGGGATGCTGCAACAGTCATAAGTGTGAAATATGGTCATAAGTCACTTTTTCAGTGCCATTGTAACTTTCTGTAAGCAACACCAGAATGTTTCCTTCCTGCCTTCCTTACAGGATTAGGCCAGTAATTTCTTCTAACAACCAGTTCTCCGAACTGCTTAGAATGTTAACAACCAGTTCTAGCGAATAGGTGCGAACTGGTAGAATCCCACCCCTGTGTCTATGTAAAAAATGTGTTGTCTGGTTATAGTTATTCTGAGTAATAATCATGATAACAATAGCATTCATAACATTAGGTTTGTTTCTTCTTACATCATTTCACTTATAAATAGGTTTTCTCATTCTAATTGTTCATATTTCTCTCTGGACGTTTGTTTGTGCTCCTTCTCATTCTGCTCTTATTTTTGTTCAGTTTCACTTGTTGTTTACTTGTGTTTTCTCTTCGTTAGTTCTTGTCTTTTACATTCTATTTCCTCTCTTCTCTCTTGTTCCTCGTATGGACTGAAATAGTGTTCATGGAATTCTTATGCTTTATCTAGAGTCCAGTCTATATCTTTTGTCATTCCAAGTAACTAAAATTCCCTCGGGTGTCAACCATCTAAAATCCCCCTGGTATTTAATTCCTGTACTGTCAGGAATTGGTATTGTTTCCATGTTTCTTACTCTTCTGGGCACCTGTTTCAAGACCATAATCCCATTCCCTTTGTGTTTCAGTGGTTCATCTTTTGCTTTTTTTAGGATTTCTGCTCTCATTATCTTTTTAGTGAAAGCACTGTGGTCATTATCAAGCTGAAGTATGTGTAAAGGTTGAATCATGGCAACTTAATCAGTCAGAGCAAAATTAGTAAGGCAGAGAGTCAGAGAGTCATTGGAATGTACCAACTCTTGCTATACCAATTTCAGGGTTTTCTCCCCCAAATGCATTGCAATATGTCAGTGAAGACTCAATCATCCACATCAAAGTTGTCTAAAGGTGATTGAGCCTCCGTTGGATGATTGAATCTTCACTGATATTCCAACACGTTTTGGGGAGAAATCCCGAACCAGTTGGTACATTCCAATGATTCTCTGCCTAACTGATTTTGCTCTGACTGATGAAGTTGCTTGGATGAACAATGAAACATCTCAGGTTAACAAAGTTTTGTAAAGTTGCCATGGTTCAACCTTTAGACACCTTTGGCCTGGATGATTGAGTCTTCATTCACGTATCAAGCTGAAGGACTACAGAAACTACTAGAATACCTACCTCCTGGCCTGAAATATAACAAGCAACAGAAGAATCAGTAAAGAGTTTAAGCAAGCCATTCCCACAAATCTGGAACAATGTACTGGCCAGAAGATTGGAAGACATTAATCTACACTGAGAAGAGTGGGGAAGAGAAGAAGGGAGAGTAACTTAACAAAGTATGTAAACTATTATACTGTATTGTAATTGTAAATAATGAAAATATGGTGTGAAATTAAGGATTTATTAAGATGGGAAAGTTACAATGATCATTGATAAGAATAATTTCTATGATAAAAATGAATGTTACCTAGAATGTTGTTTTTATTCCAGACAATTTTGAGAGATGAAACATCCTTTAAAAAACAATGTCAAACAGATATATTCAGATTTCTATGTTGGACAAAAATCAAGGATTAATATAAGCTTCTCCAAGGTGCAAAGAAAAGAGGAAGACTGGGATTGCCTGATTTTAAATTGTATTTTGTGGCCAGTTGTTTGGTTTGGGTGAAAGAATGGATGTTGTTAAGAAATCAAAAACAATAAAATTAGCAGGACATGGCCTGAGCTTTGGGTAACAAGTTTTTTAATGGTGTGAGAAAAAAATAAAATTTAAAAGTTATATTAGAATGTAATATTGTGAATATAGAACAAGCTTAGAGATCTTAATAGCCAGTTTTTTGAGTTCCAGCATATATATTATTGAAACAAAGCTATGCTTTTCAGAAACATAAATATATTCTCTGGAATTGTTGTCTCCATACATTTACTAAAGTAAGTTACTCTTCAAGTTAAAAAAAAAAACCTTTTTGATAATTTACCTGGAGTAATTTTAATTCTTCTCTGATGTTCTATCTCAGTTGATCTCAACCTTTTCTTCACCATGGACCCTCTTTAAACAGACTCCATGAGGGTGGAATGAGGGCCCAAAGTCCACAGGTGGGGGTTGTGCTTACAGCCCAACACCGTGCAGGATGTTTGGCATTTGCCAGAGAACACCAAGATTGGCAAATTCACCACTGGCACCCTGTGCTCTTCACAGATGAAAGCAGGTTCACACTGAGCACATGTGACAGACGTGACAGGGTCTGGAGATGCCGTGGAGAACGTTCTGCTGCCTGCAACATCCCCCAGCATGACTGGTTTGGCAGTGGGGCAGTAATGGTGTGGGGCGACATTTCTTTAGAGGGCCGCACAGCCCTCCATGTGCTCGCCAGAGGTAGCCTGACTGCCATTAGGTACCGAGATGAGATCCTCAGACCCCTTGTGAGACAATATGCTGGTGCGGTTGGCTCTGGGTTCCTCCTACTGCACGACAATGCTAGACCTCATGTGGCTGGAGTGTGTCAGCAGTTCCTGCAAGACAAAGGCATTGATGCTATGGACTGGCCTGCCCGTTCCCAGACCTGAATCCAATTGAGCACATCTGGGACATTATGTCTCGCTCCATCCACCAACGCCACGTTGCACCAGACTGTCCAAGAGTTGGGGGATGCTTTAGTCCAGGTGTGGGAAGACATCCCTCAGGAGACCATCTGCCACCTCATCAGGAGCATGCCTAGGCATTGTAGGAAGGTCATACAGGCACGTGGAGGCCACACACACTACTGAGCCTCATTTTGACTTGTTTTAAGGACATTACATCAAAGTTGGATCAGCCTGTAGTGTTTTTTTTCCACTTTAATTTTGAGCGTAACTCCAAATCCAGACCTCCATGGGTTGTTAAATTTGATTTCCATTGATAATTTTTGTGTGATTATGTCAGCACATTCAACTATGTAACGAACAAAGTATTTAATATTTCATTCATTCAGATCTAGGATGTCATATTTTTCTGTTCCTTTTATTTTTTTGAGCAGTGTATATTGGGGTCATTACAGGTAGCAAAATGAAAATGTTGATTCAGTCAACTGAACCATGAAAATGGTATATGCAAGGAATCATTTGGAAAAGAATTGAAAACAAAATTGTCTAAATTGTAATTTTATTATATGAAACTATAATATATCTGCATGCATGTACCATCTTACATTCAATTTTGGCCATTACACTTGAGAAAAAGAATATAACACAGCTAGAAAAAGACAGTACAGGGCAACCAATACGATTCAGGGCCTTAAACAAGTTCCTATGAGAAAATTGTATAATGTTTGGAATACTCTGTGATTAATGATGTAGTTTGGGAATCATGGATATAGCACATTATTGATCTGTGGAAGTCATTTCCACAGAATGTGGTGATGGCCATTAATCTGGATGATTTTAAAAGGGGGTTGGATAAATCCATGGGAGTAAAAATGTGTAATGTATTAAGATGAACTTTAACCTGGATATCCCTGGTTCTGGTCTGATACTAATCATCTATTGACCATTGGCTTTTCACTGGATGTATTTAATCACAGCCACTTATTGATGGTACTTTAATTTGGATCCCTGTACTGAATATGGGATTGGACTACATGGCCTAAATAATTGGATTCAATTTTATATTTTTGTGAAATACCAAATGACAACAATTAATTTAAAGATTTTGCCCTTCTAAAATTTGGGCAGAAATTCCTCATAATTCTATTATTTAGGCAAAGGAAAAAAATGAAAAAGAATATTTTTATATGTTATATACTGACATTTTACCAACAAACAACAGCTCTCGAAATAATGAAGTAATTCATATTGTTGAATCAACATGTCCAAGTATCGTTGAAGATGAACAGTAAAGAAAAACTAGCAAGTAATTATTTTAACTCAAACCTCATAAAGTCATTTTTTTAAAAAATAAAAACATAATTCATAGTTGTTTAACCATTGAGATTGCAAAAGATGTCTATATCCCTGAATGGTAAAATTATGTTTGGACTACTATGATGTGAAATATGTTGAGCTACTGTTGAAGGTGGTCCACAAGCACCATCTAGCTTTTTGTATATCTACATGGACTTGAACTGATATAGCCAAGTGGAATTACATTATGCTCATTCTGAAAGAGCTGCACTTGCTGTTCTAAATTTGATTCAAGACATATACTGTACATATCCATACTTAAAGACCTGCATGATTTGGTACCTAACTAACTAGAGACATGGCCCTCTTAATATTAGTTTGCCAATGCCTTAGGTTCAACCACAATTTGCAAACATAATAGTTCAGTGAATGAAAGCATACTTTTAGGCTTTTAAATTAAAAATGATTAGTATGGCTACCGACTGAAACAGTTTTCAGCTGCAAAGCCAATTAGAAACACTTTTATAAAGTTAGATATAATTGATTAAAAATGTTGTTACCTTATCAGCTAAGTTAACAATATTAAAGCAGCTTTTTCTGAATATAAGAACTACCCAACCTAAAAATGATAAATCCTCTCCTCTCCCTGTGACACACTGACAGCTCACAAGAATGAGAAGTCCAAGTGGGTTTTTTTTTAAACTTTAATTTTATTCAAGAAAAGCAAAGTCAATTTCCAATTTAAATACATATACTTCCCCAAACCAAGCATAGCTGGTTATCTGTTTAGAAAATAAATTTCCAGCCATGTCAAAATGCAATATCCCCTGAAAGCCTCCTCCTACACAAAAGAATCCCCTGCCAAGAGCAAATTACCTTTTAGGCAATGTTACCAGAAGTGTGGGGTGTATAATATTCCAGTTATCTTAATGTACAGAGAGATCTCCTAGTTCCACTCAACTTCAGTCCTTAACAAAAACTACCCATTCTACCAAATTTAAGTCACCAATGAAGAACTGTAGATTGGGAAAAGAACAATAATCATATTTGACCCTAAACCAGCTGATTTCTAGTGTAAAATTAACAATTAAGATGAAACCTGAACTCTGCTTCAAGTGTATGCCTTCACAGAATAACAATAGCAATAGCAATAGCACTTAGACTTATATACAATCCCATAGTGTTTTATAGCACTCTCTGGATGGTTTACAATAGAACGATTGAAAATGTTGAGAAAAAAGGTGACTTCTTCCTGTGAAACAATCAGGCAAGAGTAGCAAAAATAATGCTTCCATAGTTTCACTACCCATATGTTAAACTTACTATTGGTCATTTTTTGTGGTATAATGGTAAAAACAGAACCAAAGCCATATGGTTAGCCTTTGCTTTTTTATAGTATTAGACCTAAGGCCAAATGGGTATCTTATAATAATCAAGATAAAGTTGATTACCAGACAATAAAGGTAAATATACATGGTTTACAATTAGATCTATACATACAGTACTACAAATGAAATTCAAAAGTAGTCTTGCAAAAGCTAGCAACTAAAAACTGACACTGGAATTCTGTAAGCCTTTCAGTAATTTTCATTCATGTAGTGATAGTAATACTGTATTATGAAATGATCATACAGATTTACTTTACCTTGGTACTTTATTCTCTTGTTCAAATAAAGTTATTATTTTGTGGAGCACAGCCTTATTGACTATCTTCTAAACCAAAAGCTTTTCTTCCGTTTTAGGAGAAAATACTTTAACAGCCTTATAAAATGAAGGAAGCTTGACAACCAGATAACACTTGATATTACCTACAAGGCCTCTGAATTATTATTATTATGGCATTTTAAGGAACAATATATCTTTGATATATCCCAGCTCCCAATCACATTTCGTATAACTTAAAGAAAAAGTGTTTGAAGAGTACCTTATCTCTAATTAATATTTCCAAGTTTGTGCATCTCTAACAGAATTCAAAAGTTTCTCAAAGAAATTGTTTGCTGTCCAGGAACAAAATTTGTTGCAGCAATAATATATTACTTTTCTGATTGCATAATGATACATAGTATTACATGTGATAAATGGCAGACATGGCATATACCACAGAATTAATTCCCTCTCTTCTTGCCCCATTTTCCTAAAACTCTTAGCATTACAAACTGGCAAAGCCACGAGAGATAAAAATACACACGAAGAACAGTCCCTGACATACTCTATACATTCCAGATACTTGGAAAAGTCTTTCTTCCCATAAGGAAATATGCACTGAAACCTCATGGTCTCTATCTAGGTATTTAGTAGGTACCAATGTCCTGTTGAAAGAATGCCACTTCTAAGCCCTAGCCTTTCAAAAGCTTGTCATTTTCCTGAGGTTACAAAAGGACATTCCTTTTCAGATGTTTTAACTCCCAAAGTTTCAGTGATAGGGCAAATGACCTTAAAATTACAACTCAGACTGTGAGCGTGAGATGCGAGGCCCCTTGCGAATTTCCTTTCGTTTCTCCTCTTTCTTTCTTCGCTTCTCTTCCTCCCGAAGAGCCTTCTGGAATGAGTTAGCACCAGGGAAAAACTAAAAAGTAAACACAATGAGTTTAGGGATTCTGGTATCAAAAGTGTGCATAACACTTTTTTGGTTGCTAACTCTCTTCCTTTTAGTTGCACCAGTTTTTCTCTGACATTTCAGTGATCTTCAGGAGATAATAGCTAGTTACTAATCAGAACACCAAGCTCCCTGTACTTTTGCCCCAAACATTTGGAACTCCATACAAGAAAGAGAAAGCAAATCCACAAGATTAAGACTATTTTAGAATTCTTAGTTCTAAGGGTCATAGTATCCCCTTGCACATAATGGATGCTGAAAGGGACATCATGGGAAAGTCATCCTGCATCTCTCTGCAGTAAATGAGTAAGTGACTTAGAACAATATTGAATGGAAGTCCATACATTCCTATGTGCTAAATTGACCAGCTTCAGATGTGTTTCCAAGGTGACTATACCATTATTGCCAATTCAAGCTAATATCTGAAGAACTGTATGGAGGTAATCATTTGTGCTACTTTGAGGTAATATAAGCAAATATGCATTTGATTGGCTGCATAGGATCACTACAGAGAAAAATTCTGATTTAATGTTGTGAAGAAAAACTACAGCTATCAAGCAAGTGTTGCCCCTTTCTTCATAAGAAAGTTGTCAATAAGGGGGGGGGGATAGGAATAGTAGATAAGATGGACTCTTACTTCAGAATTGTCTGCTTTAAAGGGATTCTGGTAATCTGGAGATCTTTCACTAATTCCTAGCTCTTGAGCCATCTGTGGAAGAAAAGATGTTAAAATAATTATCATCTAAAGTATATTATTATCCCTCCTTCTTACTAACCTCTTAGTCCTGGCCCCTACGTGCATCCTTGTAGAAATTATCTGCTTCAGAATTCAACAATGTTTTTTCAATTGTTTTTATGTGATGTTAATCCCCCAGGGTCACCATGGGCAAATTAATAAGTCATTTGACTTCATAAAAGACAAATTAATTAATAAAGTAAAAATACATCTCCTACTTTTCTCATTTGGTATTTTAATTGCAAATTCTCTCAAAGCAGCAAAATAAAGCATACTGTATACCAACTTTTGCATGGAATTTCTGAGCTGACTTATTAATCCAATAGCCATCTATGCTGTGCTACCAGCTATGCAAATTATAAAGATTTTAAATAGACTTTGTGTAGTCTTACAATGTGAAGAGGAAAAACCAATATCCTACTAATCTTCTAAGCTCAATTCCTGCTAATTTTATGGACCTATCCAAGAAATGTTTTTGCAAAACAATACCAAAGTTGTTGATTGCTATCTTTGTCCTGACTGCTTTTTCAACTTCATTGCTTAGAACAGTGGTAGTCAACCTGGTCCCTACCGCCCACTAGTGGGCATTCCAGCTTTCATGGTGGGCAGTAGGGGTTTTGTCCCCTACTTTATAAATCACCATTACTGTGGAACCGGTGGGCGGTTAGAGAAAATTTTACTACTAACAGAGATACAAAAGTGGGTGGTAGGTATAAAAACGTTGACTACCCCTGGCTTAGAAAGTACATATGTGCTAAATCAGAAGACCATACTATTAAGATGGTATCAGTATGTTTCTATATGCCTATGTAGATACTACAAAAGCAAATTATCTGTTGTAATAAGTATGCAACTTTTGTGTAAACCAGTCATCTAAGTCAGGGGTCCCCAATCCGTGGGCTGTGAGGGGATTGCAACCGGCCACGGAAAGTCAGGATGTGCGTGCTTGCAGTCCATTTAGAATTCTTCCTTGTGTGTCCAATCACACTTGGCCAATAAAGAATTCTAAATGGCTGGCAAGTGCGTGCAAGCACGCGCATCCTGACTTGCGCGAGTAGAATATGTGTGCATGCAAGCATGCTCCATTTGCATGAGCTCCATGCTGATTGCACAAATGGAGCTGTGTGTGTTTGTGTGCGCACTTGCCGGCTGCTTGGAACCATCCTGTCCCCCCCCCCCCATTTGCAAAACTGGAAATGTTGGGGAACTCTGATCTAAGTAGAATATGTAAAATGCCTATACAAGCACTTATTTATTATTAAACAAACTTATATACTGCCCATCTATCAGAAGAAACTCTGAGCAGGAAACAGACAAACACAGCCTATAAAACACTATTTAAAATATTGGCTAAGAAATTGCAATCATTTGTATTAGAATATACCAGTGGTGGGATTCAAATTTTTTTACTACCAATTTTGTGGGCGTGGCCTGGTGGGTGTGGTATGGCCTGGTGGGCACAGCCTGGTGGGTGTGGCAGGGGAAGGATATTAAAAAATCACCATTTATACCTCACTCCAGGGGAAGGTGACTGCAAAATCCCATTCCCTCCCCACCCCGCTAACCTGCTTTTCAGCTCCTTCTCTTGTGCAGGGCAACAAAAGAAGACCCAGCAGATCAGCTGGGACTCGGGAGGCAGAGAATAGATGGGGGCGGGGCCAGTCAGAGGTGGTATTATGAACTACTCAAAATTTCCACTATCGGTTCTCCAGAACTGGTCAGAACCTGCTGAATACCTTCTCTGGAATATACCTATATCTAACATTAACAGTTAACTATGTTCAGTTTCTCCACAATTTTTTTTTCTATAGAGACATCCTGAAACATTTCAAGCAAATATTTGTTTTCCTCAAACTTTAACCCAATTTCAATAAATTACTACCCAATTCTAAAGGATAAACAAAGAGGAGGTGCCAAGCAGGCATACTGTCTTACCAATCCTAATACTTGTGAGTGGGGACCTTGATCAAATACGCCTGTCTGGTTGCAGAAGCTGATCCCCCAGCGAATGAGGTTGTTCCAATTGGAGTTGCGATCAAAGTAGTGATGCACTATTTTGGGAAAACGTAGGACTACATCCCCAAAAAAAGCAGTATTCTCTACCACATGGGAATAGGCTAAGAAAAGAGAGTTACAATGAAAAACTCAGAACAATCTAATTATTCAACATACTTGAAACATTGCTTTCGAATAAGTATTAATTAAAATAAAACATTTTTCCTAATCAAGGGAAAGAAAGAAAAGACAGAAGAATAAGGATTCTCACCTATATTAGTGATTAAGCATAAAAATACAGGCATATCATTAATCCAGACTAATGAAGTGCAGCATTTGGAAATTCAAATATGTTACCTAAATGCTTAGAAAAAGAGAGCTGATCTCTGGCTTAGAACATAACTTCTTTAATACAGACATTTATGTATGAGTATCTAGATACCTACTTATTTATATCTACACCTGGGATTAAATGGAGATTTAATTGAGGAAATTCAAAATATCAATCATGTTATTGGCCATCTCCTAAAATACTATTTTCCCTTCAAATACTAAAGTAAAATAGCAAGACTCTGGTCTGTTTCAAGTTTCATATATCATGCATGTGGGTTCTATTCACCACTTATGACTATTATAAATAACAATGTAAAAAAATAGAAGTAACTAAGAAAGTAGTCAATATGACATAACTTTATTGCTTAACAATTCAAAGCTATACATTTAATAGATAAAAGGTAATGGACAAAGAAACTGTGTTTAGAAGACAAAAAGTTTGTACCATCCTTTATCTTCTCATCATGAGAAAATGGCCCATCTGGTGAAACATCTGCTGCTATAAGTACTGCTCGGGAGTCTTCAAGAACCTGCCCATCACAACAGAAATTCATGTCAGCTTATGCCAATGCTGCCCCAACAAGGATGTGTGTGCTAGCAAGTCCCTTCTTAATTCCCCTTCCCCAATCTTTTCTTCTAATCTGTGGGAGAAAGATACCTAGCTAATGTAACTGGCTAGAGAATTTAGAAAAGGAGCCATGGCAGAATAATTTGCAGAATAATAAAATAAATATCTTACCCAGCTGACCCAAATTATGTCTTCTGGATAGGAAATATGGAACTTGTATTATAAGATATCTGAAGGGCATCAGGTTAGAGGCTGCCCTGGTATCTGAAGTACATGTACCATGTACATTTTGCCAGGAGATTAAGACTAAAGTTCCTCAACTTTGACCAAGAAATCATTATTCAAAACATATCAGGGTGCTGTATTTTTATACTAAGAAAGAAATAGGTCTTGATGCTCCATACTAGGCATAGGAAAGTATTAAGTGAATGCAGCCAAGATATATTGATGAAATAGCTGTTGAAATTGTCCTTCTATATTAACCTTTGCCAAGGAGATAAAACTCATGAAAAGGTAGCTGATAAAAACATTTACAGGTAACTACTGTAAACTCGAAGCTGTCCCCAAGAAATTACAACCATTTGTTTAGTGATAGTTTGAAGTTACAACAGCACTGAAAAAAGTGACTTATGACCTTTTTTCACACTTACAATTGTACCATTCCTTTGGTCACATGATTAAAATTTGAATGCTTGGCAACTTGTATGTATTTATGACAGTTGCAATGTCCTGAGGTCATATGATCACATTTTTTGACCTTCCAGCAAAGTCAATGGGAAAGCCAGATTCACTTAACAACTGTGTTTCTAATTTAACAAATGCAGTGATTCACTTAACAACTATGTCAAAAAAGGCCATAACATGGAGCAAAACTCATTTAACAACTGTCTTGCTTAGCAACATAAATTTGGGGCTAAATTAAGGTTGTAGGTCGAGGACTACCTGTATATCCAAGAGACATGATCTTCTCTTCCCAAACACTTGGCTGCCAAATCATAAAAGAGAACTGCTCAGAATGGCTGCTGCTAAATTTTTCAGCAATCTACTTTGTGGGATTGTGAATGCTTTTTCTCCCCGTTGAATTAGCTCACAATCCAATTAGCTAATGACATAAGGGCTAAACTTTCCATTATTTTCCTAATACTGATTTAGGAGTATTTAAGAAACATGCTATAATAAAAAAAAATGGGGATCAGTTAAGCAAGGCTTACCTTGAAAAGACCCTTAAGCATGATGTCTATAATCTTGTACTGCTGGTTGACATCATCGAGTTCAATCAGGTTCTTCAGTGCATTCATTTGGTCTTTGCGCTTTACTTCAAACAGTTTCTTATCTGTGTCTTGGTCAAGTGTACCATACAGATCAGAAGTCCCATATTTTGTTCTATGGCCTCATCAACATAATACACAGCATAATCGTCCAATCTATCTTTTTGACTTTAATTATACCTCTTCAAAGATAAACATTTCACCAAGTAGCTGTTTTTTTAAACTATAGAATCTAAGCACCTATCCTAACAGAAATCTACAAATGCCAATCTGAAATATACTAGTCACCCAAATTCAGGTGCCTGAATTATCTGGTGCTTCTCCTTAGATCTTATTGGTAAATACCAGACCTATGCAGAATAGGATTGCACTCATCTATGACAAGATGGGAGACAAACACATGAACTCAATACATATTACTGAGACTTAGTTGTACAAAAATGGGTATGTTGGAAATTTGCCAGATGATTTCAGATCCTACTTCAGTCACAATACCAAACCCAGAGTTGTTTTGTGACAGTTCATGAGAACTTTAAGGTGATAAGGAACACTACTCCAAAATGATTGGTTGTATGAGCCTACATCTTGAAATGCTGACCACCTAGCTGCTCAGAAGTGGCCCTTCATGAGCACCTGAAATTCATGTCAGGTTGATATTGGAGTTCCTGAGACCTGATATTGGAGTTCCTGAGACCCAACTGAGGGATGGGATAAGGTTTTCCAGTGTTGATGGATTCTAAGACAACCATGGGATCGTCAGAAATAATTGTGGCTCCAAAACACATGGATGAGCACACACTTGATTTGGTCTTCATTTTGGAAGACATTAAGTAGGATATGAGTATGGAAGACATTAATGTTTTCTTTTATTATGGCCCAATAACTCTTTGTCAAGCTGCAGATTATAACAGCCCTGGAACTCTGTAACACTGCAGACCATTCAAAAAGGTCTCTAATGAATCCAGAGGTATTCCACATGATGCCTCAAGATTATCCCAATTTAGTAGACAATTTCATCTTGCTCCTAGTCTATCTATGAAATGTGAAGGTGGCAAATTTCAAATCCAAGACCCAAAACTGGAAGGATACAGATTTCCAATCCTGAATCTGAGCTTTTCTTCTCTGTGTCAGTCGTCATACCTCTTGGTAATATCAGTGTAAAGAGAAATGTGCAAGCCATGAAATAATCCATTATTAAAATCCTATATTGGAGGGGGAAAAAAGATAGTGACAGAGAAATAACAAATTTCTGTGATTCACATTAAAAACATATCCACCCCATAACAGACAATGGGGTACACGCTATCAACCTAGTTAGTTATAATCTGTGAATGGTAGTACAGTACATCAGGAACAAGAGATAACTTGGTCTAGCATTAAGGCACCAGGCTAGAAATCAGGAGGCTATGAATCCTAGCTCTGCATAAAAACTAGCTAGATGACTTTGAAACAGTCGCTTTCTCTCAGTCCAAGTCACCTCACAGGGTTGTTATTGTAGTGACAAAAGTAGGAGGAGAAAGGAGTATAAGATACGTACTTGTAAGTACAGTAAAAGTGGGTTCAAAATAGATAAATATGTTCCAAATTTTAGCCAATCATTTCTTTACCTGCCTCAGAGACAA
Source organism: Pseudonaja textilis (assembly GCF_049901715.1). Classification (NCBI taxonomy): domain Eukaryota; kingdom Metazoa; phylum Chordata; class Lepidosauria; order Squamata; family Elapidae; genus Pseudonaja; species Pseudonaja textilis. The sequence goes on from NC_141994.1 coordinate 45,901,373, forward strand.
TCTGAATGTCACTCATGTCTAATTTGGCAATATATATCCAAAATCAATTCATGTTATTAAAATGGATTCAGGATATTCAGTCTATGAGAAATTCACTACAGTAAAGCAGGAACTGTGTTTGTTTATTCCTGCTGTGCTTTTAGTATTTACAGTACTGTATACTGTATATATTTTTGGTAAGGGGCATTAGTCAATACACACTTAAGGTATTCCATATCTCTTCAATAGACAGCACATGTAATGCTTATATTTAAAAAACCTCAGAAAAGTACTGGAAAATAATACAATTTATTTTAAAAAATCCTTAAAATAAAATATGAACTGAAACCAAAGACACTTCAATTAAGTATAGTTCTAGAAAACATAAATGAGAAAAATCACAATGTGCTAAGATATATCTTAACAGCTGCAGGAACAAACGTTTCAAAGCACTGGAAAAGAGAGAACTTGCTAAGGATACTAGATTGGGAGTAAAAAACAATTAAAATGTTTTGGGCAATCCATAAATGTGAAACCAGAATTTATTAGTAAAGGAATAGAAATCCTGATATTTCACAATACTATTCTTCTCACGCTGTTATTGTCCATGGCATCTATTTCCACAGAAAACATTAAACCAATCTGCTATCTTGGAAACAGCTGCTACAGTAAATGCAGGGTGCTCTGCATCAATAATACTGAAAAAAGCAACATGCCCAAAATGCTTAAAGAGAACATTACTCGTATGGTGGACATGATTTATCCAAAGAAATTGGAAAGAAATGGAAAGGTCTTTAATCACTCCTAAATAAGGAGTCACTGTTCACTGAGCTTGGTTGTTTTTTTGCAGATGTTTCATTACCAAAACTAGGTGCTACTACTGATGATGCTATCTAGTTTGAGTGATGAAACATCTGCAAGAAAACAGCCAACCCTGAGCTATAAATATTCGCCTTTATTGGTATCATTCCTGAATACTCAATGGAAAGAGAAGACAATAGTCATACAGACTGTCAACCCTGAAGCTGACCTGACCGAAGCCATTTTTACCTCTTCAGTGTTGCCACATTAGACCTGAGGGATAGGGAAAAGAGATTTGAGATAGAGGGGATTCTGTAGCCGAAACAAAACACTTTCTCTTGGGAACCAAGGACATTCGCACACCTGGTCGGACGAAGGCAGAGTGATGCTCCCTGGTTGTCAGACCACACCGTGATTGGACCATGTGACTGATTGTTTTGAGAAAGAGAAAAAACGTTTACTTTTAATTAGGTGAAAACTGTGGGAGTCTTTAGAATCAGTTTTCACCAGACCTCTGCCAATGTATTTCCAACAAAGCTATTCTTTGGGGAATTCACCTGCCTCAGAGTTTTGCTTGCTATGGAATTACTACTTGGAATCCTGACATAGATATTCCACAGATATGGTTTAGATTTTTTGTATCAGAACATTTGGAAAGATTAGCAAAACTGTATTTTACTGAATGCAAAATGAAATAGCAATTGGGATAATTTTAAACCAAACCTTAACACAACTTTAACTTTGTGCATCTTTAAACACTGAATCATTATATAGCACTGTACTATAATTTCAAATAAGCTTTAAAGGATAAACCTTAAACATGCTGCAACTGACTCAATTTAGTCATGAACTGTGGAAAAAGAAGGAGAGACTATATAAGCAAAGAAGTCTGTTGAAAAGAAAAAGTTGTTCAATAAATTGCTTCATGTCATGAAAAAACCCCAAGTAAACATCAAATGGAACATAATTAATAGAAATTATTTACATTGCAAATGCTGTGCTTCTTAACACAATAAAGGATACAAGTTACAGAGATGTGTACAAGCAGTCCCTGACATACACAACTGAGCCCAAAATTTCTCTTGTTAAGTGAGACATTTGTTAGGTGAATTTTTCCACATTTTACGACATTTCTTGCTCAAGTTGTTAAGTGTATCACTGCAGTTTATAAGTTAATAACCTGGTTCTTAAGTGAATCTGTTTTCCTCATTGACTTTGTCAGAAGGTTTCAAAAGGGGATCACATGACCCCAGGATGCTGCAACGGTCATAAATATGAACCAGCTGGCAAGAATCTGAATTTTGATCACATGATCATGGGGATGCTGCAAACATCATAAATGTGAAAAATGGTCATAAGTTGCTTTTCTCACTAAATGAACTATTGTAAGTTGAGGACTACTGCCTTTGTTGTTTCATATGCTAAATATTCTGATGAATCAAAGTGATGCAAAATGAAATCTCACCAAACAGACACCAGCCTCCTATGTAATAGTCATATTTTTATCTAGATCCTCAAACCTGAACACCCATACAAGAATTGTTTTTCCATGGGATCAACCAGGACTTTGTAAAACAGGCTCGTGGTATCAGATCTCTTTCTCTCTACATATGAAACCATTCTGATGCCCTTCTGAAAAAGGATATAATCAAACTTGGAAAAATGCAGAAATGAACACAGAAAATGATCATAGGATTAGAACACATGGACAATTGATACAGGTAGTCCTTGACACAGGGCCATAAATTTTCTGTTATAAGCAAGACAACTGTTAAAGAGAATTTTGCCCCATACCCTTCTTGCCCCAGTTGTTAAGTAAATCAGTGCAGTTGTTATGTTAGTAACACAGCTAAGTGAATCTGCCTTCGCCATTGACTTGGTTGGTGTTCTGACCCAAACCTGGTTCCAAGAGAGCAAACACAAGACAAAGGCACAACCTTTTAATGTTTCAGCTAAGAACCCTGTTTCTTCACAGATAAAAGGATGCTTCCAACTAATTAACTCTGACAAGAAAGAGCCGTATGAAGTTTTTGCAAGGCTGCCAAAAAAACAACAGAAAAGAAATAGTTTACAACACAAGAGTCTTCCAATACCAACTGTAATGTCCACAAAGTTGAGTTTCAAAACGTCTTTGCTTCCTACAAAGAATGTTCGCTTCACAGCTGCCTTTTATCTTCTTGAAGGAGGGGCCATTACCTTGTAGCCTTACTCCCTAGTTGCCCGTGCTGTTGTAGCTGCTCTTTCCTGCATGGCACAAGCTCCTCGGGAACCTCCTCATCGCAGCCCCCACAATCTCTGAAGGCAGCAATCCACTCCCTAATGGTCCTGGCCCTTCATCTGTGTCCTCGCTCTCCTCAGCCATCCGTACCTGCTGCTGGCTAACCACAACAGTTGGTCAGAAGGTTGCAAAAGGTGATCACATGACCTCAGCACACTGAACCATCATAAATATGAGCCAGTTGTCAAGTATCTGAATTATGATCAGGTAGGGTGACCATGGGGATGCTGCAACAGTTATTGGTGTGAAAAATGGTCAAGTCACTTTTTTTCAGTGCCATTGTAACCTTGAAATGTCACTAAATGAACTGTTGTAAATCGAGGACTACCTGTATGTTTTTTTAGTTCAGTGTTTTGGATATGATAAAGGTTAATATTAAAATTGTTTCCAAGTGCCAGAATTTGACCTATTCATGTTTTTGGAATTGTTTTAGAAAAACAATATTACTTATATAACTGAGTATATAAAATGTAGATAACAATAATTATATCTGGAATTAGACTTCTGCCACCTATGATTTTGAAATGTTTTTCAGATCTATGAAAGCTTAGTGATTAATGGGTGGTGATTCATAATTTTGAAAATGTATCATATTATTATTTATTCTTTACATATATTTTATATTTTATTAATTTTTAATTATTCGCAAGCATTTCGTACCATGGTAGAACAAGCATCTTACCTATATAGTAACTGAGATTATACACTTAATTCTGAACCAGGTGGAGCTAGCTAGCAAGAGATATATTAGTCCATTAGAAGTCTGTAGACCAGGCTATGAGTTCACTCTTAAGTGCTGCTTGTAGTTTTGTAAAGGAACACCCATTCACCAAGAGAGAATACAAGCAGAGTCATGTTAGATCACAGAAAAAGTCTTTTTATTCCAGTATTCTGTCCCCACAGTGACATTTAAATTCCTACAGGACCTTTGTAAGGAGGGCATCGGCAATTACATCAATTCATATTTTTTGGAAAAAGGTATTCACAGATATGCCACCACTGATACTGAAGATATAGCCTTCATGATTAGTTATTATTGATATTTTATCCTACATAAATTCTCTAAATCTATTTTAAAGACCTCTAAATGATGCCTTCAGTAGATCTTTTGGTAAACTATTCCACAGCTTGACTATGAATTTAGTAGTAAGTCTCTTATAGGGCCCAACTCTGTTCTTTATTAGCATTACTATCCATTCCGCAAACAGAGAATGAAAATCATTACTGATAAATAAACTTATTAACATGAGGAATATAAACAAAAGTACAGAAAAGAAGCAAAACTGCTCTTACCTAGAATCATTTTGATATTTATATAAATAAAAGCTTTCTTTCAAAAACTGTACAGATGAGAGTTTGAGGAAAATTTCCAAGATAAAAGTATTTAGAGTAATAGCATGAATACCTAATAACCCAACATTTTGAATCTGTGGGGGATATAAGACATATCAGAATATACAAAAACAACATAATCTATCTTTCTAAACTGCTTCTCCAATACATCTAATCTTTAATCTAGTTTTGGCTGAAGGAACAAGAACCAATCACTGCACAAAACCCAGTGTAGGTTTCATATGAGGTAGACAAGTGGAATTTGTCAATGATGATAACACACGAGAGACCTGTAACTTCAAAAAATGGGGGAAGCCATGAATTCAATAGTGCACTTTCAGATCCTCAGGAAGGAAGTCAATACAGTAGTCACTGCATTACCTCTAAAGGTTAATGTTATTTCAGTGTGGAGGTTGGTCCTTGACTTACAATAGTTCATTTAGTGACCTTTCAAAGTTACAATGGCACTGAGAAGTGATTTATGACCATTTTCACATTACAACCTTTGATTTATCCCTATGATCATGTGATCAAAATTCAGATGCTTGGCAACTGGTTCATACTTATTACTATTACTGTGTCCCAAGGTCATGTGATCACTTTTTACACTTTTGACAAGCAAAATCAATGGGAAAGACAGATCCACTTAACAACTGTGTTACTAATCAACTGTGGTGATTCACTTAATAACTGTGGCAAGAAAGGTTGTAAAGTGGGGCAAAATTCACTTAACAAACATCTCATTTAACAGCAGACATTTTGGGCTCAATTGTGGTTAGCTGTCAAAGGCTATCTGTAGTTGTCTGATAATTTTATAGATTCAAGAGGAGACTGCCCAACCAAATATAAAAACTCTACTTGCAAGTAACCACCTAAAGTTTTTTCCACCAGGCAATCAAGCATTTTAATACGTAGGTTAAATGAGATTTAAATACGTAGATTTAAATACGTAGGTATTTTATTTATGTATATTACCTTACAAAGTATATTCATATAACAAAAAATAAATTTTTATCGAGCTTGTTGCCAAAATCGCTACACTGAACGTCTGTGAAGGCGTCAGTAGTCAAGCTGGCATCAAAAGTAGTAGTATTAACGTGGCGGAATTTTCGCTAAGTCTTCAGACAATTTAACTGAGTTGCTGTTTTCCCGCGAGTGGAGTGGCGAGTGTAAAGCATGCTGATTGAATTATGGGAGTCGGGATCCTCGATTAAAAACGTAAAGGTATATTTAAAAAATCGGGATTTTGGCGCGTGTGCTTCGAAACTGCTTAACCATCTACTAAATAGAGAGAGAGAAACCCTATCAACAGACGGAAGACCTTCTGTCTTCTACTTGCCGCTCCTAAGAGATTCATTAGACTTCACAATACTAATATCTCATTTAGGCCTCTCTTCCCTAGCGCTATCCTTTTTGTACCTGCAATCTTATCTATAGCATTGGAGTCGCGAAGAACCGGCACTGGGCAAATTATTAAGTATTTTCCCGCTTGCCCTGCAGTTCAAGATCACCTCTCAAAATCTGCAGCTCAACAGTAATACACCCTGAATATTTTCCCGCTTTCAGACCGCGAGAAATGCTCGTTATCCAACCAATCGCTGCTAGACGCCTAATAAAAATCCTTACCAGCTGCCTCAATCAACCACCATTCGCCACAGCAGGACTTTACTCCGACGAGACCGTCATGCTGCAACATCTCTTCCTTTTCCCAGTAGCCTTTTTTCGGCTGACTGGCCCTGCTGTTAGCAAACCTCATACCCTACACTAATACGTCACTTCCTCCAACGGCTTCCCAAACTTCCCCGTATTGTAGTTCCGCTTGTAATTTTGGCGGGGCCTTTCCCCCATTTACTACTATAGTTTTTGGCTCGTTCAAATGGCTGTTTTTTGACTTGCAGTTGTAAGGCGCTTTTCTTGAATTACAGAAGCAGAAGCGTGAAGTCAAACATACTATAGACTATTTTGGAAAGCTTGTACGTTGAAACAAGAGACATTTGAAATAATTAGTGTGAAAAGTTGATAGTTGAGGAAGGAGAAATAGAAATATTAATGAAAACGTGAGTAATATTGTTTCAGTAAAAAATAATATTCTTGATGGCGATTCTCTGTTACTTCTAGTGATTTGAATTCCACAACTGGATTGCAGGAAAAACAAATCATTAGGACTTTCATGATCAGGTGTTTAGGTTTGGGACTTGTATGCAGAAAAATATGAGACTGCACCTTGAGGTATATCGAGATGTTATAAAGTACAGTTATACTCTCTACCTAAATGGCAGCTATTATCCAAGTCTAATCATATTTTCTCAGTAATAAAATGGTTATAATTATTTACTATTTCACAGGCGCATCTATTGATTCTTGGATTGTGGAGACTAGTGGACTAGACATACAGATGACTCAGCCTATTATATCCATATTTTGTTTGTTTCAGTCTTAAGAGACTGAGCATTTGATCTGCACAACAAATGGCAGACTGTAATCAGTGTTCATCTTGTATGCAAAAATTATATTTGTTAAAAAAGGAGAACTAAAGATTTAATTACAATCAGTTTAAATACTGATCACTGAACTAAAGTTGCGGATAAATTATTGGTTTGTTCAGGTTATTTTTTTCAAGTTACTGCAGTCAGGAAGTTGAGAATTGGGTGTCCACAGGAGACAAGTGCCAAAACACACATCAAGATGCAAACTGCAGCTTATATACTTACATTAGCCTATAAGACAAAAGTATATAAGGACAGTTTCTATCCTAACATTGTCATTTGTGCATTGTCATTTAGATATAACCATAGTTCATTGCAGACACTGATGAGAATGAAAGGCAAATAGGCACCTTAGACAACTTGGACTTAATTTTAAAAAGTATTAAGAAGGAACAGACAAGCTCAATACTTAGAGATCTTGGGAAATCCATGAGCTATAGGCTAGGCTGATATTTTTTTTAAAAAGCTGGAAGGATTTTTTTTAAAAAAGTATGTCTATTCCCAAGGAAACTGCCAAGACCATGTAGTACTAGGAACTAAGTTAAACACTGGGATGAATTTATTAATATTGTACATGTTCTAAAAATTATTTGGACATTTTTGACATGCAAGCAGAGTACCACACTGCTATTCATTAAGAAGCCTATTTTTTCAGGTTTCCATCACTTTGAAAATATGCTAATACTTTAATAGACACATAAATTTTAGGAGCAGACTTCTTGAAGTAGTGGTACGCTATATATGCGAACCCTAGTATTGATCTTTTTTTCCCTCACAGACTTTTTGTTGCCCTTTCAACTAATAACTATCTCTTTCCATCTTAAAATGTTAATACCTTATATGGATATATTTCTCTTACTCCTTGTTTCCAGTTTCTTGGTTTTATAAACCCCTTTCCTTGTTAAAAACCTTGAACTACAATGATTGCTTAGCTATAAAAAACACAGTAAAAAGGTAAAGGTTCCCCTCACACATACATTTTACTTGTTTCCGGTTCTAGGGAGCAGTGCTCATCTCTGTTACAAAGCCGAAGAGCCAGCACTATCTGAAGACGTCTCCATGGTGATGTGGCCGGCATGACTAAACGCACGGAACGCTGTTACCTTCCCATCAAAGTGGTCCCTATTTTTCTACTTGCATTTTTACATGCTTTCGAACTCCTAGGTTGGCAAGTAGTTGGGGCAAGTAACGGGAGCTCACTCCATTACGTGTGTTGTGGTCTGCCAGCAGCCTGCAGACAGCAGCAGAGTTGGACAGTGGGAAGGAACATGGGCCAGTCCGGGAGTCTGAGGATGACTGCATCCAATACAGAGATGGGGCCAGGGCCATCTGGGAGTTATGTACTGACTCCGGAGCGTCCAGAATCTGACAGCAGCAAGGCAGAGGAACAAGCCTGTTCCTAGTGCGAGCGTGTGCAGAGCTGCCAGAAGGCAAGAACAGTTAAGACAAAAGGAGTAATTCAGGAATAAGGTTTGGAGGTGATTGGCCCTCCCATAAGACATAAAGAAGGAGCAAAAGGACATGAACCTTTGCAGGAAGCAACTTTGTTCGTACTGATCAGTTTGAAATCTGAAGCTTTGTGGTGAATTTGTGCTCCGTTTGGCCTTGTATAACTAACTGGAAATTTAGTCATTGGCAGCATTTCAAGAAAGATAAAGGTGTGTGCTTATCAGATTTACCCTGAAGGACTTTGGCAGACTTCCATGGGACTATTTACAAACTGTTTGAGACTCATTACGGGCTGTGAATGACTAAAATTCACAGCCCTTGAAATAAAGAAAAAAGGGTGTTGGGACTAACATGTGTTTGTGAGTGTCTCAAGAAGCCTTGGTCAGAACAACATGGTGCTAGGGATTCAAACCACCAAACTGCCGACCTTTCTGATCAACAAGGTCAGCGTCTTAGCCACTGAGTCATTGTGTCTTATATTATTTCTATATATCGTATTTCTATATTAACAAAAAAAAAAATCACCAAGTATGAAACCTATACTGCTTACAGAGATCAAGTACTTAAGAGAATTAGACAAGAATATAGTACTTCCAAATTCTTAACAACAACATAGAAAATAGCCTTGAAATGAAGTGCATAATTTTACTTATATCATTTCCAGAACAATGGCAAACAGATTTTAACTTTTTTTATTTGTGACTTTATATTTCAACATTTAGGAAATTTCTAAATCTATCTGCAGGGGAAAGAAATAACCTGCATTATTTTTTCTGTATGTCTATAACTGCCAAGAAAATTTAAATGCAAGGTGATTTATTAATTTATAATACTACGTTTTGTTTGTTCATTTTTCTTTTCTCATTTCAGTCTGTAATATGTGAGGGAGATATTGCCACGTTCCCAAAATATCTGAAGTCAAACTTGAGTTAAGAACAAACTTAAGTTGGAAGAATAATATATTGCTGGAAAAATATATGCATTTTTTATCAAATAGCCTAGAACCCTTTTTAATTTCTAAATCTACTTTGGTGTCTGAGTTCTGTTCTTTTAAACTACAGTTGTATGTTAGTTTACTCAGAACTACTTGAATAAATGTTAAAAGCTTAAATAAGGAGTTTCAGACTGCATCTCCCCCACAGGGAACTACAGTATGGACAAGTGAGGGAAAATGAAAAAATAAGCAATATGACACATGTTTTTGTCATTTTAAAATCATTATTGTTAAGAATTAATGCCTATTGTCTGATCAGAAAATCTCTATTTCTTCTATCTTTTGCCCCAAAAGGGAACTCTTAGACAAATGCTTAAAAGCACTGTTAAAAGAACTATTAATACAAAAGTGATCCCTGATTTTATTATTATCTATCTTTAATGAATGTTAATGGCACATTGAAATATCACAGACTATCACTTTAAAAAAAATAAAATTCTCCCAAATTAATAGTATGAATTTAGGATATAAGTATTAATATGAACTTTAGAATTTTTAGATCCTTACAATGGAAATTACCGATAGTAAAGAACAGGCATGACAAATCAGAAGGTGATTTTCATTGTTTTCATTTTTTTTCTATCAACAGAATGGTTTTGCTCTGTCAAGTTAGCACTGAAAGCAAAGACTGTTTTCAGCACAGAAAATTAAAATTGGATCCTAACTTTACTACTCTTTGCATATAGAAATACTATCTTGCATCTAACATCATGCATAAGTACAGGTAATCTTCTTACAATATTTCATTTAGTGATCGTTTGAAGTTACAATGGCACTGAAGAAAGTGATCTATGACCATTTTTCATACTTATAACTGTTGCAGCATCCTCACAATCACTGAATAAAAATTAAGGCACTTGGCAACTGGTTCATATTTTTGACAACTGCAGTGTTCCAGGGTCATGTGATCCCCTTCTGTGACCTGACAAGCAAAATCAATGGGGAAGCCAGATTCACTTAACCATGTTACTAACTTCAATGATTCACTGAACAACTGTAGCGAGAAAAATCATAAAATGGAGCAAAATTCACTTCACTGTCTTGTTTAACAAAAATGATGGGCTCAAGTGCAGATGTGAGGACCACCTGTATATTCATCTATATCTAATGCTGATATTTTACATCACATCTTCAAATGATAGAGGTGAGAAGCACAAAAAAAATTCAAGATAATAAAACTGTTTCTCTTCTTGCTAGATTAAGCACAAAACTGCAAGGCTTTACATTCAACTACAAAACAGACTGTACTTCACTCTAATACCTCTATACATATCCTCTGAAAAAAGATACATCATGCCTTGATGGGTCCTTTGAGGCCTGTTAATGGGTGGGAGGTTCTCCAACAATGTTTGGATCACAGCTTTTTTGCTTGAATCCGCTTGATACTTTATTTTTTGAAGCTGACATAAAAAAGAAGAGAAATTACAGAATTTAAGTGTTTCATTTCCTCCAATTACCACAATTGCAATAAAGCAGAAAGTCTTGAAGGATTTTTTTCCAACTAGAAAATGTTACTGAAAGGCATAAGCTTTTGTGCACTGCAGCTGCTGCACCTGATGAAGTGAGTTTCAATTGACAAAGTGTCTTTTAACAAAATTTGTAAATCAGAAAAGATGCTACCAAATCCCTGATTTTTTGCAACTATAGACTACCATGGCTCTCCTTCTACAGTGCCTATAATTGCAAAAACAATCCAAGGTCTAGCCATATAGTGGGTTCCACATAATTTGCCTTTGCATAATATGACTCAATGTGTTTTCCTTCTTTTGAAATGAGAAATTTCTCTTTTTGGTAGATTAGGCACAAAACAGACTGTACTTCACTCTAATACCTCTATACATATCCTCCAAAATAAGATACATTATGCCTTGATAGATCTACTAATTCTTGTTTATGGGTGGGAGGTTCTCCAACACTCAGAATCAGAAATCTAGCAAATTTTAATGATGATACCAGAGGCATATACTGTAAAGCTAAGACCTAAAGGGAACGTGCACAATACAAATAATGTCCATGGTTATTGTATTAATAGATCTAGAATAGTACAGAATGTATTTAAATGAATTCAATGTCTACATATTTTTGTTCCTGAAATAAAACCTTAAAACAATTCTACTCTTTTTCATTTTCTGTACTGATATTGGATGAAAGAAAACAACTTCATGGAACCTGCGCTCAGAACCAAGTGGTTCATTTCAAAATTCCTATACAAGTATGTTTTTTTAAAGATAGATGAGGAATGATAAATAACTATCCATTCTTCCCTCAATAGCCTACAAAACAAATTCGATATTAAATACATAAAATAAATGCAAACAGTACTTACAGCGATATTACTATGAAAAACAAACTGTAATTATTTTATTGAAAGTAAAAGACAAAAGAAAGGGGCTCAGATAAGCAGGCCACACTATATCTAAAGTGAAGTAAATCCTTTAACAGTTAGCCCTTACAAAAACCAATCTGACAATAAGAAAATGCAGAAGCAGGAAGCACAGCCAGTTGTTTAACTTCACTTTAAATTACTCTTCCTTTCCAGAATTCTTACCTGAAGAAGAAATAAGCGAAGAGCACTGATTGTGTCATTAGAAAGTTCTAGCACGTTGATACGAGCTGCTTCTTCAAGAATATGGCTAATTTCAGTTTCAGAAACAGTTCTGATGTCTTGATATTTCATAAACTTAAAAAAGTTGTATTTTAATTTTAGTGGATCTACTGTAAATTATTTCTGTTATCCAGCAAAAACACAGTCATTAATTGCCTCAAGCTTTATTGAAACAGATTCTTAAGCAATACTTAAAAATGATTGTTAGAAATAATCAAATTCTAAAAGCGTGGATAAACCTTCTCTCAGTGGTAGCAAATTCTAGATTAGTGAGCCAAATTAGTATTTTTTTTCCATTTAATGATATTTTTGAAATATTTCAGAATTTCCAAATTTTATGATTGCACAATTATCAAACACAAAAGTGTTTACATTTTAAGTTTAGGAATATATGGTATTCTAAGTAGATGCACAAAGAATTATATAGTAAGTCTAACAAGTAGAGGAAGATTTATCAGTCAAAGGACACAAGGCAACTTTACGCTACTTGTTTCCCTCAATAAATGAAGCTGGCTTAAGAAGTTGCTCTCCAGATTTCAGTCTGTTCTACAGTTCTGGTGTTCATGGGTATTATTAATTGTAGTGATTGATGGCTTTCTTCCTTCTTTCCCCTTCCTATCAATGTCTTTTTGATGACATATTTCCATTGATAGTTCTTTTATATGAGTTCACATATGCTGTTTCCTCTGATACTTGATACCTTCCATCCATTGCATCCACCATTGGATTGCTGGATGAAAAACAGTTTAATTTCCTTCTGCTATTAGGAGAAATTAGCAGAACTCTTTTTTTATCTTGCTTTTTTTTAACCCTTTCACTAGTTTACCAGTGAGCCTATTAAAAAGAAAAAGTCCAGCCTTTCATCTTAACCTTTTCATTAATTCACTTTTCACGCTGCCTCTTCAAAAGGCAGCAGGCATTCCAGCAACTGAGACCAATGGCAGAAGCAGAGGGACCATTTTTGCCATAGCATAAAGTAGCCAATTGGAGTGGAGCTATTTACCTACAGAAAATGAAGTGCAGCAGACAGATTATATAACACTGCTTGTGTCAGGGGAAGTCAGGAAACATAACTTTTCACACAGCACAAGAAAAGACAAATGTAGATTGCCTATATGAAGGCTCATGGCAAGATGAGAATTATGTGTATTCCCATGCTAAATAAATGATTACTGTAATGGCTATCCTCACACCAGGGAAGTTAGGATGTTCCTTAGCCCTAAGAATGTGTTTTTTACTGTTGAACATCTAAACAGCTGAAACTATGAATACGAATGAACAGATTTCCTAATAGTTTTAATGTTTGGGGTTTTTAAAATTGAAAATCACCCATGGCAGTCGGATTTTGATTGCATCAATTGAAATTGCATCCTTTCATTTAAATATGTACAACATTCCTTTGAACAAAATCATCCCAATACACAAGGGTTAGACTCACATATAGTGCTAAATTATTATACAGTTTGTTTGATAGTGCTTCTAGGAATAGTGCTATTTATAAATCATATTTTCTGGTTTAACATTATATATTAAGTCCATTAACCTTATTTAATAAATGTGTCAGTGACATAAACTTCTATTCGCTTTGCTTGACAATAATTATGGAGGAGATTATTAGAGTGTTCAAGCAAAGAAATGGAGTGTATCCTCCCTAATGCACCTGCCCGGATCAAAATCAGAATTATAGTGGCTGAGTTTATTTTGATTAAAGAAATACAATAGTTACATTCCCTGTAAGTTTATGCTTTACAAAAACATCTGCATATTTAAGGCTCTGCCAAGTTTACAGTATAATCCAGTCCTCACTTCATTATAAATGGTGTTTCACTCATGTTTTGCCAGTGATAACTAAATAGAACAATTCAGTTAAAACAGTCATAATGCAATGTAATAACACATTAGGAATTAATGGTTAACAGCTATTATACTCACCAAACTAATGAGTCTAAGAATTTCTGAGTTAAGAAAGGAATTCTCATTACCATCTAAAAGTGTGATCAACAGAAATTTATTCCACGGGTGGGAGGCAATATGACATGCTAGAAGTGGAAAAATTTACCACAAATAGCTTAGAAAGAAATCTTAAGAAAATAATCCCCAAATAAATATATTATTCATTCTATACTGAGTTAAGTCTTTTTTTATACCATCAAACAAGATTTTTAAAAATAATAACAGGAAAAACAATGGAAGTAAAAAATTAATTTCTCTCAAAAAAGTACTCTTTATATGCTTCTACAGTTTAAACAATCTACAGATAATCCTTGACTTAAAACCAATCATTTAGGCACTATTGAAGTTACAACAGTACTGAAAAAAGTGATTTATGACTGGTCCTTGCACTTATGACTATGGTAGCATCACATATTCAAAATGTGGGTGCTTGGCAACTGGCATGTATTTATGAAAGTTGCAGTGTCCCAGGGTCATCTGATCGTCATTTATGACCTTCCTAACTGGCTTGTGACAAGCAATGCTGATGGGGGAAGCCAGATTCTCTTAATGACTGCATGATTCATTTAACAACTGTAGTGATTTATGTTAAGTTACAACCATGGTAAAAAAAGGTTGTAAAAACAACTGCCTTGCTTAACGACAGAAATTCTGGTCCCAAATATGGTCATGTCAAGGACTATTCATAATTCTTTCAAAACAAAAATATAATAGAAGAAAAGATCCATTTAGATAATATAAAATCTAGAAGAGTTGCTATATTATTCAATAATGAAAATAGATTACTAAGATATCGTTTTCTGCCATGTGTAAAATATAAAACATGGGTCAGTCGAGCTTATTCTGCTTTTATCTCACTGGAAATTATAAACTTCAATAAGATATCCTTATTCGTGATCTTTTACAGTTTCCATGAAAACCTGCTACAACCAGACCATTTCCCAAAAGACTAACATCCCAATAAAATTGAGACAGAATTAGGATGGCGTGCATTCGTTTCTGCACTAAAGACATAGCATCTACATAGCATCACCCAGTCATAACCAAATTGATATAAAGTTTTTCCATATTTTCTTGGCAACTATTAAATATCTGAAATACTGTAAACCTACATTTAAGTAACAAAATATTTTATACTGTTAAGGTTTATATCCGCTTTAGTGATGAGGTGCCAATGATTGCAAGCCATCTAGGCAAAGCAAACTAATTTCAAGGTAAAGCATTTTTACTAATAAAGAATACACAGAGAAAGATATTGAAAGCTGTACCAGTGCTCTGATTTTTCAGGTGCAGATATTCCAACAAGACCTCGAGACATCCAATAACAGTCTGTGATAGCAAAAAGTCCTTCTGTAAACATAAGAGAGAATACAATTTTTATCAAATTCATCTAAAAGGTATGCCTGAAATTATAACAGAAATGAATAAAAAGCGATTGTCTTGAGACTCATAGGACATAAAATATTTGAAAATGCTCTAGCATTTAGGAAGTTCTTGGCGAGCAAAGGAATTTGCCTCATCTCCCCAGTATTGGGAATTGTCCAATATGGAGACAATTTTGGAACTACTGTATATTAAGTCTTTTCCTACTCCAAAGAAAATACAGCAAAAACAGTTTTGCTGTGCTTCTTAGTAACACCATGCCAATCAATTTTCTATTTAACAGAAGAGAAATGGGAATTTACTTCTCATCCCAGCTTTCGAAAGGTTCTTCGTCCTTCATCAACTTAAAGCAATAACATGTCACAATCATGTTTTTGGCTGTTCTGAGGGATGACATTACCATATCATTGCAAAGAGGGATGGGCTTTAAATAATTTAACAACCGGTTCTCTGCCCAGTTGCTGGATGGGTGTTTCCGGTCTTCCGGGAGGCCTGTTTTTCACCCTCCCCAAGCCTCTGCACAGGCCCTGCACTTACCTGCAATCCAAAATAGGCCGTGTGGGGACTCCTGGGAGGGGTGGGGTGGGTGGAGCCAGCCAGGGGTATGATTTGCTGGTTCGCTGACTGGCCATAAAATTAAAAACCGGTTCGCCCAAACTGATGCGAACTGGTAGCAGCCCACCCGATTGCACATTAACCTTTTAAAAACCATTTTCCTTGCTGCAGGAAAAAAAAACATAGCAAAGGAATAATAAGTAGAGAAATGATGCTTTTAATGTTTTCCCATTGGCAACTGGAATTAATGTTGACTTGGTCAAGGGACTGGGGGAAAAGCATGTACCTATGGATCCTGGAATGTTCCGAAATTCTTCTCACAAATAAGGGGCAGATGCAAGAGACCGTGACTTTACAACATTGAGATTGAATCTATACCTTTATGAATAATTGTCTCTGGTACTAGTAGTAGTTTTTGCATCATTAGATAGTTCAAAAGTGAGAAAAAGTGTATTCTCTTTATACTTTTCCATTATTTGAAATAAATCAGCTTTATTGAGTCCTATAATTAATATTTCAATTCCATATTAACAGTAAAATTTACCTGGACAAGTAGGTTTTGTAATCGAGCAACCAAGGACAGTACATGCCACATAGCCAGTGGAAACAAGGAAATATTCTCTTTTGACTGTGGCAGTTCCTTTTCCTGTTTATCTGTGGACTGGACAATAAACTTCACAAAGGATGAACAGAGGTTCTGCTTAAAGAAGGCTCTCAAAAACTGAAGGATGCTAACTGGATATAAAACCATCTATTAGTATAAAGTAACTCTTTCCCTCATACACTTCAGAGATCCTAGGCTACACATAAGGTACTTGGACAGTTCAGTATGTAGTCTCCTTATTGGAAAACCCACTAATTATCCCAAAGTCCTAGTTTTCAGATTTAAAAGGTAGTAAATTATTTTATTGTGGTCATTAACCAGCATAATTAAATTATCTAGCTCTTGAATAACTATATGTATTGGGGGCCCCTAAATATTCTATCAATTTGATCAATCTATACTTTGAAAAAATGATTTGCTACTATGTTTCAAAGTGATCAGTAAACAAGGAAAATTCAACTAAAACATTGCAGAAATTCTAGTCATGGTGATAAGAACAGCATGGACAATTTGTCTGAAGAGATTTCCTGTTTAATTTTTATCTATTTTGTTTTTAATATGACTGCTGCCACAAAATTGAGAAAATCAGTATTTTACTGTAGCATAACTAGGATTAGACATAAGGATATTCAGTTCAAAACAGTAGCTAGCAGCTCTCTCTTGTTCAGGTTTTAATTCTTCTTATTGGATTTTTATTTATTGAATATATGCACATTAAAAAATCATCCTACCAATGAAAATAAAGTGTACAAAATTCATGTGACAAGTGGAACATAAAGAAGAAATTGCATTAAGTTCCTGAGGTGTGAAAGAGGACGGGAAATTGTGAAATTGATAAATGTTGGCTATTATTACCCCTGTAATAACTCCCAAGATCTTCTATTTTTTTATTGTTAATAATATCCTCAGGAGCTACACTTTGTGTTCACATATTTATTTTTTGTGATGTTACCTACCAAAGAATAATATGCTCTTTTTTCTGTAATCAACTGCATTGAAGACCTTGTCCACATCCAAGGAGATCATGTGATGAACCTTTCAGAAAGAAATCAAATGAATTGAGTGAAGACAGGTGCACAGATGTATTTTTTTAGTTCAGTATTTTCCCACTTAAAAAAGAACTTTGCCAGGGGTCCTACAGCTTATTTTCTCTCTATAACCAAATCACTTCAGCTTATACTGTTTATGATTGTCACTATAGTCAATGCACATTGTTCATCCTTTCTGCACAGTTTCTTCTTGCTTTAACAACACTTTTTAAATACTTTAGTGACCCTTTGAGAGCTGCATGCAATGAAATTTCATTTTAATGTATGCCAATTAGTCTACATTTAAAGTGATAATAAAGTTATTCTAACTCACTCCTACAGCATTTAATTTTTATGCTTTTCCTGACCAAAGTTCTATTTCTATATTAACAAAATAGGCAGCACTAAACAGTATAGTATACAATACAGTATGTTTATATATATAAAACAATTTTCACTTTTATCAACAAGCATTCATTTTGCACAAAAACCACACTTGAACATCTAAACAATATCATCATCCATTTTCCCATCTAGTTAGTAAACATTCTGCTAAGATACATAGATTTATTTACTTGTTCTGTATTTTCTAACTCTGTAATTTGCAATCTTATATTTATCCCATAATACAGCTCAATGTTGAACTATACACTAAATATTACATTTATTCTCATACCTTATATACTTCTATTATATAATGCTCTTACTGTATTCAGTATTTCTGAATCCTGAAAAATATTATATAACTGAAGCCTATTCACCTTATTGTATGCAATGAACTTTTCACACATTTCTCAATTATCTGAAGGGCAGTTAAACCTGCATACATCCTATCCAGCATAAAGTCACACTGCATTTCTCAGATTTTGTTTATTACTATATCTTATACATTTTCAATCAAAATGCTGTTGAACAACTTCCCAGGAACATTTAACAAATGATTCCCATATCTCTTGCAATATTTTTTCTCTACATAAAGAAATAATAATGGTATTCTTCCAATTGTCAGATACAGATACAGTCGTCACTTATAGTACATTAATAAGCTGCACAGCTAGTACATAAACATACCACACCCAATGTTATTTTTCCACATATTATCTATATCAAGTTAATAATGGTTAATATAGTTAGGCAATGCCCTTATTAATGAATTGAGTACTTATAAAGAAAATGAACTGTTTGTACACAGATTTATCAGTGTTTCTAACCTCTATATTGTAAATATTTTGTTGAGTCAAAAGTGAAGCTGTCAAAAGCCAAGCAGAACAAATAAGTGATTCAATGCATGAGGAAAAAACAGGTTCAGAGAAAGAGGTTGCCATCCAGGTGCAGTGAAGAACTTTTTCAAGGAGTTCGATCAAAGATTTATTGGAAAGTAACAATACTACCACTGTAAAAGAAGAAAGGATTCAACAAGCTGTAAGTGTAACAAGTATAACTTAAGTCAGTAGCAACCAGGTATAATTACAAATTAGTACAGAAATCAAAAGAAACAAAATACTACAGGTCTAAGGCTCTTGACCTATTCCAAGGATCCTAGCAAATCTCATAAATTGTATATTTTTGTCTCTGGAGATTATACAAAAAAAGAGAACGCTATTTTAAAAAATACTTTTGGATGATATGGAAAGAGTTTCCACAGATATTATAACACAAGTAATAATGCATATTCTTAAAATCACAATAGGTATATTTTTAAAATAAATATTTTAACTAAATTATGTTCAGTAAGACATCTGCCCTCACCATTAAATATCTGAATAATAAAGAAATAATAAATAGCATTCCCATTTTCATGTAGTTGTATATTGGTACATATCTTTAATAGCAAGCAAAAGTCTCTGAATGTACATATTTTATTTCATCTATCACATAACAGATTTTTTTAAAAAAAGATTTAACTATGGTGTGCTTATTCTAGTACACAATAGAATCAAATAACCCTGGTTCAATAATTGGCTCAAGGGCACATGTAAGAATTGCTATGGATCAAGAAACTTTGCATACTTGTTCTAATATCAAAGCTGGACTTCTACTCCAACTTACTGAAGACATGCAATAGTTGACAAACTGATATACATCAACAATATACAATACATACAATTTTATAGAAGCATTATTTATAAAGAGAACTACAACTAGATTGGAGCTTTGCTGTATACAACATATCTGTCTGTTTATTTCATTTTAATGTATGCGATTAGTGTACATTCCAAGTGACAATAAAGTTATTATTCTATCCTATCCTATCCTGTCCTATCCTATCCTCTAGCTGCCCATCTCAAGAAAGCAACCATGGGCAGCATACGACAATCCAGTAAAATATGTCATTTTATAAAACTTATATAATTTTTAAAAAGTATTTAGAACTATAAAAGCAAAACTAAAAGAAAAAAAGAAAATAATAGGCAGAGGAACATTAATAATAAGGGAGCCACCTCACTTCTTTTCTTATACTTGTCTCAAAGGTGTTTTTTTCAAAAGGCAACTAAGGCAACATTCAAGATGATATGAGAAGCAAAACATCTTCTTCCTCAAGTAAAAAACAGCCTAGTTGCCTTTTGAAAAAAACACCTTTGGGACATCCATCATGAAAATAACTTATGACCCAAAGTCCTTACTGGGGAAAAGTGTTCATTCTATCACACAACAAAGGAATTGTTTTACTTTTTACCTATTTGTTGGCTGGAAGGAATTGTCTGCTGAAGGCTCCAATAAAGGAAGTTCAGGGATGGCTGAAGAATTTCAGAGTCTGTTGGAGTACATTTCCCACACAAATTGATAACTGCATAACAGAAATACAGCGCTTAGTATAACAATAATCCTTTACAGATTTTAATATGTGAAATCTTTGGGGATAGCTACACCACCACAGACTACCAATCAGATAAGTTTAAATGTCATCATTGTCATGAACAAGACCAACTGCTTCAAAAAAAAACCAGAAGAGAAATCCCATAGTGAATATAGTCACAGCTGTGCTTACTAATTAGCACCTTCGTGGCCATTTTTCACTATCATTCTGTTTAGGCTACTCTATAGTTATCCTCAGGAAAACATTACAGAGAAATATTGACAATCTGGCTCAAGGAGCTTGGTTTTGAAGCTAAGAAAGCAGAAACCTGGCACAAGCTAGACCAAAAAAAGTTGCCCCTTGGTCTTGTTGACTAAATATTTATTTCAGAAAGCACAATTTTCATCATTAGTATTTTAGTGTGTTGTCTCCTGATATATGCAGAATATAAACTAGCCAGTTCAGATCACAAAGGAAAATGCATTCTAAAAATACTGCCTCTATTGGAAAAGAGATTTGCATCACTATAAAAAAAAAGATCATTTCTCTCTTTGATCTGAGGAATCTCCCTTATTATATAACTACCTTTATAAGTTCTATAAAGTTGGGTATTCAAGAAGTGTGAGCACTCTATTTACAATCGGTAAAGGTCACCTAGAATAGGTTAGACCCTTGGAAAAGGTTTAATGTGTTACAATAAAAAAATCCCTGTCTCCCAAAATTGGGGCAATGGAAGTTATGGCTTTGGAGTATGATTGTTAACATGACATACAAAGCCTAGTGTAAAATTCAAAATGTCTGAAATTTCACATCTCTTTCAACTTTCCAATCAAGTCAGTTTTTTTACCTGTATCTGCAGTTACAGGTAATCCTTGACATATCATCACAATTGAGGCCAGAAATTCTATTACTAAGCAAGGCAATAGTTGAGTAATGCCCGATTTTATGACCTTATTTTGCCATGAATGTAAAGTGAATCACATGGTCATTAAGCGAATCCAGATTCCTCCACTGACTTGGCTTGTTGGAAACTGGTTAGGAAGGCTGCAAATGGCAATGGTTATAAGTGGAAAGGATGGGCTGTAAATCAGTTTTTCAATGCCATTGTAACCTTGAAAGGTTGCTAAGTGAATGGTTGTAAGTCAAGGATTACCTCTAGCTAGTTATCTGTGCAAATGGATTGGAGTGAATAGTCAAGAAAAGAAGGGGAAGAGCAAAGGAATAGTGGCTTAATGGACTAAATCAGATCCTGAGATTTAAAGGGGGAAAAGGCAAAGATGCATTACAAGAATGAAAAGTTGCAGTAGGATATGGTAAATGATGTAAATTAGATTTAATTATATATTACCGGTATTATTATAAATTATACATTTTTTTTCTTATCCCATGACTTAATTTCTTTATTGTTTATCCTTTTTCTATCCTTTGTATAACGTTGTTTATACTGAAATAATGTGATGGATATGTATTTATAAAACATCCTTTTTCTTAAGTGATACAAAGAAAAAAAAGAAAACCAATCATTCTCAAACTGCAAACCTCACGAAACACTGATATGATAAGATTTAGAAATAGTTGGGAGGAAGAGTTGGTAACACTGTTACAGAAGAAATATAATTTCTATATGCTTTGTGCACCTGAAAAAGCCACTGTAATTGTCATGCCCTTGGTAGAGTAGGACTTTGAGGGGGAGGAGGAACAGAAGACAGGGAGTGGAGGTGTGGCTCCAGAGGCTGGGAAGGAGGCTGGGGAAAGGCAGAGGCCGGTTGGGCAGTCAGAGGAAGAACCAGGCCCATCCCCTCTTCATCCTAGGACACACAGGGAGGAACGGAGAAGGAAACAACTTGGCTTATGAGAGAGGAAGCGGCCATGATCCTCATTAGTTGCAGCTGGGGAGAATAGTATATAAGAGAGACAGTTAAAACACAGTGTTGCCAGAAGCAAAGCGTGTTTTATTTTGGGCTGAAGTTATCTTGGTTGGCATCCTTCCAACAGACTGTGCCTTGTTATCTCCTTGAATTTGGTAATTACTTATCCTGGTCCATTGTGGAAATATCTTCATTGTAGTTTGTTTGGTTTTTTATTTCACCTCTATCTGCTCATTAAGTTCGGACTGTATTGCTTTCTTTTGAAGACTATTTTTGAGTACATTTTATCTCCAACTGAGAATTATTGAACAGTGGGGGCAAGTTAGAAGCATTAAAGGATATTTATTCACGTTTTGGATTTTGTTACGTTTGTGTTACACTCCGGGTCATCACAGTAATATGTATTTAATTTTTTTAAAGGTATAATTGTAAATGTCATTAAATCCATTGGAGAGCAAGAGAATGAGAGAGGGAGGGAGGATCTATTTTGGTTTGCAAATGCTACCTTCTTGTTATCCCTACAAACATCCAAAACAAATTTAGACAGTCACCTAAGCGAAGCAGTCTGAAACTTGTATTATCCAACTCTTGTTCTGTTGCATATCTCAGCTGAACCAGGAAAAGGAGATTTAACAAAAGTGGCACATTCTGGCTTACTAAAAAAAAAAAAACACCAGGAAGCAATAATTGGAAAATGCAGGAAAACTTACAGGTAGTTCTCAACCACAACTGAGCCCAAAATTTCTGTTGCTAAGCGAGACATTTTTAAATGAGATTTGCCCCATTTTACAATCTTTCTTGCTACAGTTGTTAAGTGAATCACTGCAGCTGTTCAGTTAGTAACACGGTTATTAAGTGAATCTGGCTTTCCCATTCACTTTGCTTGTCAAAAGGTTGCAAAAATCACATGACCGTGGGACACTGCAACCGTTATAAATATGAATCAGTTGCCAAATGTCTTAATTTTGATCATGTGACCATGGGGATGCTGCAACAGTCATAAGTGTGAAAAATGATCACGTCACTTTTTAGTGGCCTTGTAACTTCAAATGGTCACTAAACTGTTGTAAGTTGAGTACTACCTGTATCTTAATGACATATTTGAAAAAACTCCAAGCTGTACAAGGTATTCACAGTGAGCCAAACTCTCACATGATGATAGACTTTTTTTTTACTTGAATTAATTTAGTATAAATATATATTTGAGGTCAGAATTCAACTTGATTATGACCTTCACTAAATCTCTTTGTTACAAAGTATTGACCTAGAAAGCTAAATAAAAACTACAATATGGTGTCAGTTGAATTAAACATGACTTTTCTAAATGACCATATACAGTAGCGGCCAAAATTGTGAAAATCTTTTGGGAAAAGTGTATTTTTGAGGTTTGATGGCTGATAACACGTTTTTTAAGTAGTACCATAAAATTACATATCAATGGAAGGATAATTTAATCAAGAATGTAATGCAACAAAGTTTGTCCAATTATCTGTATTCTATGAAAAGTTATAGCCAAATAACCAGAAAAAGGAAGCACAACTTGCTTAGGTTGATATCAGGTAGCTTTCCTTCATCTGATTGTAGCCAATGAGCATGAATGTTTAGAGAGCCAATCAGGTGTCATCTTGTTTTGGCAATAAGCCAACCAGATCACAGTAGGATTCAGTTATTGATGCCATGTATTGAAGCTGAGAGGAAGACATTTGTCAGTGTGTTATGTGATCGCTATCAAGTTGGTTGGGTTTTTTTGTGTTCTTTCATTTAATGAGCTTGTAAAACGTAATAAAATTAAAGTAATGAGGAAAATAGTTGACTGGTCACCCATAGAGAGATGTAAAATAGTATTATTAAGTGAACAAAGCTACAGTTATAAAGAAATTAGAAGAAAAATTGGTTGAAAGTTAACCAAAGGTGGCATTTCTAAGTTTTTGAAGAGGAGACTAAGTCACTACAAAATCACACTGGTAAAGGTGGGAAAAGGTGCACAAGTGATGTTAGAAGAATTAAGAGACTGTGCCTACGTGACAGAAGAAAATCATCTGGGTGCATACAAGATGAAACGGCTCAATGCAATGTGAAGTTGAGTGCAAGAACTGTTCGGCGCAGATTGTAGGAATTTGGCCTAAAATCTAGAATTCCATGAAAAAACCACTTTTATCTCTCAAATAAAGGTTGAAAAGACTAAACTGGGCTAAAATCCATTACCTGGACAGAGGAACAATGGGATAGTGTCATTTGGATGAGACCAAGATCTCCCTGTTTGGTAGTGATGGCATAAAATACGTAAGGAGACACTTTTCCCAAAAGGTTTCCACAATTTTGGCCACTACTGTATCTACCTTTTCATTTCAGTTTAGGTTTGAAATCATTTGACGCAAAAAAAACCAGTAATTCTGTAAGTTTTGGGGTTGTAGATTTTCCTAAATTTTACATATTTCAGTTTGATACTCAAAAGTCAAATCTGTGTTGCATTAATGCTAAATATTGTCTCATTTTACATCTGAAAGGGGAGCCTATGCAGTATACTACATATCTACAATATTTATTATAGGACCTCAGATTTATTAGATTTATGTCTCAACTTTTCATTCAAAAGCTCAACGCACTATATATAGCATTTTGTCTTCATCACCTCCCCCATAATAACCAAATAAGGTAGGTTGGACTGACAGAAAGAGAGACTGCCCCAGAAATATCCATTGAGCTTCCAGAGCTAAAGGTGGACTCCATGTTACTTGTCCAGTACCTCAACCACCATACTACACTAAATCTCAAGGGTGTACAATTAATTAATATGATTTAATATAAAAATGATCTATTTGTATGTCCTGAAAACAGAGAAAATATTAACATTATATCAGAGTGATGGAAGGTGTCTCAATTATAATCAAGCTGTACCAGACCATTCCTCTCCAAAGCAGAAGGGAAGAAGTCTGTTTCTTCTATGTGTGCTGAATATGGAACACATGAATAGAAGTGCATTGCTAACTTCTGAAGTCAACTGCAGATTAAAAACATCATCTTGCTCAAATACATACTTATAGAGAATCCCATAACTCAACATGTCCAATAGCATTTCCCAATCAAATTTCCATGGAGTAGTTAGTATTTAATTATTTATGTTTATTCACCTTGTGAAATACTGGAATTATTTTCTACTAAAAGCTGTTGCAAAATCTGTAGAAACTGGCTTCGAAGAAGGTCACAGACATGGATATCCTCAGCTATTCTTAAGAAAATTTTCAATGAAATTAAGACTTTTTGAGCCACTTCATTGGTGCCAAAGCAGACTAGATCCTGAGTGGGAAAACAAGTTAAACTTCATTTATGTGGATAACATTATTTACATTTATGCTACAGACATTAATATGAAAATTTAATGAGAAACCAAAACCAAAATGCTGAGGGAAAAATGGAAAATAGTATTGCTAAATATAACAAAATAAGAAACATTGAAAACATTTTCCCCATTTTCAGTCTTTCTTATTGTTTTCCAAATTCTATCGAAAATGGTTAATAGAGAATAGAGAATTTATGTATAGTATAAACTATACTTTGTTTTACATCCTGGAAACCAATCTATGCTTTAAATATTTTTAGATTATGATTTGGGATTTTTTGTAAAATCGCCTACCAGTAATACAAGTATAGCACTGGGATTGCCTTTTAGCATGCAAACCAAACTATTAAAGTTGTTTGAACAGTCAGAAAAGTCAACAGAGCCTCTTGTGGCAGCATCTTCATATTCAGTTAGGGAGAAATCTTCATAGGAAAACCAAAGTTGAAGGATACAGTGACCAAATCTTCCCATAAGATCAGGATATTGCAAAAAGAACTTTAGCAGCAGAGGATGATGAACATATACTTGGCTGAGATCAGATATAACATCCAGGATTTTCCTTATAGCAGAAAGGCATGTCTGGATATTGAAAATGGAGGGAGAAAGGAATTTTAAAAAGTCAATATAAATCAATATGTCTTGGGGCAATCAGAATTCCTTTTTGAATTAAAAAAATAGTAATATAATAGATTCAAATCATTTTCTTTGTAGTAGTTAGCTTCTCGAGACTTCTTTTTGATATCAAAAATAAATAATATGAAACCATTTTTAGCAGCTTCTACCATTTTTTTACTGCTGAAAGTGGTCTGATATTGTACATGTATATATCTACACTTGAGTATTTTTAGATGGTGTTTGCAAGATTATCACAACTGGTAATAAACTTTTCCAACAGGTATTTTATTGTGGAACTGTTCTGCCTCATTCAAGAAACTTTTCATGAAAAAAGATACAAGTAATACCAACTTCCATAATCCCACCATGTTCTTCTATCACTCCTAAAATTATTTCTTACAATGAGAAGAAAAACTAGAGGCAAAGACAGAAGGACAATTATTTTTCAATAATTTAAAAGTAGTCAATGTAGAAATAATTATTTTTCTCTTTCTCATACCAATATTCTTTTGCAAAGGATTGTCATTCTTTGCGGGGTGGGTGGGGGTGGGGGTTGGTTTAGGATATTTGGGTATTTTTAGCATGCCTAGACATTTTCCCACACATGCTATTTGAACACAACGTCTAACTATGTTGTCCTGCACCACATCACTATTAAAATTCTTTTCTTGGGTGTTTGATCTTTGTTACATGATCATTGAACAACTGTGCAAAATATAAAACATTTATTCACCAAACCTTTGTTAAATAAATCCAAATGTAATGATTGCAAGATTAACTAGATGACATGGTTGATCTCAAAAAGCTAAGCATGATGGTAGTGCTTTGATGGAAGACCACCAGGAAATGTCATTAGTATAGATTAGGCTGGAAAATTGAAAAAGCATCACAGAAGACAATAACATTGTTTCATGCAATTTCGATAAAAGCTTCATGGACACTTCCATAAAATTCCCAGATGTTAAGCCAGTGCAAAGAACATCCTTGTACTCCCCAAAGCCTTTTCAGACAAGAATGGGATACCAAATTTTTGCTTGCAACAACAAAATGCTGGTTCTTAATTCCTGGACAGTTCCTTTAATAAATAAAGACCTTCAATGTGATGTGGTAAACTTTAAAGCTGTTCCTGATTATAATGATTAAGCCAGTATATAATGATTAAGCCTGAGTTTACCAAGTCTAAAGCTTTACTTTTGTGCTGACAAATTGCCAGAAGATACAAAATAGCTTTAACAATATATGGAGGTGGACAATCTCCCTGGTCCTCAACTGATAGAAGAAAGCTTGATATAGCTGAGAATAGATCTGCTTCTGGAACAATTCTGAAAAAAAAAGATTAAAAATGCTTAAGATGATTCATTTTGTTTATTGATTGATTTTCCTATTCATGGCATATCACCTACCTGTCTTCATGACTAAAAGCAAGGTAGAAAAGAAACAGAAGGCTATATTGCTGATTGCGAAGTGTTTCATTTAAATATAAGGGATCTGGGGTTTCAGACAAGAGTCTGAGACTTTCTAGTGTGCTGAAGTTTAACAGAGGCAGAGTCTTCCACAGGAGTTCAGATATTTCTTGGTCTATGACGAAAAAAACATGAACCAGAAATGTCAGAAAAGCCTGGACAGCACATAAACATATTTTCTGGCTTAAAATCCGGATCCCTTACTCCTAATATAATTTTAGTAACAATGGTCACATTTTTGTTTTACCCTACAAAAGAGAACAGTTTTTCTTCTTAGTTAATATTGCTAGGTAATCATATGATGCCATGGCAAATTCATATAATAATTTAGACTTTGAAGGGTCCTGGTCATAAACAGAAGAACCTATATTTTAAATGTGTCACTTACAGAGCCCACAAATTCATACCAATCTCTACAAATTGGTTGTATTTTTCCAATTTCTGCCATAAGCTTTATTTTCAGATTTGAACTGTAGGATGCAGTTCAAAGAAACTTCACAAACAGCTCTTTTATCAAACTTACTTTTTTTTGAGGAATCCACCATTTTCTCAGAGGACAAATGAAGACTGAGGCACATGCTATGAAGAAAACTAGAACAAGCTTGATTCAAGGCAGCATTACTTAAAAAAAAAAAGAAATCATGGAAAATGAAAATTTGACAATGCATCCATGGACAAGCATCGGTCTAGGTTTAGTCATATGGTATTCTATAAAGGTATGAAGGGCTGCATTTTGAAATACATAATTTTAATTCATAAAGATTTGGCATCTTTAAAACATTCAAATCAACAAATTAACCAGCTGCTTTTTAAAATTATAAACATTTCTTTATGCTATCTAAATGAAGATGCAAAATAACAAAATCCCTAGGAACTTCTGGAGATAGGTCTATTTAAGTAAAAATAATGCTTTAATAAAATAAAGCATGACATAATTTTAATGTCAAATTTAATACCTTTGTCCACTGCAGAATTTGGCTTTCAATTCCAGGATCAGTTGAATGAAAGAAGAAGATGCTAAACAGAAAGATAATTCTACTCATACAAAATATCTGAATTAAAATAAGTGTTTTGTGCTTATCATTGTGCTTACTTAATAAAGTATTGCTCTTGTCATCATTTCAGCCCCATTTTCCTAACATTTTGGTAAGCGAAGTTTTAATTTTTCTAAAAATGTGCATGTAGATATATACTTCAGTAAAAAGTGTCTTAGAGCAAATGCAACGATTATTTAATAAATGATAGGAAAATATTTACTAAATAATTTTAAAAAATCAACAAATGGTGTGCCCAAGTAAATTACCATGACTTGCCTATGAACCTCTGCAACATATTTTAAAATGGATGGCAAAAAAAGCAGAACATGTGCTCACCCTTAAGTGTTATAAAGTATTACTTGCGGGAGAATATAAGGAGGGGTAAAATGAACCAGCTATGCATGTGTTGGTAACTGTTTACACCTGATCTAACTTGCAAGCTATCAATAAAGCCTACTTAAGTATTGGTGTTGTCTTTCTTAACATTTTCTAGATTCACTGGGTAACAAATAGGAAATGCTATATTCTCCAAACTGTAGAAAGTTGTTTACAATCAAACCTGTTTTTCTGCTATAGCTACTCGGGAGCCACCAATCCTTAAAGCAGATTACCTACTGAATCATATGATTAGAAAATATGTTTATTTAGGATTTTCATTGCATTTCTGGCATCATTTCAGCAATAAAATACATATTTTAATCATACTTCCAAAAGTAGTTCGCTCTAACTCTCCTTACCCATCTTAATGGATAATCTCTCATGCATGTCGGGCATAACATTGAACAGGATGCTAAGTGCTGAGATAAAGACTTCCATAATACCTGGGCGGATAGCCCTTTCAGAATATTTCTGCAAGAAAATATATATATATTTATTCTCCCTATTATAAAAAGTAATGAAATACAAATCAGAAATGCAAATCAGTATAGACCTAGCAGACCTATAAAACTCTATGATCTATGATTCATAATATTATTATAGCTGAAAACTCTTCCTAAAACCGCTTATTTTCTTAAGAACATTTGAGATATCAAATACTATATAATAACATTAATTTGTAAATGGTCCTCATTGTTACTAATGTAATAAAAATCAGAAGCAGAGGACATTGTAGCTTTGCCTCTATTAACTAAACTTTGCCACTATTTCTTCTATATGATCTGTAGGTACAATTGTTTTCTTTTTCTTACTTTCTTCTGCTTTTCTGTACGTTTCTATAATTTATTTGATGTTTGATGCTAAGGACATAGCAAAAATAATTACCATGACCAGGGGAATGCAAAGCGAATCAGATATCCATAGAAGAAATTCTGAAAATCTTTTCAATGTATCAATATTCTCTGAATTTGGAGCTGTAAAAGTGTTCTTCTGAGCCAGAGGATCCTTTTGGTATTGCACAGCTAAACTAAAAAGTTATAAAATCTATTAGATACAACCTATACTTCATGTTTCTGTATCTTCCCTTTACCCCAGTATCATATTTAGACATGGTGAGATCCTAAGCTACAGAAATCAATAAAGGCTTTATTAGGCAGAGGTAATAGAAAAAGATGAATAAGAATGCAAGATGGGGTGACGATACAGTGGTGGGATTCAATTTTTTTTACTATTGGTTCTGAGGGCGTGGCTTGGTGGGTGTGGCAGGGGAAGGATACTGTAAAATCTCCAGACAGAGGTGGCATTTGCTGGTTTTATTTTTATTTTATTTTATTTATTTATTTTTGTCAATTGTTGACAAGATAATAGGTATAAGTAAAAACATAGTTATGAATACATGCATACATATAAGAAGAAAAAAAAGAAACAATAGGACAGGGACGGTAAGCATGTTGGTGCGCTTATGCACGCCCCCTACAGACCTCTTAGGAAAGGGGTGAGGTCAATAGTAGACAGTCTAAGGTTAAAGTTTTTGGGATTTGGGAAGAAACCACAGAGTCAGGTAGAGTATTCCAGACATTAACTGTTGCTGAAGTCGTATTTCCTGCAATGAAGTTTGGTCCAATTAACCTTGAGTTTGTATCTATTGTTTGCTCTTGTGTTGTTATGGTTGAAGCTGAAGTATTCATTGACAGGTAGGACATTGCAATGTATGATTTTATGGTTCTCTGAACTACTCAAAATTTCCGCTACCAGTTCTCCAGAACTGGTCAGAACCTGCTGAATACCACCTCTGGTGAGGAAGGAGCTTCTATGAACAGAAGGTGTAAAAGCATGTAGCAACAAAGCATAACTTAAATCTTAATCAATTAATGAGGTTCATATGAGCAATACAGGAGGCTTAATTAACACATTCATGTATAAAATTATTACAAAATGGTAATATATTACAAAACTTCTATTATATTTTTTATATTTAGTATAATTCTCAGTTTCATATTGATTTTTCTTACCACTTCTACTATCAGTAAAGTTGAGAAACATCTTTTCTTACCTACAAGCATTTCTGAAGCTTTCTAAGGCATTCTGCAAGAACTGTGTCTGTTGTGAAATTACTGTATTCTTACATCTACCCCCTTGATGATCCTGTGACATTGAAAGAAGAAAAATCGGTAAGAATTTTTTTATGCTGCCATGGCCCAATGTTTAGATTAATAATTACTTTAATAAAATAATAGTGTGCAAATATGTTCCAAAGTATATTTAACAGAGGCAAAGAATTATCTTCAAAAGAAAGGAGGACTCAACTTTCAATATATGGGGATGGGAGCACTTTCAGCAAATGTTCTGTTATTTTTTTTAAAAAAGAGCAGTTTAAAAGAGTTTATTATATATATTTCACATTGCTGGTCTTAAATCAGAACAAAAAGAGGAGCTTTGAGGAACTAACCATCAGCCTCTTATTAAAAGGTGCCAGTGGGAGATCATTACATCGCATCAGTATAGTTTCAATCAAGTTCTCTAGTTGCCCATACTGTATAGGTGGAAAGCTCAGATGATCCTTTCTGTGCTGAGAAAAACAGGAAAATGTTAAGCAAAGATAATAGTATAAATGAGTGTCAATATGAATATGGTAGTAGAAAAACAAATCAACTATGAATAGAGAAAGGACAGTTATATACCTTTTTTCTACTAAAATCACACTAGTCATTTCTCTGGTCCAAATGAACATTTTGGCATACTTTGATCAAACAGCATGCATGTTATAGAATAAATTAATGCTTAAAGAATTTTACCAGTAAGGAACAAATTGGCAAAAAGTCATAAAAGAAGATGCAGAGGTAAAGAATTTTCTATATTTTCCAGGTAATAATTAAATTAGATTAAATTACACTTTTCATTTACCTCAAAATTGCAGTCACCGCTTTCACTGCTTCAGATGCTACTTCAATAACAGGGCATTTCACAGCTTCCATTAAAACACTAACAGCATCTTTAAATGTAGCAATATTTGTAAATAATTTAATTTCTTCTGGTTGCCTGAAATTAAATAAAATATTCAAAAATTTTATCCAACAAAAGAATTTCTATAACAGTATATATCACTTTGAACTCCAGGATTACAGAAATGTTAAGCTAACACCTTAATATTTTCCTAAAGTACAGTATGATATTTTCAAATTCAAGTTCAAGGCAGGTTACTTCAACAGAACCAGAAATTATCCAAACTCAAAACACTTTCAGTATGGATTGTAATCCTTTTCTAAGAACTGCCCATTTGAACTCAAATCTATTTCAAATTGAAATATACAAATGCCTAATCAAAAATTATTGTACACAATTACTTAGGTTTTATAGTTTATTTATGAAATATATAAACCACTTCAATTTAAAAGACTCTAAACAGTATTATGTTAATTTAAAAATTAGTAATCCACCTATAAAACCTAGGTATATATATTAAATATACCTATATTCTCCACTGAAATCCATTGCAAAAAATAAATTGTAACTACAAAATATAAACGTTCCATATACTGACAAGTAATATGCAGGATTCCCCATTATTCCTTCCCAAATTTTATATAAATTATTTTTCATGATTTAAAAAATAAGGGTAAACAGTTGTTCAAGTTTCAAGTTCATAGATAACTAGTGAAAACATTATTATATTAAATCATGCTTATTATATATACATATTTTCCCCAGAAATATTTATCCTGATATAAATTTGGTGAAATCTGCTTCCATTGCTTTCATTTTCCAAACTAACACCAGACGGAGAGTTGATATCCCTTACTTTTTCAAAATTTCAGTAAAAAGTAGAAGTCCTTGTTTTTGTAATTCTATATTATTAAGATGCAAAGTTTCTTTCAAGCTCTTTATAAAAGGTTCTATGCCTAGGATAAAGAAGATATTAAAAGATTGGTGAAAATAGTTTATATGAGTAGCAAATACTGCCTAAGGTAAGCTTTATCCTATATGAAAAGTGATGATTTACCATAAACAGTGTGGCATTTGGAAAAGAAAAGCTGTTCTTCAGTAAGAAGCAACAGGCAGCAATAAACTGACCAGGTGAGACTTTCACTCATGCAGAAGAGACATTCAAACAGAAATTCTGCAAGCAAAAAAAAAAAAACAACCTATTACCAGCTGAATCAACAAAACTAAGGGATTGGATTGGGGAAAACAAGGCCAAACTACATCCTACCATTTGCGACCTTCTGACAAGCAAAGTCAATGAGAAAGTCAAAATTACTTAACAGCTGTGTTACTAACTTAACAATTGCAGTAATTCACTTAACAACTGTGGCAAGAAAGGTCATAAAATGGGGCAAAAAAACTCACATAACAAGTATCTCACTTAGCAACAGAAACTTGGGCTCAATTAAGGCTGTAAGTCGAGGACTATCTGTACATATATCAAATGTTGACACACCATATTATTTTTCTAATAGCATTAAATATGAACTGTTATATAAACTGTTGTCAGTTTTATATTTCATCTCTTTTTAAATGATCCCTTGCGTGGAATTTCTTTGAAACATAGCTTTGAAATCAAATACCGTAGCATTCCAGAGTATCAGACAAATAGAACAATTACTCTTGTTACCTGGAATATCTGCCTGGATAAAAGCAGGAGCATATTTAGCTGGAGAGTACACCAATATAGCAGCCATACACTGTGTACTTGCCACTTGTAATATCTCATCTCTTGATAATAGCAACTGCAAGAAACATCAGAATTTGCATTAAAGGATTATTTTATACTAATTATGAGTCCATTAGGAAATAAGTTTATTTAATATGAACAATATTTAACTATTTTAAAAAATGTTTGGAATTTATGGTAATTTTATTTCAAGGCTGAACAATGCAATATTATTAAAAGTTCACTAAGCTCTTAGAGATCTCCTTCTCTGAGATAGTCATGTCCTAGTTTCTGATCTCTAAATTTTAAATTATTGGGTACCTTGGTATCCAGTTGCTGTTAAAAAATGCTAAATCAAACATATGAATAAAGTGGTCAACTGTATATTATTAAAACTTGCCTGGATAAAAATGTGGAAAAGCCCCACCTGAAATTGGCTTAGATGGGTGTCCGGTCTTGCATCAGCTGCTTTATCAATATCAGGGAAGAGAAGTTGCTGTGATTGTGTATAAGACTTTCATGGTAATATAGGGCATTGTTTTGGAAATGAAGGATTGCAAATATTCTTATGTAATACTGAGATACTCTGTCAAGCTTAGACTGCTACTTGTATATTAACCACCCAGTTACCCAGCAGTGGTCCTCCAGAAGTTCCTTAATATCATTTTGGGGCTGGTGGTTGGGTTCCAAAGTTGTAAGTCTTCAGGGATTAATCTTAATGTCCTGGAAAGGGGAATTTATGATTTCATGGCCTTTATGACTGCAACCTCAACTCACATGGGAGGACACACACTTGATCTGATCTTTGTTTTTGAAAAAATTAAATGTGTTGTGAAGATATAGGATTTGTCATTTTGCTCTGGTCAGATCACTTCCCCATTAAACTGAGGACATACGGCTCACGACAAATTAGAACCACCAACCCCCTAATACCTAATGAACCCACATTTCCAGAAGGTTTAGGGTGTCTTCCCAATTCTTTGTCAGGCAATTATATCTCTTCTCTCATTAGTCTGGTATGCAGAGATGGCCAAGGAGTCAGATGAGATTGTTCCAGCAAGATCTCTGAACAATTGCCAAATATACGTAGTTCCTTGATTTCCTTAAGCCCAACTTAAGATGCTGGTTATCATCTTTTAAAGTTCTATACATTAGGTATTACCCTTTCATAACATAATCTGTCCATCCAACTGATACTCCCTCCTCATTCTGTGATACATGAAATATGGACAAGGCATTAGGCCTTCTCAATAATAGTTGCCACTTTATGGAACTCTTTCCCCTCCAATGAAAGGCATTCCAGTGCTCCTAGTTTTTGATAAACACTTTAAAATTTCGTTATTCCATTGTTCTTTGGCCCAAGATGAACAAAGGTACAATGATATGAACTTTTCTTCAATCAGAATTTTATTACATTATTTGTAATAAAATTACTTATTTGTTTTAATTGTGTTTTTAATTATTTCTAATGAGGGTTGGGAGTGAAGGAGCCTAAAAATGATATAAAATCAATGAACAAAAATAGGTTTATTATTCATCTTGACAATTACATTTATAATATTGCCAAATTTATGTTGCTTTCATCAACTGATATTACTGTTAAGTACATTTTTATAAAGTTACCTTCTTGAGAATTAAAGGTAATAGACTGTCTCCTTCAAATAACTCAGGACTTGCAGAATCTGCTCCTTTTCCTGTAAAACTCATAATCATCAAAACAAAATTATCATATTTCAGCAGTTGCTTTAATAAACCTGCAAAGGGAAGAAAATGGAGAATAGGAAATTGTATATGAGTTTTGTCACAATTAGATTCCATAATATATTTTTGTATGTTCATATAATTAGCATTATATGATAAGAGCTATTATTATTTACTCACATTGATGGCGGAAGCATCTAAAGTGCTTCCGGATTGAAAGGGATTAGCCAGTGACATGACCGTTGTCCAGGGAATGCCCGGTTGGGGGCTCCTTTTCATGTCCCCGTTAATATGCCCACCAAAGTCTATCTATTGCTATTACATGCTTTCAAATTGCTTGGGTCTCAAATAAAGGTTTGCTGATTTTCAGCCCAGCATCCTAACCACGTGAGTCACTGTGCTCCCAGCTATTATTTCCTTTGATGAAAAGATTAGGGCTCAAATATACTTGAGATATCCCAGCACATTCATAGCTAAATTGAGATTTAAAAACTATTTTTCTTTGATAATTCACATTTTAACCATTATTCTACTTTAGTATGCCATTGATTCTTAACCTGTACATTTAGCCAAAAATTGATCACCATGTGTTGCATTTTGCACCAATTGGAGCTTCCAGGTGCTCTTCAAGGGCAGCCCTATGTACAGCGCGTTGCAATAGTCAAGACAGGAAGTGACAAGGGCATGAGTGACTGTGAGTAGGGGCTGTTTGGTCCAGAAAAGAGCATAACTGGTACACAACCCGTTACACAAAGGCTCTCCTGACCATGACCACCACCTGGTCTTTGAGCAGGAGTCGTGAGTCCAGGAAAACTCCTAGATTACGCACAGGGTCTGTTTGGGATAGTGCCACCCCATCCAAGACCAAAGGTGGCAATTCTCCCTGAGCCAACGAATCCCAACCCAGAGCCACTCAGTCTTGCAAGGGTTTAGTTTTAACCCATTGCTCCCCATCCAGCCCCTAACAGCCTCCAGGCACTGTGAGAAGGAGGACACAGCAACACTTAACTCACCACAGGCTGAGACATACAGTTGAATATCATCAGCATATTGGTGATACCTCAGTCCATGGTGACAGATGATCTCACCCAGTGGCTTCATATAAATGTTGAACAGGAGCGGAGATAGTACTGAGCCCTGTGCAAAATAGGGGCGGAGATAGTACCGAGCCCTCGACATCCCGTAAAGCAGTGGGCAAGGGTTGGATTTCTTCCCTCCTATCAACACTGACTGAGAGTGGCTGCAGAGGAAGGAAATGAACCGGGACAGCACAAGGTCTCCCATTCCCATCCCTCAAAGCTGCCCCAGGAGAATCCCATGGTCAATGGTATTGAAAGCCACTGAGAGGTCAAGTAGAGCAAGGATGGATGCACTACCCACGTCCTGCTTCCACCAGAGATCATCCAAAAGTGTGACCAATGCCGTTTCTGTCCCAAATCCAGGCCTAGGTTTTGACTGGTAGGGGTCGAGATAATCTTTTTCAGTTATCTCCAGTTCAGATAATTGTTGGTATGTGCTCAATATTCAAAAAACAAGTAAAATCCTTACATTGACAATTTATGCTGTATTTTAAAAACATTTTCCATTTTTTCCAAACATTTAGCATTCCCCCACCCAAAAGGATTATTATTGTTCATAAAAGTCACCCCTAACAATTATGAAAAATCCTTCCTGTAACCTTCTGGGTCTTACCCATAGAGTTAAGTTGCAGTTCCATGGTCTGAGCATTCTTCAAAGTGGTCAAAACAAGGCTATTAAGTTTATCTTTGAAATGAATAGACAAATGCTCCGCAGCACTGGGAACAGAATACAGTTTGCCATAAAGATAACACACAGCAGCTTTTATCCTCTCACTGGGGTACATCAAGCCTGTAGCCAGATGCTCAATCAGATTACATGTTAAAGAAAATAGAAAAGCAGGTGTAATGAGAAAACAGAAGTAATGTTAGAAAAATTCAGAAAAGATAATCACCGAAAGAGTCACATAATTTTGCATATTGTGCAAACTACTCAAATCTCAAGAAAGAACATTGGTTCTCTTTCAACAATTAATTGGAGATGGATAGATCTTAAAGGTGGGACCCTAAAACTTTTGCTTTCAATAGATCAACTTAGACGATATTGTGCTAATAATATATTGTGAAATACTGTACAGCTAAATCTATTGACAGACAATGAATCTGCTTGGGAAATAGTGATCCAAAAGAAACTGAGCCTCTATAGTTTCTCCAGTGATGCAATCTTAACTTTAATTTAAAGCTAGAGTAACACTAAAGCAAAGGTTTAGGTATATCAGGTCAAACAGAAATTGCTGCTTCCTCTCACAATTGCAAATAACCAAATGTTAGTATTTAAACCAGCTTCCTATTTATATCATATCACAGTTCCTCAATTTTGGATAGCCTTATCTTTAGCTCAGTTTAATATGCTTCCCACAGCTGTCCTGGAAGGGAAATAAAGAAAAAACCCATATGAAATCCAATTCTGCTCATCATATGGATACTACAGAAACCACAGCCCATGTTTGCATTTATTACCAGTTCTACAGGGACATTCACCACCAGTTGATTACCAAGTTATTAAGAGCAAGTTATCTTGCTAATAGTTTCTCAGAGGTTGGAATTATGTTTTTAATCCTCTTGTTTACTGCTAAAATTATTCTGTGGGACATCAAGAAAATTATTTTTATCATTCATCATATAATCACTGTGTAGTTAAAATTCACCTGTAATACTTACTATGTTCAGTCACTAAAGTATCAGCAAACAATGGAATAGCATCTGCCAACTTTCCAAGAAGAATAAATACAGGCAAACTATTTCTTGTTGTGGCTATCTTGCATAACTATTGTGGTTGGGGGAAGCAAATCAGACAATTTACAAGACTAGCTACAGTATGGAAATCATTTCAATTTGCTTCTTTCTCTTTAATCAACTATTTTCCTCTGCTACCATTCTTCTAAAGGGCTACTTGAACCATGCAATCATCCTCGGTGCAATTTTCTTGATCAGAATGCAAAGATATATTGTGTCTAACAAGCATTCCAGATACATTCCTACCATTCTAAGTAAGCTTTTAAACTCATTTAACCGTAAACCAGAGGGTCTCTAAATCTGGCAACTTTGTGGACTTCAGGCTGGCTGGGCAATTTTGGGAGAAGAAATCCATAACTGCCCTGGACCATCCCTCTCAAGGCAAATTGAGGAAAGATCTGATTTTTCTGAACAAAAAAGGTGTAAATTTGTAGTTACATGATCCTGGGATGCAGCAGGTTCGAGAAGACACAAACGGTGTCAGGATGAATTACACAAATGACATTTATGTGTTTCCATCCGTAAATAATTACAGCAACCGTGACAATTCTGGACGCCCTTGGGGTGGCACTTTGTTATGCGAACTGCAAATCTGCTTCCCAGTCCAATTCAAGGTGTTGGCCACTACCTTTAAAGCCCTGTATGGCATGTACCCAGAATATCTGAGAAACTCTATAGCCCCAATGAAATTGGCCTATCCCCGTGATGACGAATCTATGGCATGTGTGCTGGAAGTGGCACGCAGAGCCATTTCCCCCAGCATGCAAGAGCTCGCCTGGAAGACCCTCACTGTGCATGCGTGTGCACTGCTGCTGCCCGAGAGCTGATTGTTGGGTATCTGGCGCGCATGTGTGGGTGTGCGGGAGACACATGCAAATGCAGAGACACACAGCATGCACTGGGGGTCATACGTGCATGCA
Source organism: Pseudonaja textilis (assembly GCF_049901715.1). Classification (NCBI taxonomy): domain Eukaryota; kingdom Metazoa; phylum Chordata; class Lepidosauria; order Squamata; family Elapidae; genus Pseudonaja; species Pseudonaja textilis. Next base: position 45,940,403 of record NC_141994.1, read on the forward strand.
GAGACACGTGGCACATGGAGGGATCGCGCATGCATGTGCAGAGACGTGCAGCTCATGGAGGGTGATCGCATGCGCAGACGCATGGAGCATGGTAGGGGAATCGCGCGTGCAGGCGCAGAGACATGCTGTGTGTGACGGGGGAATCACACGTGCATGCACAGATGTGCGGTGCGTGGCAAGGGGATTGCGCATGCATACAGACGCGCTACGCGGGGATTGCACATGCATGCGCAGGGGGTGGGGGGCCAGTACGCATTGCCTTCTGGGTGCTGGCACATGTGTGCGTACACACAAGCATGCACGCAATTATCAGCATGGGAGCTGAAAAAGGCTTGCCACCACTGGCCTATCCCATTTGTTATGACAGAAGGGGCATACGTTAGTCAAGGAATTTTCTGCCATGACCCTTTGGAACATCTTGCCAAAAGAGGAGAGATCCACCTCCACTCGTCTGGTCTTCAGGAAGAGCCTCAAAACTTGGCTATGTTGCTTGGTGTGTGGCCCTGAAGGAAAAACTGTAGGTGGAGATGGTTGGTGCAGTGCAGTGACAAAGAAAACATCATCAATCCCCTGCTCCAAATCTGTGGTCCTTTAGTCTGTCCTTAATATTTTGTCATTTTAATCTGTTTTTATATTTATAAATGTTTTTATATCTGTTTTATTACTTTGTAAGCCGCCCAGAGTTGCCTCAAACCATGAGAAAGGTGCATATAAATTCAATAAATACATGAGCAAGTTAATACCACAATACCGTAGATTTATCTTTGGTATCATTGATCTTCCATTCATCCATCCTTCACAGAAATCAATATTTTTATAAACTAGAAAAATCACTTATTTTTCAATTTACTTCAGTTAATGAAAAGCACATTACTCCAAAATGGAAGATACAAACCTCTTTCTGACATTCATCCAATAGATAATGCAGATACCTCTCCAATTTCAGCTGTACTACCAACTGTACTAATACTGTTCACAGCAAGAAAAAAATACTGTTTATTCACAGTAATTAACACATATACCACAATCAATTTTGTTAACATTTTTACATATGACTTTTAATTTTCTTTACTGTAGTTTTTCCAGAATTATATTTACACATTAAAGTAAATATGCTTAATAATCATATATCATATACGGTACCTAATGATAGGGATTGTATATAGAGCAGGACTTTTAGAATTCTTGACCACTTTACCAGCAGTGGCTGAGAGGGACTTTTTTTTTTTGTAATGCATCTCTGTAATGTTTTTGTGTTTCTTTTCTTTCCTCACATCTGTGTGTATTTCTGTCCTAGGAAGAACAGAGTATTTGCATACATTCCAGTCTGTGTTACATGACCAGAGATAAGAAGAGGGGCTTATAATGAAATAATACACAAATTTACTAGCCACTGCCCAACTGTGTCTCCCACAGGGATGCAGTGTAGGAATTTTTTCTGGCAAGTTTTCTTCCATAGCCTTCAATATTACGTTGCTCATTTTTAACTCAATTTTTTATTTTGCTGGTTTCTCCTGGCATATTAGATTTGGTTCAGTTCTATTCAATTTTCTAGAGACCACAAAAGAAATATGGCAAACTCACAACTGATCTCCTTAATGCAACAATCACATTTCAGAAGATGAAGAATTTGGTTTTACGCATCCTTTCATGTATCATTCAGGAAAATCTAGCAGTGTTTTAGGCTATGTATGTGTTACAGAAAACAAGACTGAGCTATTTTCAGACATCCAAGTCCATGTGAGAAAGGCATCTTAATCATGGAATCCAAATTCTTACCACTGGTTAAGGACCTCTAGTCAAACACCCACTTGAAAGTATGTGTGGATGTAAATATTTTCTGAGTGGTATACCCACAAAAGTGTTAGACAGGATTGTATTCTAACCCAAATGCTTTTTAAGCTCTATGCCAATGATATTCCAAGATTCTTGTATGCTCCAGACACTCACATGCCAAATATCCTTGATAAATATATTAATATTCTTTTATAAGCTGACAATATGGTTATACCAGCGCATCTTCAAATAGGCCTGAGAAAACTGTTGGAAAGCTAAATACTTATAGTTGTATAATCTCAACTCTCTAAAGATCAATAAAACCAAATCTAAAATGATGCTATTTAGAAAAAAAAAAGTGTGAAATATAACTGGCCACTGGAGGGAAGCCTACTGAACAAGTGTATTATTTCACCTATTTAGGAGTGGCCTTTACAAGGCCATGGGCAAACCTTTTTAAAAGAATGATAAGGGCTGAGACAAGTACCAAAAATTATATACATTATTTAATTAAAACTAGCCAGTCATCTTGACCTCCCATATTGAAAGGACAAAAAGTAGAACAATGTTGACCTGTAGCACAAAACTGTGGGGCCATACAGAACCTATCTTATCCGAACAAGTTCAGATTCATTTATTAAGAATACTGGGAATTGACAATAACTCATCAGCCACCGAGGTCTATCTTTACTCTCAAGTGCCTCCCAGGCAAAGGAAATTTTTAAACTGAGAGTCTTAGATATCACTGCCAAGCAGACATGGAATTATTGACAAAAAAAACCCTAACAACTTTAAATTGGTTAAGAACCAAACCACTTTCCAAGTGAAAAATACCTGCAAATGTGTTTGACACAATTCCTACGAAGGGTCTATTATAGAGCAAGATTTGAGCTGCAAAATTTCCTGGTCAAATATGGATGTTGGCATTAAGTGTCATATGCTCTTACATGACATGTTATGTATTTGCAGGGCCTCAGCCAGAGGATAATTGCTCATGTTTTGGTTGATCAACTGTATGTCTGTTTTAGATTTAGATACTTAATTTCCCTACTTGAAAGAACAGCCCACTGGGAGCCGAATTGCATATAACATGATTCATAGTTGACCAAATAGATATTTGCAAAATTAGATTTATTACGTTTAATCGTGCTGGAATAAAATTATTAAATGTTTTTAGAAAAACATGTTCTAGTAGTTTCAGATGGTACTTTCTTTCATATGTTATTATTTTTTAAAAGGTCAATTGAATTACAGTTTTTATAAAGAGAATTAACCAATTTAATTACTGTTTAAGAATCTTTAAGGCATATATTTATGAGGAAAAGGGATTCTAATCATAATAATTTAGGAATGAAAGTTAAACAACTTTGGAACACATAGAGATCTCCTAGTCTGGAATTATATAATGTCTTTGTTTTAAATTGGTGCTTAATCACTTCAATGTGTATGATATGAAATTTTCATTACATTGGGTAAAGCAGAATTATTGAGGTGAAATACTGATTAAAGTACTGACTTCTGCAATGAAACAACAATAAATTATTCTACAAATAAGGGATTTCAAAATAAGATATATACTTTCATAAAACATGATTAAAATGTTACGATTAGAGTTTATTGAGAATACTCATTTTAAATGTTATTTATATAATTTAAGATGAATGTTGTGTTGAAAAACAAAATATAATCCAAATCTAAACCTCAAAATAAATTTACTGGGATATGCATAGCACTTCCTGATACAACTCTGATTGTTAACTGATCTTCCTACCATCACACAGATAATGAAGTAATTCAAGCACCCCGTTTTATATATACCTTCAATGAGTAAATCCTGGATATTGCTGTCTTCTACAATATGTAAAATCCCTATAGAAGTATATAGAGAAAGAATCATCTTTTGGAGAAAAATAATAATCATATTCTTAAACAAATATTTGGGTTGCAATCTTCACTGCACTTACTAAAGAGGAAACATACATATATAATCATGATGCTATTATTTTAGGGTAAACAGCTTTATGCAGAATAAAGAAAAGGAGCAACAAATCAATACATATACTACATACAAAAAAAAAACCCAAAAGGAAATGTAGTTAAATCTAAATCTAATTTGCATTGCATCAACCTAATTTACTATATCTCTCCATACCTTTTAATCCTTGAAAATCACCTCAGCTTCTGTCATAGCCATACACTAAAACACCTAACCTTTTGTTTTTTTTAAAAATTGTCAGCATCCCTCTTTTTAGGAGCTTGTAAATTGTAAATTTTCATTTACAATCATTTATTACTTTCTTTCTGTTCTTTGGTACTTTAATTTTCAGATCCATTATCCTCATTTCACCAGGTAATTTATCTAATCTTTGCTGTAAATAATTCATATTCTCAGCTATTATCATATAATCTTCTGCATACCTGTTGCTATATATTCTATCTCCATAAATACCTTGAAGAACCACCCTTGCCTTACTTATTGCTCAGTATTAAAGAACCATTCATCAGGGATTCCATGTATTTTCATGCATGATTATTTCCATCTTATATCATGATTATCTCATTCAGCAAGCAGCCTTCACATTCCATAAATCAAGACTATTCACTTTATATTACACTTTCTCTGAATCAGCACATTTACAATTAGCTTTCTTTTCTATATTTATATATTTTTCAATAACCTTGCTAAAGAACAAAGTCTTGTCCTAATACCCCATTAATAATTCTTAGAAAGGAATGAACAAAATAAAGGAAACTAGAGGCCTGTTAGCTTGGATGGTCTTGAATAGCAGAAGGTATGAGGTTCCTCAGATCCAATTTACCATCTTTACAACATGCTAAAAAACAGATTGCCACATGTGATTTAACACCAGATTCAGGAAACATTTTGCATTGTTTCTTATAGAACTACCGTAATTAAAATATATAGGAGGTATCCTTTTTTCAAATCTGATGTTAAACATAATTTGTGTATTCAAAATATTGAAGAACACAACAGAAGTAAATAGATTGCTTATGGATTACTAAAAATAAACTGATATAAATGTAGCAGGATATATATACCAGTAGTTCATTCTAAGGATTCAAATGATTTAACATAAATTAAGATTTTTTTAAAATGGTCCTAAAATTAAACCTACATTATTAATAGCACTTAAGACTTCTATACCACTTTACAATACCTTATAGCCCTCTCTAAGTGGTTTACAGAGTCAGCATATTGCTCCCAACAATCTGAGTCCTCATTTTACCAAACTGGGAAAGGTGGAAGACTGACTCAACCTTGAGCCAATGGGAATCGAACTCTGGCAGTAAGTAAAATTAACCTACAAAACTGCATTTTAATTACTTAACCACCACAGTTCTTAATTAATACAAACTCCTCAAAGGCCATATCCCTTTATTCTTATTCTTTTCCCCGTATTTTTCATCGCAGAAGAAAAAGAAAACTAATTATGTAGTATAAAATCGACTATTTAATATGACTCTTTTGCCAAACAACTCATCTTAATAACTCTGATTCACAATATATATTGTGCTGAAAAAAAATTAAAATATTCTTGAAGAAGAGCATGTTGAATGTGTTTGATGTTCTCTTACCAAACAAAGTTGTTATAAAATAAGCACATATTCTTTCATTCTGAACAAACAATGGGATGACTCTTGTTGCATGCTGAATCAGAACATCTCGGAGACAAGAGACTACGTGCTTCTTGCGAATTAGCTAAATGTTAGCAAAAATTAGAGAAAATTACAAGAATTGTTAAGAGGAATTATAAGAACATTTTAATTCTCTCATAAGCCTATGTTCTTACTTGTTGAGCCCAAACTGTTGATTTCCTTTGAATGGATCAAAAGTACTGAAAACTTCAGAATTTTCCCCCTATCTTCTGCCTCACTTACCCATTTCATATCCAACCTAGTCATCTCAACTAAAAAGGTTTTATATACTTTAGATGGCTATTTGATAAAGGATGTCCTAATAAACTTCTCTCACAAGACCTAGGGCTGAAATGAAGGTAGAGTCATGGAGACATGACAGGTAAAAAGATATTGTCAAGTCAAATTTACACAGTAATAGTTTTAAATGGGGAAAGTCTCAATGAATATCATAAAAAGCAAAATAAAGTTACATTTGAAAACAAATAGTCTTAACCTAAGGATGTATCAGGCACCCATTTCCTTGAATACAAAATTTATATATAACTCAAAAGAAATAAAGACTAAATCAAGAATTACAGTAGTAGTTTGGTAAATCAGTATAAAAGAACACACAATTCCCTTCCTCATGTCGAGTGTGTGTATGTGTGTGTGTGTTTCTGTCACTGCAAATTGTGACTTATGACCATTTTTCATACTTACAACCATAACAGCATTCCCATGATCACATGATTCAGACTTGGCAACTGGCTTATATATATGACAATTGCCATGTCCTGAGGTCATGTGATCACCTTTTACTAGATTCACTTAACAACTGTGTTACTAACTTAACAACTGCAGTGATTCACTTAACATCTATGGCAAGAAATATCATAAAATGGGATAAAACTCACAACAACTATCTTGCTTAGCAACAGAAATTTTGGGCTCAATTGTGGTTTTAAGTTGGGGATTACCTATATTCATTTTAATTTCTAAAATGACTATATTCTAAACTCCCGTTTTTAAATCCAATTGAGGAAAACAACTAAGAGCAAAAGTCCATCAATTGTACAAAAGATCAACTGTAGCTATAGTAATTGCTCTAATAACTATTTATAAACTGTTATTAACTGTTTATTAAACTGTTGTTTAATGTTTGTATTAAATACAGTAGCAGTTTCAGGCAAGGAGCAGAGTGTACAAACTTAAAAGCTGGATTACACATAATGCAAAATAACATATTCTCACATTTAATGCAAGAAGTGAATCCCAAGGAAAATAGTAGTACTTAAAAAGTAAACATGATTAGGACTGTGCTGTAAAATGTTATCTGGGAGAAAAAATTGAGAAAAATTTGGGCTTTTTAATTTCTCATACAGTATGAAAACTATATTATCGTTTCCACATGCCATTTCCACCCTAAGCTAGAACTCAGAAATAATGAACCAGAATAATTTCCATACACCAAAAGACCTGCCAGGGTTGTGTTATTGCAATGTCTTCTCTCTCATCCCATTTAAAAAGGACCGTTTTATTGCCGAAGTTGGTAGAGGAAGCAAGTAAATAGTTACACATGCTGGTTGTGTTATCTATTTTCTTTTTTACAGTTTGTAATGTTGCAACTCCAAAGAGAACATATTTGTTCCCTAATTTATGGACTTCATAGCTAAAAAACAATGCCCAACTAAAAAATTGACCATTCACACACAAACACACACATCTAAACCAGTCCATTGCTTCCATATGAAGCTGATTCTTTGAGCTTAGAACGATAAAGAGGAATTGTGAACTAATGCGGGGCGATGAAGAGTGAGGACACGAAGAGGAAAATGGGGGACGTTATTCAGCCCTCCAAAGAGCGCAGCGGCTCAAAACAAGCGCACTGAAGCACATACGGAGACCCCGTCCTCCTTCAGCGTCTCAATGGCGCAGGCCAAGCAGAGTGGCGAAGGCAAAAACTCCAGCAGCCAGTGAGGGTCGTGCCGCGAGTGGAACCGCTCGCAGATTAAAGGCTCTGGGGCGAAGCCTGCCATCTCGCCGCCTCACATACTCTTCCATACACAGTGGCAACTGCAAAGAAGATGGGACAAATTTGGCGGGATAGCTTAACGCAAGCGCGTTGCAAAACCAGTTGCCTTGACGATCCCGATGACAGCGCCCGAAAGGCTCGCGGTCCGGGGGATCTTGCTTTCAGCACTAGCTCTTTATTACGGCGGCTGTTTCTCCATCAGTAGCTCAGCCTGATGTTTGATTGGGTTTGTGTTGATTTCTTAGATGTTAAGGGTATTCTTCCCCAGTACGAAGTGATACTATTATGCATAAATCCTTGAATCCGTAAAAAAAAAATTGCAGCATGCATAATGAAATTTGCTGTCACGTTGCGAATCCTTCTACTGCTTCTGTTTCAAGTCACAACAGTGATATCTGATTTCCAAGGTGAGAGATAATAAAGCCTAAATACACATTGAGGATCCTTTTGACCTAAGTTAGAATAAGTAGGGAAATGCTACTTTAATGACTTAGCTTTTCTCCCTAATGAGCTGATGATAAGATGAAGTTAACATCATGGGGACCATAACAGGAAAAAATGGTATCAGAGCATATTTAAGAAATATATTTTAATGTTTTTTCAATGTATGCATTAATTAAATGCCAAAGGTTTACACAATGTAACTTAATTCTAAAGCATGTTTACTCAAATCCAATGTGCTTCATGTGTTCAACAAGCATCTCTAAATGCCTTGTGCTCTAATTATAATGACAGATAGCTATGTAACTTAATATTTTCATCAAATATTCTTGTTTGTTTCAGCCAATGAGCACTGTTTGTAGAGGGAAGAAAAGTGAGCTATAAATTAAAATCTCACTTCAGATTTCATTACTTTGGTAATTTTAGGTATGTGGAACTTCAATTTTCAGGTGGTCCAATATACACTTAGGCAATAATACCACATTCTCCAGGACTCATTCACTTAATAATCCATGCACAAAACTATATTGTAAAAGAACTAAAGATTATACTACTTGTATAATCAGATGGTAGATATATCACATTATGAGACATATGCTTTTTAATTGCTTCAATTTAATGAGTTACCCTCCATACAATGTACTTGTTTAATTTCTGCCAGTTGCAAAGACTGAGAGATTAAAAAAATTATAATCGCTATCAGAATGTGTTGTGGATAATTTCTCTGTTTGTCACATACAGAAAATTTTGATGAATGGATTTAGATCTAGCCCCCGTTCACCCAGTTTCTTTTTAAGCCCAGCATCCCACAGCAGGGAAGAACTAAGCTAAGCTGTCACCTTTAACCCATTAAATAAACAGCATATTTTTATTGCTGATGAAACTAGATGCTATATTAACCAAATACCTGTAAATGTAATTAATAGTTGGGATAAATGACAATTGCTAATGAGTGAACGTGGAAACATAGCCCTTTAAGTTCAGTAAATGTCACCGTGATGGAATCTTAACACGACCATTATGTTAGGTCGAATCTCCTTCTCTACACAAGTTTTCTGTAATAACCAGTCAAAGGTAGAGGTCGCACTTGTGGGAGCCGAGAAATCTTCGAGGTCTGCATCGTATTTCCTGCAGGAAGGCCGCTCCTTTCAACGTCACTTCCGGGAGCGCCTCTATCTTATGTATCCGCGCATTTCACGTTTTTCCTCCGTGAAGCTTTCGGGCCGAGAGGATCCAGAGCAGAATCTGCGGGTGAAGTTTCTACTTAACAGAAATGGTGAGTGGGCCAAATCCAGACCTTGCGGAAAGCGAAGGCGCTAAGTGTCGGTGAAAATGCCGAAACTGATTCGGCAGCTTGCGGGAGAGCGCGAGCCCAGGAGACCACGCGGAGGACGCTTACCCGGGCACGTTCAGCCTCAGTTTCCATACAGGCACCAATGAAATCACGTGCTGATCCGGCGCCTTCCTCGGTTGCTTTTTAATTTCTGTGCTCATTGGAATAATCCCAGTCTATTTTTGCTATCTTGCGGAGGTTGGAATATTAAATGTCATGCGACGAGTATCAGTCCTTTTGCGATGGATTTTTTTTTTTAATCCGGTCCTTGTGCTATTGAATATGAAATGCATAATAGGTTGGCCTACTTTGTTCTCCTAACAATTTTCTCTGGAAATAACCAAGTATTTGTAACAGGACTTGGAGAAATCGATTTCCTTCATGGCTGTGTAAATACTTAAATTCAGCTCTTTTCACTCCAAACAGCCGTATCTATAGATACTAGGTCAAACTCTGTACTGAAGAATAGGAACTAGTACATTTTGCTAGTATTTATTCATGTTTATTCATCGTGAGATTTGTCTAGTGCTTAAAAAGGACTTTAGGGAGCTTGCAGAACTTAAATATAATTGCAAATCAATATATTAAAATCAAATAGAGATCCAATTAAGGCTTAATTTAAGTTTTTGTTGAAAATAATATATTAAACTTATTAAATAAGATGCCTCGGGTACAATTAATCTTTGAAGATCTGAAACAGCTGTGTCTTCACCTGCTTTTGGAAAACCATGAAAAGTCCCTAAAATAGATAGGCCATTGAGGAAGAAATACTGTTTTCTGTAACTTAATTTCTGATATTTTTCTACAGACTGAGGCAGAAGTAAATCCAAAAGCTTATCCTCTTGCTGATGCTCAGCTGACCAAGACACTACTAGATCTTGTACAGCAGTCTTGTAACTACAAACAGTTACGCAAAGGAGCCAATGAAGGTGAAATCTGATTGAACCTCTTTATCAAAATGTTCTTATTATATGGATGTGGGGGGGGGGGTTATCTCCTTTCAAATACTTTGCCCACAGTAATAAAAACATTTTAAATAATTTGCCTAAGAGCAAGAGAAACTTAATTCAGGATTCAATATGTTTGAAGATAATAAGAATTTAGAAGCTGCAAGAATTTTAACAGCTACACCAAATAAAACTTGACAATGGATTAGATCAAGCCTGACAAACTGGTGGTCCATGGGCCGGATGAGTCACATGCAGGCCACACTCACCCCGGCTCCTGAAAGGCAAAAAAGTCAAGATACATCACATGGTGTGATTGAGTTTGACACCCATGAATTAGATTATGTATTGCACTTAGTAAAGGGAAAGGAAATAGAAAGACAACTCTACCAGTTATTACCAGAGGTAGGTCGAGAAGATGATTACAGGAAGCCAGTCTGACCCTTAACTAAATATATCCTTAAACATATTGATGCTCCTTAGTGGTAGCCTATTATTGGTATTTCTTCAAATGTGCTGAACAGAAATAATTGGTATCAGACAGCCACACTGAAAATAAGTAAAAATAAAATGAAGACAGAAAGAGCTTTTACAATAATATCAGTGTTTACTTTCATTGTTAAAGAAGTCCCCATGTGGGAAATATATGGAATGCTGCATAATATACTGATTTATATTATGTCCTTTCTAAGGTAGGTTAATTCTCCAAAGGCATTTAACTTGCCATGTATCTAGATGAGAACTTGTACTCATACACTGAAGCCTTCAGAAAGAGATGCAGCCAGATATCCAATTCATTGATTTGCAAGTAGTAAGCTATTTCTTCAGTGATATAACCATTTTAGTATCTACCAGACAAATTCCACAATGTGAAAAGGTAGTTGAAAATATATTTAATTGAGATGAACACAAATCTTGAAGCAAAAGAGTGCAATGAAGGATATAGAATACTATTGCATGTAACAAGGAGCTCTTTATCCTCTTGCAGCACCAGCAAAAGAAGCTATCTCTTGATTACTAAGTGCCTGATAGTAATTATATTGATCTCCTTTTCCACAGCCACTAAAACTTTGAACAGAGGAATTGCAGAATTCATTGTGATGGCTGCAGATGCTGAACCTCTTGAAATTATCCTTCATCTCCCACTACTTTGTGAAGACAAGAATGTGCCCTATGTGTTTGTGCGTTCCAAGCAAGCTTTAGGAAGGGCATGTGGTGTTTCTCGGCCTGTTATTGCCTGTTCCATTACTATCAAAGAAGGCTCACAACTCAAGCCTCAAATTAATTCTGTCCAACAATCTATTGAAAGACTATTGGTCTAAATCTGACAGAAGTAACTCCAAAAACCAAGACTTTATATGAATATTTTGTTTAACAGCTATTGTTTTACAATGTAAGTCATGCTCTTATAAGATAGATGGCCATATAAATGATTGATTAATAAATGTTTATTAGGTTTTTGAATCTAGATTACTTTCTTCAGTCATAGGTGGTTGTTTAGGCCAATAATTGGAGATTGCTTGTTCTTTTAAGTCAAGAAGAGACAAATTCATACTCTCAATATTTAGGACAATAATTTGCAGTTACCTGGCAGTAAAGACCCTAACCATAACCTTAATCCCAGATTGCTGAAGCTGGTGAGCAGCTTGCTGATTTTAAGGCGGGGAAACATGGAAACCCTGCAGCATGGCCAAATGTTTTCAACTTACTTTTTTATGGATTTTGAGAGAGGGAATTGGAGGCTTTCCAAAGAACCTGCCTGAATTTCTATCCTAAAAATACCCTAATGTTCAGAAAATGGTCTGAGCTTGCTGTCAGAATTCAGCAAGTTTACCAGTGTATTTCAGTGACATGACCTCAGGATGCTTGGGGGCCAAATGGAGACTGCACATTGTTCATCTCTACTTGAAAGTGTATTAGGTTGCATATCCCTGCTTTAAATCTGTCTGATGCAAAAATTCTTCGATGAGATTTAAACTAATTATCTGATAAGCTTCATTTGAAGATGTTTGTATATAAATTAGTGTTTAATACAAAATATATAATGTTCTATTCAATAACCAATGACCTGTTGAAGGTTATTTGGCTTATGGAGCTATCCTAGAAAACAATGAAGTTTTCTCTCTAATCTGATGCAGTTTGGTAGGACAGAAATGTTGAGATATATATATTTTTTGCTTTTTGTTGCTGTAGCCAGAGGCTTTTTTTCAGAAATAAATTACAATAAATAAGTACCATGCCTAGTGTCTTCTCTGAGGTGCAGCTCTGATAGGCATAGACTTCCAAATTTTACCTAGTCAATGCTGCTTTCTAGGTTAGATGTGTCGGGATGCTGGCCTCTAGCCTACTACTGCAACTGCACAAGAATGAGATAACAGCAAATTGTTGGCACTATTTTATTAGCAAGACTTAAACATTTCTCTTTTCCAGTTAAAAAAAAGCACAACAAACATATTTCGTATGATATAAATTTTTCAGATGCAGAAATTGGATTATACAAAGAAAGACAACTCTTGACTAGATGAGTCATTTCAGAGATATTTTCCTACATAAACCAACAGGATAACCATGGGCAGCAAAAAATTAGACCAGAGCAGCCAAAAAGAACATGATTTAGTAAAAAAAAATGTTCCTTTAAAAACATACTTTTCTGCAAGTTTCCAACTTTTTTGCACACACATAGCACTTTTTCAACCAGTTCACTGAACAATTTACTGTCAGCTGAGTGAGCTGTGTCCTAAAGCAGGGGTCCCCAACCACCGGGCCCCGGACTGGTACCGGTCTGTGGATCATTTTCTACCAGGCCGCCAGTTTGCTGGGTGCCACCATCTTGTTTTGACAGACATATTCTTTGGAATTCTGATTTTTGGGGGGAATCAGCCCCGCCCCACCCTTTCTTCTCCTCCTTCCCCTCCCCTCGGAGGACTCCTGAGTCAGGAGTTGCTACTGCCCGGCATGGCTTCAGTCCCGCGTTGCCTCGGGAAGGGAAAAGCAAAAAGGAAGAGCTGCAGCGGCGCTTTGCAAAGAGGACTGGCGAAGGCGAAGCAGTTTTGCAAACGATTCCTGGCCACCCAGATGTAAATAGTTTTTGCCCAGGAAGCCCATTCTCACAAATTTAAAAGGCTCATGTAATAATACGCCTTTCTCTCTCTCCCCCCATCCCCCCAACAGGGCGCGCTTCAACAACTCAGGCCGCTCTCGCTCTTTCAAAAGTGTGAGGCGGGAGTCAGTTGCAGGAAAAACCGAGCCAAGGAGCGAGGGCACAAGTCACAACCGCAAGGCTAGTGGCGGGCGGAGTGGGGGGGGGAAGAAGACTATTATTCCTGTTATTCTCGCACTGTGGGGATAGTGAGTGGATGTTTGGGTGTTGTGTGGGCGCGTGCTGATGCTGGGCGAGAGCTGCCTTTGGGGTTATAGAGCCGCCGCCTCTCGCCGAACTACCCACGCCAGACGCAAAAAAGTTCTGTGGTGAAGAAAGTGGACCCACGTCACGCCCCAGGTCTCTTCTCCCCCCCTCCCCCCCAGCTGTCAGATGCTTGCGTGATCAGCCCGGAGGAGCCCTGCCGCCTCTAGCCTGCAGCTCGGAGGATCTCATGCATGGGGGGTGAGGAAGAGCCCGAAAGCACCAGCTGAGGCTTCCGTGCAGGAAGGGGTTGCTGGGGAAGACCTGGAGGGGAGGGGGGGGGAGAGGAAAGAGAGAAAGTGGGAGTGTTAGTTGAGGTCAGGACAGGGAGCTGATCGGATGCTTAGCGGGTGCTTTCCAGGTGGAAAGCGGCGTTTGGGTCCTGACGGAATCCTTGCGCCTTAGTTTCATCGAAAGGGGGAGGGCAGCTTCAAACGAAGAGTCGTCCCGATGGTGGTAGAGATTAAGAAAGCACAAAAAAGCACAAAAGTACAAAGGAGGAGTTGAAGGTGGCGGAGAGAAGCGGGGGATGGCTGGCTGGCCAGTCGCTCGGCTCGCCTTGCCTTGTCATGCGTGCTGATGCCGGTATTGGGCTGTGGATCATTTTGTGATGCCGATACCGGGCCGTGGCACAAAAAAGGTTGGGGGCCACTGTCCTAAAGTACACTAAGGTTTCTCTCTTCCCCCAAAAACTACTTTCCCACTTTACAGTGCAACTCATCCAGCTGCCAATTAGCTGTTCCATCAAATGAAAGGAAAATGGCAACTTAAGAATGTTCTAATTCACAAGATAGAACACCAGCCTAGTAATGAATGCTGGCCTGTGGGTCATTGTGGACACCCCCTTCTCCACTGAGCCGAAGGGAGAATCCAGGATGGGTAGTCTCTAGTCTCCTAGCTCTGCAGGCCGAGTTGAAAAACTGAGGACGCACCCCCTGGTAACGGTCCCCAGTTCTTCACTCGGTCTCAGCGTGTTCAGACCACCCTTTAAGGGCTCTGAATAGTTAGGATTGTAGAGGAATATTCACCCCCTGGATTAAGCTTTTTTTTTCGCAGAGAGGCTTAGATCAGGTTTGACAGCTAGCCATTTTTTTCGTGCCTTTTTTTCCGGTTCACATTTTTTACTTGTTATTTTAATTTTTCTGACTATCCTTGCTGGTGGACTGGTTCTTGTTTCGTGAAAACTTGAGTGGAGGTGACCCTAAGATCCCGTGTGGCCTGGGCTGGGGGTGGGAGTCGGCATCTTATTTAACTCGCCTCCTCCCGATCCACTTTCCCTTGCCTGGGACAAGCCGCAGCTGCCACTAAGCGCTTCTGTCCCTTTTCGGCAGCAGCAGCCATTTATTTCGTTTGGGGACAATCTTGCAGTTCGTCTCCAGGATTGTCCCTTGGGGGGATTCTGGCACCCCCATCCAGTCCCCAGAGCACCGTGGCAGCTGCAAGACGCTCGAGTCTGCCTAATAATTGCGGTGCAGCCAGCACCAGGCTCACAAGCCTCTGACCTGTCAGGGCTTGCTGCAATTCAAAGAGGCAGCCGTATTTTCAACTTTTTTTCCTTAACTCGGCTTTTGAATTGCGGAGCTGGGCTGAGCTCACCACTTTGGGTCCCACTAGCCTCCTGAAGTGGTGTACTGTGGCTGTAGCTGACAGCTTAGGCTGAATATTTTTATTTTTTTATTTTTTTACTTCTTTTTCTCTTTCTCTACTCCTGTCAAGTGACAGTTATTTTTGGCGGGCTCAAAGATGGCCACCAAGGGAGCTGATCAAGAATTGTCAGTTCCTCAGGCAGGGCAGAGAGAAGACTGTAAAGGGATCTCCTAAGCCCAGGTCTGCTGGTCTGGAGGCAGCAGCAGCTAGGATTAGAGCCAGGGCTCTAGCCCCTAAGAGACCCTCTAGGACTGAGGGTAGACAGGCTAGGCGTAGACAAAAAGCCATAGACAAACAGTTTGACAGGGCAGTGAGAGATTCCAGGATGGCTGAATACAAAGCCACCCCTCAAACTTTGCCTCAAGATGACAGGCAGCCAGACCAACTGGCAGATAGGCAGTATATGACTGCCTGGTCTCTTCGGGGCTCAAGTACCCACGATTAGCAGGGTAACCTCCAAATCAGGGCTGAGACCTCTCACAATTTTTCTGAGCCGCCTCAGGGGATCTTGATGGCGGCACCTGCCGACCAAGTCTCCAGTGGAGCCAGACCTGTGCCTGCAGCCACCTTTACACCTACAGCAGCTGGCTTGCAACCAAAGGAGACCCAGATGCAAGAAATGCCATCCTTCATGAGACCCTGGATCTCCCAAACAATAAGAGAGGAATTGCAGGCAGAGGTCAAACAGCTGCACCAGCTGTCTTATTTGGAAACTAGCAGGGGAGTCCTGCAGGGGCAGGCTTCTACAGAACAGCCGGTCCACTTCAGAGAGCACTCGGCCTCCCCTTCAGAAAGCAGCCAAATGTATGGCTCCGAGAGGGACCTCCTTCCAGAAAGGGATTTTTCAGATGAGGAGTCGGAGGTAGCAGGTCCCCCCTCCTTTAAGGGCCTTTTCCAGCGACCACCACAGCCTGGGCAACGCAGGCATAGATTCTGGACATTTGTAGAGCTGCGACCTGGTCATCGGTGACTCCATTCATAAGACATTACAAAATTGACTCCTTTGCCTCAGTGGAGGTGTCCTTTGGAAGACGAGTCCTGCGGGGTGTGCATGTAGAGATGGGGACCTCCAACCAATCCAGATTCCACCCGTAGGGCAGCCATCAGCCAGCTTTGGTATGTCTCATCCTGGATTCTCCCTTCGGCTCAGTGGAGAAGGGGCGTTGGTCCTACCTGAACACTTCTTCTCGGGGAGCCAAAAGGAGAATCCAGTCCCACCCTGCATTCTGTCTGGTCAGAATAGGGAGGAAATGTCCCCTTTTTTTGCAGTATTAACTGAATTATGTGTTTGAGGACAAGGAACAGCTGAATTTGCTTCAATGTCGTTCAGAGCTGGGGACCGTTACCGGGGGAGGGTGTCCTCAGTTTTTCAACTCAGTCTGCAGAGCTAGGAGACTAGAGACTATCCATCCTGGATTCTCCCTTCAGCTCCCGGAGAAGATGTGTTCAGGTAGGACCAACGCCCCATCTATTACAAAATAGTAGGCAAATTGCATTCAGCTTTAATTCAGGATGCCTCCTGAAGAGAAAAAACCTCTATGAAACCTGAATGGCTAACTTGTTTCTATCATGGACTGGGAAGAAGTAACATGGGTCGGGGGAAAAAAGGTTGCCAGAGCACATTTGCTATATATTTGAGACATGTACAAACCAAATTTATATAGTACTATTCTTCCAATAAGCTATTTTCCTAAATAATACTATTTTGTGCATTGTATTATATATGAAATGAAAAAGTTGATGCAGCCAAACCAAACTTATTTATTAAAGTCAGATGAAAGTTGCACAATCAAATCTAGGACCAGAAGTGGAAAGGGGGGTGGGGCTTTTTCTATTAATTCACAAAAATAAAAACCTGATTCCCACTCCCTTTTATCAAAAGTCTATGAAAACATTTCTCTTGTTAAAATCTCAACACTTAGGAGATTTTCAACATTAAAATGTTTGAAGCAGTAAACTCAGTGCTTATTGAAATGCTCAGTTATCGCATCTAAAAGTTCTTGCTTCTTTCCACCACCTGTTAGCTTATAAATCCTGCATATATCCTTTAGAATTGGCACAGTAAGTTTACCCAAAGTGCCTTTATCAACATGATTCCTCACCACCTCTTCAGAGAGTTCCATTCTTGCTTTCTTTTCTGGTTGTTCAGTACCACTACCTGCTGGAGAAAAAATTTGGGTGTAGTTATTTTATCACTCATTTGAAATGTTTCATGTATATATCATGTATATATCTTTGAAGAAGACTCAAAATTTTTTAAGAGATCAGAATGTGAAGCTTTGTTCACATTCTGATCTCTTAAAAGATTTTGAGTCTTCTTCAAATCAAGCTCAACTGTTGGTTGATTTCATAGAGATGTCCAGGTAGTTTTCTTAGCAATATTGTGATGGTTTGCCATACAGACAGCATCAATTTATGACAATTTGTTCAGCAGCATTTTGAAGTTACTATGTATTGAACAAACAGACATACGACCGATTTAGCATTCCCACAGGATCACAATCTGGGCATTTGACAACCCATTTGAACTTATGACTGGTTGCCAAGACTGCACTATTATGTATGTCATTGCCATCTGCAAACTTCCTCAAAAAATCAAGAACCTACTTATATTCTGAGAAAAAAAGATATTCTTAGATCCCACACTAGAATGTTGGCAACCTTAAAAAGAAAATATGCATTTAAGGACATAATGATCTCTCTGTATTCGTTCATCCCACCTTGTTTTTGTTTTATAGTTTTCCTATCAGGATCATAGCCTGGTGGATAAACAAGTTGTTTAAACTCCTCTGCAAGGCTACCCAGTCGGCCATCCATTAGCTCAACCTTTGGCACTAGAAAGGAAGGAAGATGACCTTAGAACTGATATTTAAAAATATAGAAATAATGGATATTCAATATGCACAATATATTTCTGAGCTTTAAAGCAGCAGGGGCCATGAACAGACCGACAAAATCTGACTGGATAGGAACAAGTACCAATTATTTTTAATTACTGAAATATTTTGTTTTGTAAAATGACATCAAAAACAAAGTAAACAACTGCTTTAAGGAATTAAAGTAACTAATAAATTATAACTCAAAAGGGTTTGGGTGTTTTTGCCCCAGCCTTCATTAACTAACAAAAATGACAATATAGATACTTGGAAGGAAACCAGGTAAGAATATTTGGCTAACTTAAATATATCAACAGATGAAAGAAAACTGCTATACAAGCTCATCATGTCTCAAAATTCATCATACAGATTCAAAATTGTAATCTAGGTTCTTTTTTAAAAAAGATTCAAAATACTGAGACGGAACACTGAAAATTGAGCTCTATTTTTATATTTAATATTTCATTTACTTCATAATATTCATTTAAAAAAGAACTCCTACGTTCAGGGTCGACAACTGATAAGCATTTAAGCATTACAAATAATGTACAATTCTATCAAATATTTTTACCACTTCTGTAAAAAATATTGTTCTAACGATATATTCTTAAATGTTTATGACATATCGAAGACTACATTAAAGGCAAATTATATTAAATTATTCTTGCCTGTAAGATCCTCAGCTTTTTCAGGCTCCATCAAATCCAGTGCCAGTGCTTCCAAATTCATATAATGTTGTTGTAGTACTGGATTTTCAAAGCTCTCACTTCTGTCAAAATCCAGCAAAAAGTTCCAAGAATGTCATCATGATATAGAAATGAAGATTCAAACACACGTTGACAACCCATTTAAAGAATAATATTCTTTAAACATAACATCTTTCTGTGGGAAATTATCCAGTTTTGAATGCAAGTGTCTATGTCATAAAATGGAAGAACTTTGCTATATACTGTAGATCTCAAAAAAGAAAAGGCACAACGTTTTGCTATTACCAATTCAGTGCTCTTTAAGAGAAATCTTTGATTTTTCCTTGCATTATGAAACAGCTCACATCAGTTAACATTGCCAAAGGAAATGTTGTTTAATGAAAACCCGAAGGTTACTTTTAAAATGTACAATTATTATAGTACATGCATTTGAAAATTATAGTAAGACACAGATCTCTAATGAAGTTAAGAAACTGCTTTCTAGGTTAGAATTTTGTCAAAATTGATACTTATATTTTGAATTCATATTTTCCCTCTCTAGGATGAACACTTAAATATTATATTGCAAGCTTAAATTTGTCCCTTCTCTATAGAAGCAGTTTGGTTTTCTATTCAAAAGTAGGACATTGTAATAGCAAAAACTATTTGTTGTATATATTCATCTTAGATATATTGGGTACCAAATTAAAATTTAATTCATTAAAAAGTTGCCTTATTTGGGAAGCTAGTCTCAGTCCAAATTAAGTTCTGCATTCTGTATCCTGCATTGAGCGAGCAATGACATATGCAGATAGGATGAGATAAAAGAGACTGACTGATTCAAAGTAACCCCCTGAACGGTACAGTTAACTACACAATACACAGGCAAAATAGGGCATTGAAAAAGATACTGAACTTTGAAGGTTTGTCTAGTTACTATTTGCTATATATATATATATATCTTAATTTTTATCTCTATATCCACCTGTATTTGAATCGAAGCTTCTGGATTATTTCCTTCATTTTCTTCACTTGTTGTTGATTAGCTGGTATCTTCTCAGTAAAGTCAACATTTCGTTTGTCATCAGCATAAGGTAGAAAAATGAGATGAAAACCTAAGCAGAAGAATAAGAAAAACAGACAATAGAAAGCCAAGTCATTTGAAAGCACAATTTGACATTTATTCTGTCAACATAATCTCCAAATATGCAGTATTTTGATAAATAATTTACTAAGCTAAAATGGCATCACTACAAACTTTGCCTTGAATGCTTCAATTATTTTAAACTGCTTGAAATATTATTAAAATATTGATTCATTAACTGAAATTTTTTAAATGCCAATAAAGGTGATTGCTTTTGAAGAGATAATCAATGTAAAAAAGACATTAAAAAAGCAGAGTAGAAAGAATTTATTCATGTTTAAATTAATTTTATTAGACACAATTCAGAAGGGGACATATATGTAAACACCCTCCATAGTGGGAACAATAAGCTGAGAAATAGGTAGTGAAGGATTAACAGAAATATTTTTTTATCCTGCAGGCTATCAAGGAACGATTTTCTTGTTAATGCAGTATACAGTTCATCATATCAGAAAAGGACTAAGAATATCCACATTAAATATATAACATACTAGTACATAACATACTAGGTTTTATTTTTAAGAAAAAAAAAACATTTAGTTGGAGGCAGCATTTAAACAACTTTATATTACACACACACACACACACACAGTTGTACACAAATGCCTATACACACTTTATCACATATATTTAATATTTTTATTAAATTATTTATAAGCCACATTCATTGGTTATTATTAGAAATAATGCCAAATATGGAATTTGAAGAGCCTAATTCTTCTGGAAGTTTTACAAATCTTATCAGTAATACAAAAACAGGAAAGGAATAAAATTCAGGAGAAATACCTGCACATAAATTATTTTACCGCATTGCCCTATTATTATTTGATATACCAGATATCATTTTCTAGAATTATTAAAGAATAAGTATCTTTCAAGTTATACTTGTTCCATGCTGATTATAATGGTATAAGCAAAATATCTTATTTTGATTGTTTTGAAAAAAAAATCAAATAGAGCAACACCTCTAAGCCAACCACAAAATAAAATATAACATTTAAATTACCTGCAGGGACTATCTGTACATTCTGCTCATCTAGTTCTTCTTCTTGTGGGATCAGAGCTATAAATCTGGGAGGATTGTTTTGACGTGGTATGTATTTACATATGGCCATCACTTCTTTCTCCAAACACTTTATTAACAAGGCATTAAACAGAGTAGTACTTCCTGTAAACAAAAGGCCATTTTTTGTTAAATTATTATTTTTCCCCATAATTTGATTAGGGGTTATATAACACAAATAAAGCATATAGAACTACAAAATAGATACATTAAAAAAATAACAAAAGGTGTAGAAAAGAAAAAGATAAAAATAGAAAAGTCAAAAAAAATAAAAGAAACTTCCCCCTTTATCCCCAGGCAAGTATAACCAATATCAAGAATGTGTCACTTAAAATAAAAACAACATATCTTCATTCCACATCTTCCCTCACTTTCTATAAACCCATCTCTTAAATCTCACCCCTTCTCTATTAAACTGATCCATGTGAAACTTTCCAAAACCAAAAAATAATCATCCTCTTGCTATATGTTCCAAAGAATACAAATATTTAATCCTATAATTAAATTATTTTGTTTAAAAAAAGAATCAAAGAACACTCACTGATTTAAATAAAACTTGCTAGTCTGAAGGTCCTTAATTTTTAAAGTAAACCAAATAAATAAATAAATAAAATACAAAGTGATCAAGAGATTCTGTCAAATTTAGAATCCATATAGATGAGATTAGCAGCTATGAGCAGGATGGAATCTCATGACTCCCAACTGATTGCAAACTGACAACAAAAACACAGTTCTGCTCTAAAAAAAATCAGTTTTATGGAACATATGTGGGTAAATTGATAATCTCTAACTCCCAAGAGATTTGTTGTCTAATTTTTGCAACTGGGTTTTTTTTAGCCACAACATGCTCCTCTCTTTTAGAAGAACATCGATTTGCCAATAGGCTCACTGATGTTTGGTTAAATTATTCTAATGCTTTGGGACTCTTCAAAATAATAAAAAAGTTATAGTACATTCTCCCCAAAACACATGTGAAGGTTATCTTTGTTTTTTACTTGACCTGGGACCTTTTTAAATGTAGACGTCAACAGTCTTTTCCCACATTTCCTTTTACAAATCTCTATCATGAAGAATTTCATCACCAATATTAAACCAGACTTCTGATAAATTATATCAGAATCTGGATGGTGGGAATGCAGTTCTTTTTATTCTGTTAGATTTCTCAGTTGCATTTAATACTATCAATCATGTTATCCTTCTGGTCTAGTTGGGACACTGCACTGCAGTAGTACCTTATCTGCTGTAGGCATAATCACTCAACAGTTGTAGAGATAAAAGGTCAAATGCTTTTTATATGGAGTCCCACAGCACTCGGCATTCTCCCCCATTCTATTCAACAGTTACATGAATCTAGTGAAGGAGCTCATACATGGATTCTGAGTAATTTATGATTAATAATGCAATGATATACAGTTATACCTCTGTACTCTGTACTCTGTAAGATGAAATGTTCTAGAGGACCTTACCCATCTGAAGGCTGTAAGATCAGGAGAGGACAAAACAGTTCAGTATGAATGTACCAAAACTAAGTGGCTATTTGTTCAGCAATTGCACGGTGGTTAGTGCCCTCTTGCTGGCTGGGGCAGAATAGCACCCCCTCCAAAGGAGTAGGTCCACAACTGGAAGATGGGGAGGAGAGGGTTGGATTGCCTTAGGAGTAATGTTTTTCCATCACCGCATTCATCCAATACCAGTATTATGGAACAACTTACCCCTAACCAACCCCCCGCATTTCGATGGTCCTATTTTATTTTTCAGATTCTACTGAGATTGGTTGTTCTGCTAAACCAGATGTTTGTGTTGCACATTGCTTAATCATCACTGATATTTGGGTGGTTTTGCTTAGGTTTACTATTAACATGGGAGTTTCTTCAGTTTTTATTACATTGTATGTAACTAGCAACATGTAATGATGGAAAAAATAAAATTAAAAACTTCTTTTGCTAATGACAATTATCCTGGATTCATTTCTGAAGCCTAGAAATTAATCCTTTCTGATTATACCAATAAAATTTAACTCATTCTGGAATTCCATTGCTGTTGATATTGTTGCTGCTAGTATGTTCTGGAACAGAGTAATCCTAAAGATAAACTGCAGAATATAATTTTCAGTTATAATTACCATTCATTAAGAACTCATCAGGATAGATGAACTGTGCAGGCCTGATATAGTGATATCGTTTCAGCATTACCAAGGGTTTAAACCCAATCAGATACAAGCCTGGTAAATCAAATCTTTTTACTTCTTCTGTCTCTTCTTTCTCTAGCACAATCTGACGATTCCCATAAATCTAAGAAAGGAAATCAGGAAAAAGCAGCTGCTGAAAAAAATGCAGTAAAAATTATCATAGTTGTAAATAAAGAAGCCTATTAGAATCCTCATAATAAGACAGAACCACAAAAATCAGATTCCATACTGACTGTGTAAGAAATAAAAAGAGCAAATATTTTTCAAGTTCATACTTCTACTCCTTAAAGGTTACAAATTCATCCAAATCATCCATTTCTCCCTAAACACGCCTTTAAACACAGAGTGGGATTGGGGCTCATTTTCAACAAAATAAATACATTTATTGTTATCAGATTTTTCTATGTTCCCTGAGTTCCTTTACATTCTATCTTTTTTCCACTTATAGCCAGTTACATAACAATTTAAAAATACTTTCAATTTATCTACAACATTTGTGGGAGAACAAATTATGTGTGATAAATAAACAAAACAACACAACCAGACTGAGTATGGACATTCTCAGACAGTCGAATTTTCTATGACTGGGATTACATCCCCCCAAAAACGGCTTTTAGAGCACACAGTGGTACAAGCCCTACAAGTGTTACAAGAGGTGAAGTAGTGCAGAAAGGTGCATTGTTCATGTTCTTGCATACTCCAAAGCATATTTCTGAATTATTTCTGAAGCATTGCAGTGTCTTAGTGGATGCGGCAAGAAGAGTATACTAAAGAATCCCTATTTTGTCCCAGCCCTTACTGGTTTTATTTAAAATATATAGAACTAAAATATATAGAACTAAAATGTGCTTAAGCCCCTTTAACAGGTTAGTTGATCTTTGGATTTTGGGGTAATGGTTTCATTAGTTTTCTTCTTTTTCTTCTTGATGTATTTTGTTTTTCTACTTGTAAGTTGCACAGAGTCATTTAGAATTGGACAATGATGTAATAATTGTAATAATGATTAACAATAGATCATATTTACTTAATTTTCAACTAAGACATATTCAAACAAAAATATTGCCACGAAAGTGATGCATTCAAATAAACCCAATTAAACTACAGTTAAACTAAATGGTTGCCAAATATTTAGCAAGATCTAATCTATTCTAGGCCTAACTTCCTACATGTAAATTTGCCTTAGCAATAGGTATCTGATTCCTAGCAGTTTTATGAAAGTTGTGCTTGAAGAAAAATACTGTGTGTGTGTGTGTGTGTGTGTGTATATCTCATATTACAAATTCCAGTATTTGGTAAAATATGGCCCAAGAGATGCTAAGGCATGAATTCATCAACTTTTGCAAAGCATCACAGCAAGGAAGCTCAGGTACATAAGTCAGGATATAATGGCTTCTACATCATTATAAATGACGTGATGTACTGCCCCTCAAAATTATTTAACATGGAAAACAGAAAGTTGAAAACATTACCTGAGCTCTTTTGGTGTCACTTGGAAGAAGCAAACTACCTGTCTCTCGATTAAAGGTTCGTGTTTTTGTTTTCAGTGGCTCATTAGTTTCTCTGTAAAGTTTCACCGGAGGCTGCTTGACAGCCTTCTGGACTAAGTTGAAAATGCCAACAGTAAGAATTATATCCTTTCCCAAATATAAATTCAGCCTAAGAATAAATAAACACAAATTTAAGTCTTTGAAACCTTGTACAATACTTTGATTTCCATTTTAAAGAAAAGCACATTACACTTTCTCATCTGAAGACACAATAAACTTTCCACAATTTAATATTATGTATTATTTAATGTAACTGTTATCATAATTCCTCCAAAGTCTCCCAGATTACCCTGCAAAAAGATGTTTCTTGATACTCACCGACTTAAAGCGCGCTTCCTTGTTTCTTTTGCTCGTACTTTCTTCATAAGATCCTCCAATTTGCAAGACTCTTCAAACTGGATTCCTAGGTCCTCATCATCTGCTGTATTAATGATATCTCTGTAGAATAAGGAAATATCAAACCCTCCAGGCTTCTTTAGGTTCATTAAGTCAAGGTAAATTCCTGCAATCACAGAATTGTGGGAGGGAAAGAGATTGTTTCCTATATGAGAACCCAGATACCGTTACTTTATTTCTTATGGTGATCTCCAGATATGTACAACATAGCATTTATTAGGTAAAGAAACCTCCAAGAACTAAACAAGAAAAAAGCTTTGTTTTACAAAGCACCTGAATGAGGACAGGAGAGACATCAGAAACCATAAGCTGCAATATGAGCAGATACATAAAATTGAAATATTTCAAGTTTCGTATACAGAACTGGGGTTCTCTAGTAGTTTCCCATATATTTAGAAAGTCAGATGTTAGTTGGTTTACCCTCCTTTTCCTGCAATACCCAGGACATGCTGAAATACTTCACATTTCTGGATTGTGGAAAACAGAAGCACTCAATCAAATTGGTGATCAAAATTTAGTCCATCAGCAAGATGATCTAATCATGTGGACATGAGTCTAGGACGTAAGCAACATGCATTCAACTCTTCATTCAACCACAAAAATCTTCCTAAATTACTTTGCACCACTGATAATCTCTCATTTTAAAGTACCTCACATACGCCTCTTTGTAGATATCAAATTGAGGAAATGTTGTTTGCTTCTCTGAAATGAGGTATCACTTTTATTCTAAATTATGCTTCACCTATAATTTGAAATACTAACCTATTTCTCGTAGATCAGCAGCTTTAGTTCTAGCAAATTTGGTTTTAGTACTATCTTGACCATGAGGGTCATCTTCATTGGTGAACAGCATGATTCTCTTGTGACTCATCTTGAAAGAGACAGCACTGAAGAGATTAGTACAAACCCAGAGTGCGTCGCCTAATGAGTAGTTGTCATTATGGCCAAAGGACTTTTGGAAGAGAGCTTTTCCCTGTTCTCCTTCATAGCTAGCCAGCTCTAATACTTGTTTTGCCCCTGGTAGGAAAAAAAAATATTCTCAGTTCTCACAAAACCAAAGCAATTAATTAGTGATGGTGCTATGGCTCTAGAAATGATAGGCCAGTATTTGCAAATTATTCAATAGTTTGTCCATTTTGTTTCATTTCCAATTCAGGAAAGTTATGTTGTTCAACATGGCAAGATAGTTAGATCATCAATAACTATTTTTTTCGGTTATTAAATACATTTATTTAAAAATAGGAAAAAGGCTGAAAGTAATATTTACAGATTAATAAAATAATCAATGTAGGAGGCTTTGAGAACAGCAATTTGTGAGAAAATAGCATTATCTAACTGGGTAATCCGATTAGTTATTTGCATTGTTTACCTAAATATTGTTTTAAACAATTTTGACATTAAATTGTAAAACTTGCCAGCCTTCTTCTTAACCTATTAAGAATGTTTTAATTGCATTTCTGTCAACTATTATATTCAGTTTTGTGTCAGCTAAGGAATAGAGGACCCAGAACCAAACCTTATGGCATTCTGATGGAAAACCCAATGAAGATGATCTCTCCGTTTCCTAGGTTAATGATTCTCAAACTTTGTATTACCATACCCTCCTATATAATAAATGAATTTGTGTGAACCACTCACTCCCATGAATAAGCATAAAGCTTCTATTGGTATTATTGTTAAATAATAAATATGCCATTTATTTTTAATAATCAACTCTTAATTTATGTGTCATGGAATTTCTCTCCTCTGAATTATATCACACCAATCTCCCACTGCCGGATTTTGCAGACAAAATAGGGAGCAAAGCCTAGAATGAATTTTGACCACATTCCCACCACAATTAGTTTTTTTTAAATGCAACTGAGTTCCTTATGGTTTCTCAGATATCCTCTTTCATCACAGATACATTCCACATAGTTCCCACTTTACCTGGATTGTTCAAATCCTGGAGAACATATATGTGTTTAGCATTCATTTTATTATTATGCTGTTCTGTTCCATAAAACACAACACCAACAAGGTCCCTCTCATGGCTGATGATTTTGTTCCTGTATACATTCTGAATGCACTGGTAAGAAAATACAAATCAGCTGGGATGAGAGAAAATAACATAAATACATCTAATCATCCTTTTAACAAATGTGGGGTTATAATACTCTATAGTATAAATACTTCTAAAAGTATGGCCATATTATCTAACATTTGATCTTTAGAACATTTATAACTTTAAAAACTCTTATCAGGGAGGTAACTTGTACCAGAAGCCACTGGTCATCTACTTAAGAATGGTGAACAAGTTTCCATATCTTTGGTTCCCAATGTTTCAAACAGGAATGCTCCTCAGAGTTATTAGAGGACCTTTCAAGGATCTTTTGCATATACAGCATATGCTCTGTCTCTGAATAATATACTAATCAAGAAATTAAGGAAATACTGGTTTGCAATCTCATTTCTATTCTCTCAATAAAGAATTTTGTCTTACCCCATGGTACAGTGCTATCACTACAATGCATTTCAGAATCTTTCAAATTTCCAGATGTAGAAAAAAGTTCATCTTACCTGAATTGCCATATCAAAAGGTGTTAAATTACTACCATCAAAAGACTCAAACATGGTTCTTGAGCCATCCACTAAGAAAAGCAAAGTGTCTCGACCTCCATATTTATATATTCCTACAGAGGTAAAAAATGTTGCATTTAATGTGTATCATCCTATTTATCCAATCCAACTATCCTATATTCTTTAATTATAACTATCACAGTGATTCTGGGACAAAGGATCTACATTCCTATACAGCACAGAAATTTGATGTAGCTTTGGGGGGAGTGGGGTTAACTCAACAGTTTGCTCATGTTGCAACACACCATAAGACAACAGCATCAGTTTTATTTAAAAGCAATTTAAAGCAGCCTGTTCTATTTGCTCTGATTTTTGAGCAATAATTATAGTAGATAAAAAGTTATCAAGGACCCTATCACACCTATACATATACTTCGGAAAGCATACATTCTTTGAATTAACACTGTGTCCTTCCTATATAGGCATTAGGGTGGCTACTGTGAAAAAGCCTTTTGTTTTATCCAGTATGCACCGGTGTATGTTTTAGTTTTTCAGGACTCTGCACCAACCTAAAAGAGGCACTTCACATAAGAGGCAAAATATTACTTTTACCACTTATCACATTTCACATCAATGTGATAAGATGCCTAGTTTCCCCATACCATTGTAATTTAGTTGCAAATGTCCCTCAATGCAGCATTTCTATCCAGCAAATTAACAGCATATGCAAAAATGAATCTTACCAATGTTTTCAGCTGCTTCTGCTTCTTCCTCTTCTTCCTCCTCTCCCTCATTTCTGTAGTAAGATACCCAGTCTGACATGGTTTTCCTGTGTTACTACAAAGAATGAATTATACAGATAAATAACTTATAACAAAGAGAAATGTTCCTATATTCAGACTGGTTTCCATAGACAGAAGTCTTTCCAAATATGCAAACATGAAGATGTTCATGTATTCTACTTTTGCTTCAACTCAGTCTCCCAGCTCTTAAATATATCCATCAAATCATTATTTTTTCAGTAAACAGCAACACGTTGCACTATTTGCTAAAACATTACATGGGCAGCAGAAATAGATGACATAATAACTGTGTACAAGGCCCCTAAAATATAAAGTTTTAAAAATAAATAACAATAGCCACAGACTGACAAAATCTTAGTCATTTACTCATTTCATTTTTGGAAAGAGATGATCAGTGTCCTGCACCAAAGAGATTAATAACTTTGCAAAACTCTGAATTACTGTAAACAAAATATCCCATAGAATATTGTTAGAGGAATAAGTAAAATAAGACAATAATACATCTATCATATTATTACATATTATAATTACAATTCCTAACATCTATACCAGTTATCTTAAGATAGCTCATTCCAAGTTTGCAAAATACAACAGTATCTAGTAATAAGAACTACCTTCAGCTTAACAGTGAAAATGCAAGCAATTTAAATACTTATCCAGTCAGCAAACTGCTGTTAAATTTTATGATAGCATGCCTTGAAAAAATTGTTATTTTTATAAACTTTTATTTTTTTTATCAAATTTCTACATCACCCATCTGAACTGGCTCAGGATGCTTTACATATAATCATATAAACATACCCTCATGTTGTGGCTCTGATTCTTGAGCCTGTGCTGTTAGAGGAAGAGGACTCGGAAGATGAGGAGGAGGAACAGGGAATGCCTTCCTCCCCAGGACCTTCCTCTCTGGCAATGCCTTCCTCCCTGATAATGCCTCAGGTTTCATCAGACAACCGAGAGGAACAGCCTGAGATTAATCAGGAGGAAGGCATATTGGAGCAGCCCCTGACAGGGAGTCAAGAGGAAGAATGTTGGCTTGATCCTAGGCAGTGTCGTAGGGAGAAACGTGAGCAGCAATGTAGGAGGCGTGGGAGGGTCAGAGAGTGAGCTGAGTCATGGAGCCACACCCCACAAGGGATAAAAGTGGGTGTGTTGTCGGCTGGAACTTTGTACGGGACAAAGTTTGATCTTACTTCAGGTTTTCTTTGTGAATGATTTTTGTGGTCTGCCTTGTAATTTTCTGCAAGTAGCTTTTTACTTGTTATCAGTTCGGACTTGGCAGGCAGAGCGTGTTGGAATGCCAAGGATGTTATCAGTTCCAAAGAATTAACTCTGTGAAGTCCGAGCCAGTCTGCCTGCCTGTGTTTGTGTGAGTTTGTACTCTTTCATCTTTTGGAAAGAAGTAAGGTGAGACAGAACACCCTCATATAAAAAGACAATTAAAATAGTTAAAACAGAATTAAAACAAAATTAAAAATTAAACAGTGAAAAGGTTAAAAAAAAATAACGGAAGGAGCTCCTTCAAGCCACCAACTACTTAGAGGATTGGATGCCAACTTTAGATCCACCCCCACACACACTATGTAATTTGGCAGAACCTGATCTTCTTTTGAAAGGCTAGAGGAGTGGGAGCCCATCTCACCTTAGGGGGTAAGATGTTTTGTGAAAAAAAAACCTGTTTTGCTTTACATTCATCTCCAATCAAGATTAGCTGTTGTTTTTACATTAACTTGCACAGCTTTTTAAAGCAAAAACTATTAGACAAGAAAACAGATTAACAAATCGGAATCTAATTTCAAATGTACTGAGCTCCTGAAGGATAAAGACATTGACCAAAAAAGTGCATTGACAAAAATCTGTATTTTCAATATTTATATCCTAGATAATACAGCATGCATTTTCATCCAGCTGTTTCCCAAGCATTTGAACAGGAATACTATAGTAATACTTCTGCAATAGTTTCTTTGTGGCTTTGGTACGGTCACATAATCACCTACAGATCTATATTGGAAAATCTCATGCTCTAAGCAAGGTTTTCCAAACTTCAACTTGAAAAACTTTTAAGACTAACAATTTTAATTATTCTTAGCTTTTCCCATTCTTTTTTCACTAGTTCAGTAAGATTTAATCTGTCAGAGGCTCTCAGGTCCTTGAAGCTATTGAGCCTTCCCATCATATCAAGTTATTTTTATTTGTATCCCAGCTTTACTATTTTTACAAATAACTCAAGGCAGCAAACTTATCCAACACACCTTCTTCCTCCTATTTTCCCCACAACAACCACTCTATGAGGAGAGTTCAGCTGAGAGAAACTGCGAGGTCATGCAGCTGGCTTTCCTGGTTAAAGCGGAACTAGAACCTACAGTCTCCTGCTTTCTATCCTGGTGCCTTACCCACAGTGATTTAGCACTATTATGGGCCAGGCCATTGTTTGAAACTACATTCCAACTGTATGATTCAATTTTATGCATGATTATTTTGAAACTATTTGTAAGACTTTTAAAAAAAAATTGGATTGTGAGCCTGACTGTGTTGTACATCTTTGCTGAAGAGGAAAATTTGAATTATGTCCATCCTCTTAAGAAACTGCAAAAAAAGGAACTACCAGAAACCCTGCCATCCTTCAACTCCCCAAATTTCTCTTTTTGAAAAAGGGCCACGTGGGAGAAATCTTCCAAGCACCCTCAACAACTCCTCCAACTCATCTTTGTGTGCCTGAAAACAGGCCGGAGGGAGGAGAGCTGGCATGTGCTGCTCCTGCTTCTCTACGTGAAAAGACCGGCCTTTATTTTCTTACTTCAATGTTGGTAGCATATTGCTTTGCCTTAATATTTTCAAACCATAAACCGCTATTACAACACTGCATCAAGAAATAAAGTGATAAATAATAAACTTCCGTCGTTTCAGGCCGCGCCTCATTTGCTGCCGCAAACGGACAGAATCTGTCGACGGAATATCGTTTCTGTGGTCCCACGACCACCACCCCATCTCCTGATTCGGACCTACCGTCGATAAAAAGACGGCGTTCACGAACAGGACTTTTGCAGAAAGTCCGCAACTGTCCGGGTTATTCTTTCCTCCCCCGATGGATTCCAGCATGGACACCTCTCAGTCACAACGAATCTCCGCCCCTTGGGGGGGAACAAAAAGATAATTCAAGCGGCGAAGGAAAAGCAGGAACTGTCGTACACACAAGCAAGTTCCAAATGCCCCAGCAGAGTAGTCCTTCTAGTCAGATTAACCGCAGATATAAAACGAAGAATCGCAGAGACGTCCGAAATTCCGATTGCCAAATCCTGTAGAGGATTTGCCTTCCGTTTAAGCCCGATCCTTATTTTTTGCCTTACTTATTTTTTGCCTTAATTTAGTACAGCAATAGGAAAAAAAAATTGGGGGAGGGGAGTCTCGATGCGACTGCAGAAGCCAGAGACCTCTTGAAAAAGTCGGTGAGGGGAGATGATGTGATGCAGTTGTGAGTACCCTTTTTTTTTTTCCTGCAATCTGAAAAGTGTCTCAGATGGTCGGTTTAAGAAAACAACTGCTTGTATTTAAATTCAGTGAATTTAAAAACTCCGCACAGAAAAAAACCCACATTTTTCTTGGGGATATTTGATTAAAAAGCATACATTATCGTTGGTGCCAACCTTTATTGAAAAATTGGGAGAATAACATACTCAATCATAGTTATTCTAAAAGCCCTTTTTGCCGATTTACTGCTTTAAAGGTAGCACCTAGCCCACCTAAGCTGAAAAGCGATTAAGGTCACGCTCAATTAGTACACGGGAAGTAGATGGCCAGGAAATCCCCATATAACAGAATGGACTGGAAAATCGAAAGAAGAACTTGGAAGGAGGCAGCAGCAGCAGCAACAACCCATTTCTTATCCCCAATATTATCATTGCATTCCGGAGACCATAAAGATGCCAAGAGTCGGATTCGACTTGAAGGGATTTTACCCGTTTTAACGCAGGCAGATTTTAGCGGCCAAGAGCATTTCACGGTGTAAGACTCACCTAGCAAACAGAACGCGTCATTCTTATCTATTTCTATTGAAAGGGAATGAAGTCTCTTAACGATTTCATTCTACCGCGCACCAACCCCGGTGAGAAACCAAACCCCCATAACACGCCGCCCACCAACTATCTAAACTGTTACTTCTGGCTAACGTTTCGATATCCCACCCCTTCCGCACGTTCTAACCAATAGCACGCGACAAAAACGGGCTCGCATTGTCCTCAATGATGCCGTCCGCATGGAACAATTGCGTAAACTCTTTGGTCCCGCCTTTCCACTGTTCAGCGCCGCTCCCTCACAAGAGGCCCAGTGACAAGCGGTTTATCTCACCTTATGGGGCGACGCATGCGTGAAACGAGCCTTCCCCTCGCCGCCCCCCCTCCGCTCCTTTTCAGTCACCTTCTGTCAGCCGGTTAGTCCGGCAAATAGCAGCCACTGCCGGCAGCCGCACCGACTAGGCCAGCTGTGCTCCTCTTCGGCTTCTCTCTTCTCTTTTTCCCCAGCGGCCTCGCCAGAGAAGGGCGAATTGGTCTGGAAGTTGTGGTTTTTTTTTTTCACCCCCCTGCAAGCTCACCTTCCAATGTCATGGACTCGCCTCCGATGCTGCACTCGGTGAAGCTCTACGTGTACGACCTATCCAAGGGCATGGCTCGCCGCCTCAGTCCTATCATGCTCGGTAAGAGCGGCGAGTAAGACATGGAAACCCGCCGCCTTCCTCAGTCTGAGTGATAAGCTGAGGGGGGAAAGCGGACGGGGATGGCTATCCGGCCAATACTGCTTTACGGGGGAAGAAGCGCCTGCTCCAGTTATGCAGGTCTGCGGGAGCGAACGAGCCAGTCAGTCTCTCTCCAGACTCCTAGGACCTAGAGAGAAACGGGGAGAAAATGCGGGGTTGTATTTCCCTCCCCCCGCCCGATCCAGGCGATGCGCGGGTCTTTAACCTGCCCGGCCTCTGCCCTGCGTCGGCTATGTAGTAAGGGGCGACTTGAAGACGCCCGATGCCTTTGCCTAGCTTAGTCACAACTTTTCCCGCCGACACAAAGGGAGAGGAGGAAACGCTCGAAACCAGCTGTTTCCCAGGGTCGTTTAAGGCAGGGGTCTCCAACCTTGGCAACTTTAAGCCTGGCGGACTTCAACTCCCAGAATTCCCCAGCCAGCTGGCTGGGGAATTCTGGGAGTTGAAGTCCGCCAGGCTTAAAGTTGCCAAGGTTGGAGACCCCTGGTTTAAGGTGCTTAAGGTGGTTAGATGGGAGTTCAAAAAGCGTCTTTTTTTGAGGTAATAATGGAACCTCTAAAAGGGAACACTTTCACTTTTATAGGCGAGTTACAGAGGCGTCAAAAAATTACTTCCAGGTAAACAGAATAGTCACTATTGTATTATATCCCTAAACCAGTGAAAGTGACAATTGAATAAGACACTTGTTATTTATTATTTTATTAATCAAATTTATATACAGTAGCTGCCCATCTTCTCCCAAAGGGGACTCACACAATAAATAACAAAACAATCCAATATAAAACAGATAAAAACATAAAAACTAACATCTGTGCTCATTATCAATCAAGCTACTATTTCATCAACTCTTGTTAGCATTTTTAGGGAACTATTTAAATTTTCCACAATGTGGGTCTAGTTCATTGATCGTGTCCACATATGTATTGAGGTTTTGTTCTGTAACTACACTTACTCTTCCTTTTTCACTAGATGTTTGCTTTTTTATTTATTATGACCATCTTTGTGTACAGGCTGTGCTTGATTTCTCTAATTTTCTTAAATCTTGTTTTCCCATTTGATTATCCTTCATGTATTTAGATTTAGATTAGATTATTTAGATATAATTTCTTGCCCTTCTCAGGAATTCAGTGTTTAACAAGGTATTTTTTTCTGTTGCTGTTGCCTTTTCCTTTTGCCAGTTTTCACCAATTTTCACCAATTTTCAGACATCATCTTTTGCTTCTGGCAGCATGGAATATTTTAATTGCTTCATCTGTATGAATTTGACATACAGTATAACAATATGGCAGATTTCTATTAGGGACTCTGTTGAATTTAGTTCAATAAAATATATTTTATGTACTCAATTTATATCCCACCTTTTCCAAAGACAAACCTGTACTCTTCTCTATAACAACCTTGTGAGATAAATTGGGCTAAGAAAGAGTGAGTGGCCTAAAGTCACTCAGTGTGCTTCAGTGACTAAGGTATATTAAAACCTGGGTGCCTCTGTTTGTAATCCAACACCTTAATCTGTAAATACAGAGAGTCTCATGTGAATCTCTTATTTTATCATCACAGCCCATTGCTGTGACATTGCTGAGATTTTGGCTTGATTGGTTTGTTTCCTTTCTTAGTTGAAGTTGGAGGCTCGTGATCTGAGCCACAGTCAGCATCATGTTTTCTTTTTACTGGCTGAACAGAACTTTTTCATCTGTACTTGCAAAATATGTGGTCAATTTTATTCCACCTGGAAACATTCAGTTGTATAAATTGTTTATATTGGTGAAAAAAGTATTTCTTATGAACATCAGATTATCATGGCAGAATTCTGTTACTCTGTTATCTGCCTCATTTTATATATCAAGGCCTAATTTTCCACACCACTAGGCTTTAGTATCCTAGTAGCCCTTGAAGAGACCACATCCTTTTTTGTTGTATTGACAAGTTATTGCATGTCAGGATACAACTATTCATTTTCAGCCTCCTCTTCACCTGTGGGATGCAGGATCATCTTAACATTGAACTTCTTAATTGGAACTGGAATTTAAATTGTCCTGTAATTTTTTGAGTTGTATTTTGAATTTTGTTTGCACTGGTTTAACACTTTTTTTTGCTAATAATTATAACTACTTCATTTCTTGTCTGATTTTCTTGTTCACTGTAGAATATCTGGTGTTTTTTTATGTGAAGTGACTTATTCCAACTTTACAGTTTTCAAAGTCCCAGAATATTTGCCTACAGACCTGATACTTCTGCTCTGATAACATCCAGTTGCTTTGGTTTTTGATTCTAACTTTTTTTTTGTATCAACTTGTTTGTATGTGTATATGTGCATACATACAAACACCTCACAAATGTATCTTTGCAGGATCAAATTTGTCTTTTGTCTCTGGGCATACAAGCACATGAACATTCTATCTGCCTTAGTCCAGCCACATGATTATCATCAATGCTACACATAATTGTCCTCTGTTATTGTCCTACTGGTAGTTGTGAGTTTCACTTTGTTTTCTTGGTAGAATAGTGGAGTGAGTTGCGATTCTTTCTCCAGTGGATTGTGCTTAATCTGATCACTCATCTATGATCACTAACTGTTACAAGTGTCCTTCTGGGAGTATGCACTCCCAACTGTTCATGACATAATTGGAATGTACAACCTTGTTTACTGCTACAAAGTGGTGATTCTTGAAGAGTTAAATCACTTAATTTCATATATGTATTTTAAATACTGTACATAAGAGTTAATCAAACTAGTTACTTTTAACTACTGGCCTATATCAGTAACTTTCTGTTTGATGTAGCAGAGTAGAATTTTTATTAAAATTAATTTCTGATCAGTAAAAGTGGCAACCAGAACAGCATATGATTTTATATGATCAAATAAAATGTCTTTATAGCACCATTGGAATAAAATCATAGAACTGAGAAGAAACAAACTAAGTCATCTTATCTTTAAACTATTCCCACACTATTGATGGATTATTATTTTTAATCCATAATATATATATATATCCATTCCTGATATCTGCAAAACAGCACTGAACTTAGATATTCATGTTGAATTTTTATGTATCCTCAACATATAGATTTGCATTTGCAAAGTAAATATTTAGTGATTGAGGGATTTCACAATACTGAAGTCCAAAAGGGATATTTTTTCTTAAAAATACAACAGAATCATTTACTGTTTATCAAAGTGCTGTACTTTTAGTAAAAGAGCAAAGCATAAACATTAAACCATTTCATAATTTTTTAAAGTTCACTTTCTTACTTTCATTCATATCTGAACTTGCACTGTCATTGTGATGAAGAAAAGTGTCGTCATAAGCAACTAATTTGAGTTTCAACAGAATTGCAAGTTCCTCCCACATCGAACTCTGTTACTAATTAACAACAGTCAGAATACATAATGAAAACTGCTTAATTTCACAACACGTGGATAGGCTTAACCATAGGGAAACTCTGAGTATCTTAAACCAAGCCAGCCCCAAAATGCTAGAGAATTCCTGGATGCCTGACACTCACGACAAATCAGCCACTAGCAGGCACATAGACATAAACAACATCTGCATACAATTCAAAAGAGACAACCAAAAAGCCAAAAAGAAAACAAAAAAACCAAACACCTAACCAGCAATCAGCATCCAGATGGGCAGAGATTAACACCAAGATTAACTTTTAGCTAACAGTCAAGAAGCAAACAATACTCCAGTCAAGGAACTGCTAAATAAGCTAAGAAACAACAGTCCAATCAAGGAACCACCAAGACCATTCCCACCAATACAGATAGGACGACCCAGTACCGTAGTATATAAAATGAGAGTAAACCCCATTCCCTACTAGCACTAATGATGTTACCTAGTTTGGTAATGAAACATCTTCAAGAAAACAACTAAGGTCAGAGTACACCACAATACTAGTTAAAGCTAAATTTTTCTTTTATTGGGCATGCTTTGGCAAGTTTATCCTAAGAGCTTTAATTTCCAAATGGAGATGAAAGGGGAAAGTGTAGAGTTTTAAAAATCATCTTTCTACTTAAAAGCAACTTAAACAGAAAATTCAAATATTACTTAGATTTATGAAGTTTCTGTAAAATCCAATTTCATATATGCCTCATCAAAAGCAGATACCAATATATCCAATAAAATTTGCTTCAATTTTGTAGAGATATAGTAATATTGAAATGTTCATAATATATTGAGACTTCAGCACAGGGCATATTCACTTGATGAAATATGTTGCACTGTTGGTACGTCATTTCTAATATATTAGGTCAGATGTAAATAAAAAGTAATTCATCAATATGTTTTATTTCATCTAAGAGAAAAATTATTCTAAATCAATCTTAACATATTAATATAGATATGATGAATCAACTTTACGTATTATATCATAAATCCTTTATCAGCTAGCCATACTTTAAGAATCATCAAGAAAAAGAAAAAAAGGTTCTCAAAGGTTTTTAAGAAAATGAGGTAGTTAAGTCTCACTTTCTGAGCTCTTTCTAAGAGAAACTAATTTAGAAACTTGTCTGAAGATGCTGATATTTATTGCTTTCTTCTTTTGTATACAGGTAAACAACTAGAGGGTATCTGGTAAGTAACTAGTCCCAAAATTAATTGGAATGTTTGTACTATGGGAAATCCTTACGGTTATGCACTACATAATTTAGATAGTGTGGTCAAGAGATTAAAAATTCGCCGACAGAACCGATAGTAAAAAAAAATTGAAACCCACCACTGGTGGGGGCACAGACAGTTCTTGGGACACCAAGGATGGCTCATGTTACACCACTGCTCCATGAGCTGCACTGCCTGCCAGTTTGCTTCTGGGTGCAATACTTGGTGTTATCACGTTTAAAGCCCTGCATAGCATAGGTCCATGTTACTTGAACTATCTCACCTCCCTAGGTCTGGCCCACCCCATCTGCTGTGGGCCTCAGCAACCAAGGAATTCCAACTGGCGGGGTCCAGGAGAAGGGCCTTCTGTGCCATGGCTCCTGCCCTTTGGGACATCTTACCCCTAAGGTGAGATTGGCTGCCATCCCTCTGACCTTCCATAAGAGCCTAAGACCAGGCTCTGCCAGATGGCTTGGGGACCCAATAGGGGAGCATCACACAGGAGGTGTTTGATGAATTAAGCGGTAATCCCACTTCCTCCTTTTGTTGCATCCTGTTCCCCCTCACAACTTTTAACTACAATTTTAACTATAAATATATTTATTGTCATTTCCACGTTTATTATTTTAGAACAGGGGTGTCAAACTGGTGGCATCACATTTCATCACGTGACATATCACGACTTTTTCCCCTTCACTAAACTGGGGGTGGGGGTGGCCAGCATGTGACAATCCGGCCCGTGAGCTGTGAGTTTGATACCCCTGCCTTAGAAATATTTATATTATTTTAATTGATTTTAATGTTGTAAGATGTCCAGAATCAATTTGAAATGAAATGGGTAGCAAATAAAATAAATAAATGCGCACCCCCCCCAAACCCATAAATAAGGCAAGCGCATATATATATATATCGAAGCAAAATACCACTCATGCATCATCACAAAAACTCCAGAATTGTAATGCCTACAAACTTGAAATTTGGCACATATGTTCCTCTTGGCTTCTAGGTGCTCATTAAGAAAGGATTTTTCAAAATGACCATCAGAGCATTGGTATTTCGTATATTATTTACACGCTCTGATGCTAAGGAGTTCTACTCCCCCTCCACACCTGAAAAGAAATCTGTTCCAAATGCAAAACACAAGCAGAAGAGTTTCAGTTTCAGTTTCAGAGCAGCAACCAACTTTAGTACAGAACAGTTGAGCTAAGCCACGCCCAGGCTCCTTGCTGTCTCTTCACACAGCAAATACTGTTTCAGTTTCCAAACAGCCTCAACTCTCTTACACACTGATAGCACACTAGCCAAATGAATACCGATGGATGCTGGTAGGCAGAGGCAAATTTCCCCCCACCCCCTTATTTTCCTCCCCCAAAACTAAGCCCGACTACATAGTTTCATAGTGAAGCACGGGTATCAAACTAATTTGTCATAAAATGCTGGTTGACTGCTGGAGGCAAGAGGTAAATGCTGAGGGAAGGTAAATGTTTTGGGAATGTCTGAAATTCTGAATATTCTACAGTATTGTACAAAACAAAGTATTATGTCTAAAGACAGATAAAGGCAGTAAATAATCTGTTTGCATTTGTATTACCCTTGATAAACTGTTAGGTAACATACTGGCTGGAGCTTTACTCTTTCTTTTAACCTGCTGTTTATTTATTCTCAGGCACACCTCCATAGTCGCCCACAGGGATGAATTCTTCTATGGTAGTGGGGGAATTTCAAGTTGCCCACCTGTAAGTTTACAGACATCTGAGAAGTTATTGTGTTTTTTTACTTTTACTCAGCTGATTTCAATTAATTTTGTATTACCATTCTTATACAGGGAAATTATATACTTCAGTATCACCTGTAAAATCACAAGAACTTAGAAATGAAATAACTAAACAAAATTTTTCACTAAAATGAATATGAGTAGATAACAAATGAAATTTTAAACTAAGAACAGGAGATTATTGTTATTACCCTGGCTTTCTACAAAGAAGACATTTAAAAAAATAAATACAATAATATATTGTAAAAAAATATTAGGGTTTACCCAAATGTCTTGCTGACTGATATAAAAGACAAAAAACTAATTTTGCAGTAATGGCAATGAGATAAGGGCCTCCATCAGAATTGAGGACAGCAAATTAGTTTGCGGAACAAAACAAGTTGTTCTGCACCCTAAACTCTGAGCAGAATGGATAGGTGTACATGAAAAACACCAGAGACTGCCAACCCTTCACCCACCCACCCACCCACCCACCCAAAAAGTTTCTATTGCCTGGATGAATGTCTCACACTACCTTGCTTTGTGTTTTGGACAATAACTACTGCTTTGAATATTAAGTACTGTAATCTTTTCAGCTCTGCAAAACTTGATTTCAATCAAAGATACTTCTTTCTGAATCTCATTTCCTAATGCAATTATGATTCAGCTGATTTAATTAGCAATATACAGTGGGTTTTTATTTAACTGAGTCACCCTAACTGACAAACTGAAGTCCTGGTCCTTCCTCTAAAGCCACTATATTTCTCTTTTCTAAAGCAAGATGTGGGGGACCACATCTCTATCAAAAGCAAATAAGTTTTCCTGCTCTTCCAAATCTCCAAATTAAGAAGTTATATGAGGTCCTATGAAATATTACTGTCAATTTTGCTAGTGATAGCAGATGTAAATTCTGGAAGTTTGTAGATGATGTGAGCATATTGTGAAACTTTGCAGAAAGTTTTCAGCTTAAATTATTCTATAAAAGATACTGATAAATTTTTGTGATGACTTAGTAACCTAATGAATGCAAATTTTGCAGGGTGGAACACTCCTTGGGCCTCCAGATTCAGTTGTAGATCTGGGATATACTGAAGTTTCAGAAGACCTCTTCTTAGAATATTTGTCCTCATTGGGGGAATCTATATTCCGGTGAGACTGCTACTTAGTTTCCATTCTAATATGCTCTGAAGGGAATAACTTATTAGAATTATTTTTTAATATTTAAGCACATTTTATGTAAAATTCTGAAATTATATGCACACTTAGGCTGAAACCATGTAAGGTATTAGAATATAAGGATAAACTAGGAAGAGTCAGTATACTATGCTGATTACATTTGCTGTTAATTGTTATAATGATGTCATTTCTGGATTGATTTATGGTATAAAACAAAATATTGTTAATGTTCTTGTTTCCCTTCATGTAAACCTTTAAATATAAATACAGAAGACTGGTTAGTCAGTCATTGTTTACCCCATATCAAAACACTGAAGTATTTAATCATCTTTTTTGGTGAGAAATAGAATGTCTTAGATTGTTTTCCTTCATATATTCCAATCTCATGCTTTATTGAACAGTAAAGTGTACAAAGAATTACTGATATGTGACTATTAATACAATAAAAATACTATCAGCAAAAAAATATAGGTAACGGAGAAGAGAAATTGAGATTGACCAACTACAGATGGTGCTTGTTTAGTGACTGTCTTCTTTAGCAACTATTTGCAGTTACAATAATGATTAAAAAGTAACTTTACAATCAATCTGCATATTTATGACCTTCACAAATCTGCAGACCAAAGTGAAGTTTAAGTAAAATCATAAGCATGGTTTCACTTAGTGACTGCTTCACTTAATGACTGGGTTGTGGGTCACAATTTTATTTGCTAAATGAGAACTACTGTGTCATTTGGGATTAAGTTAGAACATGAATGTCCACATTTTCATAACAATTGCTTTTCAAAATAATATAATTTGTTCTTTATAAATAAAATCTGCAAATAAAATCTTGTATTATCTCTCAGTATTTCACCCAGTGTTATACAGTATTACAGTGTATATTGTAGAACAGTTGCAAACTAATCAATTTAGAATTGATATGCTGCATTCACAGTGATGTATGGTTTCTGCCTTCCAACATACAAGAAAAGCACTTTTATCAGGCATGTATGGAAGCTGCAGTACTAATTGTTATATTTAAGTGGGACACCAACAAGGTGATTAATCCATTTGTTGCCCTTAGTTTCTTTATTTTAAATGCCAATAAAATATGTATTTTCTTCAATATAGTTTGAAAAAAATCTCTAGAAGATAAGGCTGACTAATAAATTGTAGGCAGAAAAGAGTTAATAATTCCATTCTAGCTTTTGTATTTGAAATTTCTGCCTGAACATTGGCTTTTTGAAACATTACTGACTGTACTCTGTACCCATAGACAAAGTAAGTACAATATAGCTATTCTTCCTATGCATTCTTTCTTGATGTTTTCAATTGCATGTGAAAGGAAATGGCATCAAACTTGCTGGTTATTGCATTCCTATCATCACTTTGCAATATTTGCAAATGCAATTTGCAACATTGGGAGGTAAATGTATCGAGCAGGAGGACTGCTGCAGTTATATAGACTCACTATATGATTTAAAACCTGCAGAGGGAGCCTATACAGAT
Source organism: Pseudonaja textilis (assembly GCF_049901715.1). NCBI lineage: Eukaryota > Metazoa > Chordata > Lepidosauria > Squamata > Elapidae > Pseudonaja > Pseudonaja textilis. The sequence goes on from NC_141994.1 coordinate 45,982,654, forward strand.
AATCTTTGATTTATGACCACAATAGAGCCCAAAATTTCTGTTGCTAGCAAAATAGCTAAGTTAATTTTGCCCCATTTTACAACCTATCTTGCCACAGTTGTTAAGTGAATCACTGCAGTTGTGAAGCTAGTAACAATTGCTAAATGAATCTGGCTTCCCCATTGCCTTTGCTTGTCAGAAGGTTGCAAAAGGTGATCACATGACCCTGGGAGGCTGCAACTGTCATAAGTAGGAATCAGTTGCCCAGCATCCAAAGTTTGATCGTATGATTATGTGGGGTGCTGCAACAGTCGTAAGTGTGAAAAATGGTCATAAGTTGTTTTTTCAGGGATTTAATTTTGAATGGTCACTAAATGAACTGTTGTAAGTCAAGGGCTAACTTTGTATAAGGGCAACTATTCCCTTTATATCATTTAGAAAGTAGCAGGCCTAGGTGGCAGGGGTGTGCTGGAGAAAGAACAATCAAGAAATACAGTGTCCCCACTGAATCAACAGATCAGTTAAAATCCAGTTAGCTTTTGATCTGGATGCTGTAATTATAAATTGTCTTTATATGCTTGAACCCTTGAGACTTTTTCTGCATTACATCTTACTCATGTTCCTTCTTGTTGATTTTTTTGGTGGATCACAGAGGAGACTCCTATAATCTTTTTGATCATAACTGTAATACATTCAGCAATGAAGTAGCACAATTCTTGACAGGGAGAAAGATCCCTTCCTACATTACAGATCTTCCATCTGAAGTCCTTGCAACGTAAGTGTAATCTTTTTTTATATAGTATACCATGTTTACACTGCCACATTGCATGCTAACTCTAATAACCATGCCTTCTCAGAATTTTTAAGGGCAAGACAGCTTGAGACAGTGTTCTGCCTCCTAAGCTCACCTACAAGCAAATGACACAAGTCCAACTGTATTAAATATATTAAAAAATAAAAATCAAAAGTATTCTTAAACTGGTCACTCTGTTGTTGAAGAAAACAGAGAAGTCCCAACTACAGAATATGTTCCCAATTTATATCAGGAACTATATTAACTTCCTTCTGATTTTTTCCCCAAAATTTGCCACTACTGGTGGTAATTTACTATACCCAAAGGACCCAGATTGTTGGGGGCAAAATGCTGATTCTGTAAACCGCTTAGAGAGGGCTGTAAAACACTGTAAAGCAGAATATACATCTAAATGCTATTGCTATTGCTATACAATAACTTTTATGGACAAAAAAGAGCTAAAATATATGATTTGGAGGAAAAAAACTCATTAAATGAGCTGTAGCATGCGGTCCAAAATATATGGCGAGGAAACATTTTAATGTCATTATACACATAACACTATATTATGACAGAAATCAAAGCACATTAACTCCATGCTTTGGCAAGTAGATAGGGGTGATGCTTAGGGCTATAGATAGCTGCTATCAAAGCAGCATACAATGTGTGTGAATCACCATCCATCAAGATGGAGAGGGAACCTTGCATTGTCTGGGGCTCCCTACTATTCCTAGTAGTATAGTACTAGTTGCAGCTACAATCTTGAGTACCAAGATTGTAGAGAGGATAGTAATTTCCAGGAGTAAAATTAATTTCTTTGAAGTATAGTTTCATTTTTCAGTGATGCACCATTAAAAAAAAGGAATTTGTAAAAAGAAAGTGATCCAAATAGTCGGGTGAGATTCAGCCAATTCAGGCCACCCGGATGTTAAATTTACATCTGGTTTTTCCCAAACCAGTACTTGAACCGACCGATCCCACCCCTCCCAGGAGTCTCCACGCAGCCTGTTTAGGGTGAAGGGTCAATGTGCTTAGCAGTTCACTGTCAAAGTATGGAGTTAATTGCAGAGCAATTCAGTATCTAATGCTATGGAGCTATGAAGCAAAGAAACACAAAGCAGAAAAAAATAAGACAAAAATGAGAATAAATTCCATGTCTAAAAGTTCTGTGCTATTATAGACAAAGTTTTGGGGGAGGCTTCCTTTTTCTTCATCCTGATGATATTATCATAGGTTAACTTCTCCATATGTCTCTTAAAGATTTTATTGACTGTGAATAGCCAGTTTCTCCCCAAGGTTCTTAGGTGTCTTGCTTTTGAATTTAATATTTTTTGTTACAAAATGTTTTGAAAGCTTAAACATACCCTCTCCCATGCTTCTTACTGTCACAGACCGTTTGGACAAGCATTACGACCACTTCTTGACTCCATCCAGATCCAGCCACCTGGAGGAAATACTTTTAGCAGACATAATGGACAGAGCTAGCAAAGACAGTGAAAAATATCTCAATTCACACGGGCATTTCCTTTTAAAACTCCACTGTATTAGATACCTGTCTTATAAATTTATGCCATGGTTCAAAAGTGGCATTTCGGACTTGATAGGGAAAATATTTATTGAATTGCATGTCATGTGGTGATATCAGAAGAAATATGGTCATAAAATCAAATAATGTATTTACTTATTAAAACTGTTTTTGTCAGTTCACTTTTTTACTATTCCCTACTGAGAAAGTGGAAATTAGGAGATCCGCCTGCATAGTCTACTATAACAGGGATATCTTAGCCATCTCTTCCCAAATATACTAATTTCATTACCATTGTTGCAGTATTTTGTAACCTCAAAGTTGTAAATTTAACAAGATTACAAAATAAGCTTGAATATGCTTTTAATTTTTATAGGAGAAAAAAAACTAAAAACATTCACTGTGAAATTATTTCAAAAACGCTTCTTAAACAGAAAATATAAGCCAGTCTGCAATAGAAATATATACAGTAATAGATTTTTAAGTGTAGATTGTTGATGCCAAAAATATCTCTGTTGCTTATTTTGAAAATCTGACCTTTTCAATACCAGAAAGAATAGCCTTAACCCTTGTGCTATATTAATCTTTTGTATGTTAAAAAAATGTACAATGGGTAGAAATGAAGGTCTTACTGTAAGCAGTAACATCATATTTTAAAGAAGGCTAAATGAATTTGACTAATACAATAAATAACGTATTATTTTCACAACACTTATGCAATATAAAACTTTCAGATAAGAGTGTAGATTAATAATTTTCAATTCTGGAAGTACTTCCAAAATCAATTTTAAGACCTATTATTTAAGTCTGAGATTTAAATATATAAATATGGTTAGATTGTTTATATCCATCCCTATAAATGCCCTCTTCTCCATATGCTCACATCCACTTTACATCAGAAGCATCTTGTGGCTGTTTTTTTTTCTTAAACAACAAAAATTATCTATTTAATCAGGCTTTGGGCCCATTTCATTTTTTTCCTGTAAATACTTGTAATAGAACAACTAGATTCAGTTTGAGGAGCGAACAGGTATAATATTTCTTTCTTCTCTGCTGAACATGATTAAGAAAGCATTATTTGGCAATGACAACTACTCTCTGAGAAAACACATACATTTCCCTCAATGTCAGACTATTTCATGATATCAATTTTTATTCATTAAATTGGATTTTTTTCAGAAACTACAAGATTTTGCTTTGAGAGGCTATTAATTTGTCTCTACTTTCTCCTAATATTTGGAAGAACATTAGAAAAATCTGCTAATACTTGGAGATAATATTCACTTGTACAATGTATCGACTATAAAATACAAACCTAAAAAGGAACTAGATTGCAGTCCAAATGTTTTTGTCCCCTTTTTAAAATATGAACTTCTGAAAGATTATGTGATGGACCACAAACCCCACTATCTATAAACATTACAGGACTGCTTGCTGGAATTTGTTGCCCAAAGACACAGTATTGGTGATGCCAGATAAGAAAGGCTGTTTTAAGTCTGAGGCTCAGAAAAATTCTTGGTAGGCAAAACAAGTTTTCCTTCCTTAGGAAAAATAGAAAATTCTGAATGAATAGAGCAGTAAAAAAATGAGAAAGAATGCTTCATTAACTGCATGCTTTTGAAATGCCCAAGAACTTTTGTGCTGAATTTTCAGATTGCAATCTGAAAAAGTATTTTTCTATTACAAAAGTATTTTATACCTATATTGGTTAGTGCAACACAGAAAGAATTGGAATGACAGTGAATATACAGTAGTTCTGAATGTTCTTTTTATATGACATACTGTACCTGCTTTTAGAACCACATCTCTTCTCTATCGCAATCATTGTGGATGTGTGATAGAGAACTGCTGATATAAAATATAACCTTTTAAAAATTTATTCCATAACACATTGGAAGCATTGGTTGATTAGAATATCTTGATTTCTTAAAAGCTACATCAAAAACACACATACTTTCTTGTAAGCTCCAAAAAGTCATGCTTTCTAGTAAACCTGTTTTGAATTGTAATTTTAATAATGTAATTGATTGCTTTTTCCTGTATAACTTTTCATCATTCCCTCTGTCAAATTTAATGTACATTTCTCCATTTAACTAGTACATATGAGCATATGGAGAAATGAAGAAATTCCTGTTACTTATTTATTCATATTTTTGGAACTTTCCTTCCTATAACTTCAGAAAATGCAAAGTAAACTCATGTTTATTCAGAAAGAGGTACCATTTTTTTCCTACAGGATTTATTCCCAAGCAAATTTGCAATTCTAGGTAGTTGTCTTCACTAAGAGTAAAAGGAATATTCTACTTTTTGCATTATGTCCTCTCTATTGCTTCCAGTAAAGAAATGATTCTTTTGCTTTCTGGAATACACTGTAGGCTCTATTTTCAGTGATGTGCAATAATATGTAGAACTTCACTGAACAGAGACCTAAAAGAGGCTGCATTTCAAACTGATGTCTCAATACGAGGATCTGAATGATTTGTATGTTATGTTCCACATTAGTTGACACTATTGACTAAGGTCAGTTCAGAGACAGCAGACCTGCTTTATACTTGTGGAAAAATATAGCTGCATTCATATCTTAACATTTTTCCCATCCTTATATTTATAAGTCTATATAAAGTATGAAATGTGCATGTATTTAAACTGATATACTTTTAATCTGTCAATGGGCATGGAAAGCTGAGCAACCTGTATATGACAACAAAGATCTGGCTTAACAGGTCTGTCATTTCCAGGAATTCCATATTGTTCTTGTTTTGTAATTAAAATAAAGCCTTTGTCAGAACCTACTTGAGTTTGCTTGTTTTATTTTAGCATTTTTGCCTTCCTATTTATCTTGATATTCTAAAATATCATCCTATACTATCAAAGGCCTTTCTATAATCAATGAAGCACATGGTGACTTCTTTAGATAGTCCTTGGCTTTCTCAATTTTCCAGCATGCATCAGTAATAATGTCTCCTTCCTCCGCCTTTTTCAAAACAAACTTGAACATCTGGCATTTCTTTTTCTATGTACAGCTTTAATTTGTATTAGACTACTAGTCCATCTTTAAAGTATCTTGTAAGGGTTGGGTGGGAAAATGGCCCTGATGCATTATGAGTGAGATGATTATGACCTAAATCAAGGTCAGGTGAATGGCTCTGGCTCTGGCTTTTCGGGCTTCTGAAAACATACTTGGCAACTTCAGTACAAGTTTTTTAATTACTCAAGATGTACCTCTTCACATAAGCAGTGTTTAGCTGCTAAATGATAAATATGGTTTGTATTATTTGTGTTAGTATATGTATCAACAAAAATGTTCCAGAATACAGTAGTGACCCAAACTATTTGGAGAAATTTCAGAATATACATGCTACATTCAGTGGGGGGAAATATTTTCATTATTCTGTACAACAAATGGAAACTTCTGTAACTTATCTAATGCTCAGAATTGAATCATGTATATCTATATTATTCCCATGGTCAAGAAATCCATTTTCTTTAAGATCAGAATATCAAAGATACTCCTGATTTTGAATAACTCCACTGGAAAGTATTTTATGGCCAGGAAACTAAATTCTAGACCCACTTTAGCCATGAAAGCTGGATGGGTGATTTGGGGCCTGTCATTCTCAGTTCAACAGAGTTGTGGGGAAAATGAGAAAGTATTTGTATGTTTTTCATCTTAAATTATTTATAAAAATAATAAAAACGTTAATAATAAAAGCGTTAGAGATAACTAAAGAGAAGATGATGGATGGGATGGATGAAGTGTTCCATGTCAATACAAGATACGCAATGAGAAACAGACTACAAAGAGAAGTTCATATTAGGTTCACTAAAAAGATTATTAAGACACAGATACTGCAGGTGGCAAGAGAGAAAACTTTAAAGTACAAAGATAAAGAAATAGTGGTGCTGAAACAAGTACCAAGAAGAGTAAGAGAGATGAGAAGAGAATATTTATTTTTGACCAAAGAGTTACTTAAAAGAGGAGTAAATTACAGATGGCTAATGCCAGAAGGCCTCTTGTTCACCTGGCAGGAACAAAGACACAGACCTGACACAGTTGAAAAAGCTAAGCTATTTTACTTAGAATATTTCAGAGGAAAGGAGGAAGAAGCTAGAAAGGAAGAGTCACTAATTGAATTCCAAGAGGAGTGTATAGCAGTAATGGAAAAAGAGAAAGAAGAAGGTGCAGTAGGTGGTGTACCCAGAGAGCAGCGAGAATTAAGACCTACTAGAGCAATAAAAACCCCTCACAAAGCTTAACATGGATGAAAGAAAATTGATTACGATTAACATAAATGGACTTAACTTAGCTACTAAAAGAAGGAAAGTATTTCATAAACTAGAGAAATTAAAATTTGATATAATTTGCTTACAAGAAGTACATATTAAAAAACATGAATATATACTGAAACAAAAAAACATTTAGGAAAATTATTTGCATCGCTGGCACAATCTAAAAAAAGAGGTGTGGTTTTATATATTAAAGACACAATTTTGGCAGAATTAATTTACACAGATGACAATGGAAGGATTTTGATGGTGGAAATAATGGACAATAATGTTAAAACACTTTTAATTGCAATTTATGCTCCGAATGATAATCAAGAAGAATTTTACAGGAAATTACATATGAAAATAATTGAACTGGACTATGCTAATATTTGTATGATGGGAGATCTTAATGGAATAGTTAATGATCGGTTGGACTACAAAACGCAGAAATCAACAAAAAAAGCTAGAAAGATATTACCAAAATCTTTCTTTTGAATAACAGAAGAATTCAACTTAAAAGATGCATGGAGAGAGAGAAATGTGGAAAGTAAGCAATACACTTTTTACTCAAACAGACATGCTTCATGGTCTAGAATGGACGTGATATGGATGTCAGCAGAATTACTGGCTAACATATGAGAGATTGAAATAGAAAGAAGCACTTGAGCAGACCATAATCCAGTGACAGTTACTTGGAAAGGATATAAGAAGAGATCCAGATGGACCTTAAATAATACTGATATTAAAAGAAAAAGACTTTAAACAGAAGATAGAGAAAGAACTTGCTTTCTTTTTTAAAGAAAATAGAAAAGAAGATACATCTCTATAGAACCTCTGGGACACGATGAAGGCCTACACAAGAGGCTTAAAAATAGACTATACAAGGAAAAGAAATATAAAACAGAAAAAGACTTTCAAAATATTGGAGGATGATTATAAAAAATTGTAAAAAGATTTACAGAAGTCCCCGCAAAAAAGACACTAAAAATAAAATGGATATAATTAAACATAAAATGGGACTAATGGAGAAAGAGGAATTAGCACAAAAAATTAAAAATGCTAAACAGAATTACTTTGAAGATGCAAATAAACCAGGTAGATGGCTAGCCTATAAACTGAGAAAGGAGAGAGAATCAAGAAGGATTAGCCAACTAATAAATGAAGAAGGACATGCTTGCTATGGAAATGAGGAGAAGAAAAAAATTACACAAGATTACTATGGGAAATTGTATTTTCAAGAGAATATTCAAGAAGAAAAAGTTAAGCAATATTTGCAGAAAGCGAATTTACCCCAGATACCTAAAGATACTGAAACAATGCTAGAAGGGAATATAACAATGATGGAACTAACAGAAGCCTTAAAAAAACAGAATATTGGAAAAGCACCAGGTCCAGATGGCTTACCAGCGGAATTTTACAAGACTTTCCAGGAAATATTGAATCTTCACCTATTAGAAGTAAAGAATGTAGTTATGTTAAAAAAAGGAATACCCAAAACATGGACAGAAGCATATATTACACTTATACCGAAGGAGGATACAGACCTGCAGCAAGTTAAAAATTACAGATCTATATCCCAATCAAATTCAGGCTATAAAATTTTTGCTTCAATTTTGGCAAAAAGGCTAACAAGATATTTAAATAACTTTATCCATATTGATCAAAATGGATTCCTGCCAACGAGACAAATCAAAGACAATGTGAGAATTATTTTGGATACTCTGGAATACTATGAGGCATATCCTGAGAAGCAAATGGCTTTGATGTTTTTAGATGCACAAAAAGCCTTTGACAATGTGAGTTGGCAATTTAAGTTATTGCAATTGGAACAAATGGGCTTTGGTAAAAAATTCATTCAAGCCATTGAAATGATATACTATGAACAAACTGCAAAGGGTATAGTAAATGGAGAACTACTGGGTAGCTGCAGCAGTTATATTTGTCAGGAAACTGGGAGCAATGAATTTGTCTACTTTCTAGTTGATTGCCCGTTTGGACATTGACCAAAATTTCAAGCAAGGTAACTTGCGATCTATTTTTATTTCTCGATTTCTGAAGTTGGATCATTCTAACAGAAACGCCACAGAACAAACTTTTCACTCCTGAAGCCATTCATACCAGAGCCATTTGGTAGGCAAAGACTCCACATGTGTGTAAACTTACAAGCATGCATACTCATGTGCAGTTGAATCCACACAGTCAGTCAATAGGTGAACAGTAGCAGCTATGCACTCACTTTACATGAGCTCTATGTATAAGGTAGCACGTAGTAGCATTGATAAATCCCGGTGAACATAACCAGTTCATCCTTAAAAGGATTACATTTCTCCTGCATATCACAACTCATCATTTGTGACTGTGATCTCAAATGAGATTATCTCATTTAAGAGGGATAGAGTTTATTGTGGAAACCAGCCAAACCTGTAAGCTCAGGTAAAGAGATGCTTTGTAACCCACTAATATTTTTCCTCCTATTCAGTTGCAGTAGGATATAAATGCAATAAATGAATAAAATTATAATCCTGCCTTAAAGCAGACAGGGACTAATCAAGAACCTTAATGCATAGAAGTAAATTAAGTTCATCTCATCTCCCTGCTCAGTCTAGACCTGAGCAATAAATGCGAGGTTGTGCTCAAAACATTGCAGTCAGTTGTCTCAGAACAATCAATACATCAGTTTTTCCCCATATTACATAAGGGGGATTTTCATATCAAAACTGGACCAGAAACTCCATAGAAATGTATCTAGAAAATAAAGATTTGTTTCAGGCATCATACTCTTGCATCTTCTCTGAAGTCCCATATCTACTATTCTTCCTTTTAATAATTTCATCTCATCTTCTGCTTTCACAGCTGGTGAATACATATTAATCTTACCTTTCAGTCTGTTCTTTCTTTTGCATCATGAAATAATAGCTATAGCCCAAGATAGGATAGCTGGAAGTAAAGTTAGGAAATAATAAATCTTTATATAATCTTGCGTCTTCCACATTAAAGTGATAAAACTGGTTTGTTGTTTGTTTCTCCTAGGTTACAGAGGAGCAAAGGGACCAGGGTGTGTCTTTAAGCTGCTGGTTGCCACACACATTCAGATTTATGGGGCCTTTTTTTCCTAGCTATCAAACGCATACCTTAATTAAAGATGAATAAATATTCACTGTTAACTTTAAAATAGTTATAAAACTTTAAAATAGTTATAATGCAGCCTTGCTGCATAATAGCTTATATTAGTTTTTTTAGGGGTCAGCCAAAAAAATTTACAGCTCCAGATTTTAATAAAATGTTTGCAGGCTAGATGAACTGATCTTTTAAAGAAAAAATTAGAACTTCCTAATATTATTTTCATCAAAGATAATTAAGTGGTATATGCTATTTTTCTGTTCTTGCCCAGAGAAATGGTTGAGCAGGAAATTTAGTGTGAAGACTATGTTCTAATGACATAGATCTTGAAAGCAAAACAACTGCATTGATCAACAACCCATTTACCAAGATCTGATTCAACTATGTATGTTCAGCTTTATTCTACCTTCTACAGTGCAACGTTTTGCCCCAAAAGATTAACATATTGGAAGAAAAAAACCCCAAACATGTATAGTGAGACCAATAAGAACGTAACACTCTTTTGTCATCTTTTGGTGGATCCTAACAGATATTATCCCAGTGTACAGTTTGGATTTTTCTTCCATGGATCAACAAAGTTATGTTTTTATTTTGTATATTGAAAGATGCATATGTATAGTCAAAAGTTCTGCAAGGGCAGCATTTGTGCCAAATATTCATGACTGACCAACTTCAGGGCTTTGATGTTTGATCTACAATGATGCTGTGCCGTCCTACAGCTTACAAGTATTGATGAATTCTGGGACTTGAAGTCCTCCAGACTTAAAGTTGCCAAGGTTGGAGACCCCATCTAATTGCTAACTGAAAATTAAATGCTCTAAGTCCCTAATTAAATCAGCATAAACGGATTATTCTTGTAAACAATACACAACCCTGAAAGCCTTACGCATTCCAATGTTTATGTTGCTTATTTGTATTGGATCACATAGACCGCATGTCGCTGTAGGGCATCGGTAATAAAGACCTGACAGGAGCCGACACTGGGCAGGACCTGTCGATCGGAGTAGGCGTGGTCAAGCTGTCCCTACCCCCGCCGCGCCTATGAAGTCTCACGTGTAGCCTTTCATTCATTTATGTGCACGAGCAAAACAACCATCAATGTAAACTCGCAGGTGGCTATCCCACGCATATAGATAGATACGCGGTCACTCATTCAGGAACGCGTTAAAGGAGAGGACGTATGGAGAGAGAGCGGCCAGCCCCTTTCTTACGCCGGCAAAAACCGGAAGAATCTTGGCTTACTCTTGGTTCCTCTCCGGTTTTGAGACTCCGGCCTAAGATTTCCTAAGGGTCCGGATCAGGAGTTGTAGCGTGAGAAACCGCCGCGAATCCTCCTCAGCCAGGCCCGGGCGGGTTGCCAGCCCGGTTTCCAAGGATCACATGAGCAGCTCTTATCTTTCTAATTGGTTCCTTCGTGGGCCGACGCCTCCGGCGGATCGCAGCCTTGTCGCCGCTGAGGAGTTACGGCCGCCGAGTAAAGCGGGGTCGACGCGCGATGGCCGAGACCTCCGGGAATCCGCCGCGCATTCTCTGCCTCTTTGACGTGGATGGGACCCTCACCCCGCCTCGGCAGGTAAGGCGATCGGGAACCCTCGCCTTCATCCCGCCCACTTTCGCGATCGTCCTCCGCTCGTCCTTGAACACCTTTGCCGAATGAATGGGGACCGGGGGGATCGCGGCAGCCTGGGCGGGCGCCTGAAGCGTACCGCAGAGCAGTGGAGCTACCTGAATCCGAGCCTAAACCTGGGAGCGCCAGGCGAGCCCAGCGGGGAAAAAAGCGACGCTTCTCTTGCCTCGTTCCCGCCCTTTGAAGCTCTGGTTGTGAGAGACGTGATCTGGAAGTTCAGTTGTCCTCATAGGTGGGGCGAGGGGAGGAGGAGAAGCTGCAGATTGCCCAGGGTGGGCTTTTTAAAATATTTCCATTCGGGGCCGATTATGTAAGAGATGTGAAGAGGACAAGCGGCTCAGTTGGGGGAGATTAAATCCAGAATGTTTTGCAGTACTAGAGCAAAAGCTCCCAATTGAGCCCCCAATTGAGCCTAGGGAGCACTTACCACAGGATTGGCTTAGATACAACTAACAGCGCTGATGTCTTCCAAAATTGAAGTGCCCCATCACTCCAGCGTCATCCAGAAACAATGTAACCTAGGATATAATAGCAGTCCTCAACTTACCATTGCAATTGGGCCCAATGTTGCTAAGCAAGACAGTTAAGTGAGTTTTGCCCCACTTTACAACCTTTCTTGCTACAGTTGTTAAGTGAATCACTGCAGTTGTTAAAGTAGTAACCAGTTGTTTAGTGAATCTGTCTTCCTCATTGACTTTGCTTATCAGAAGGTCCCAAAAGGTGATCACATGACCTTAGAACACTGCAATAGTCATAAATAGGAACCAGTTGCCAAGCATCCAAATTTTGATCAAGTGACCATGGGGATGCTGCAACAGTTGTGGGAAAACAGTCATCAGTCATTTTTTTCCTGTGCCATTGTAATTTCATAGTCACTAAAGAAAAAGTTGTAAGTTGAGGACTACCTGTAGTGAGTGCAAGTGCAACACATTTGGAGGTACTATAATGGGCTGACCCTAATACTTAGGTACATTCATTCTAAGTATTGCATGGAGATTTATACCCATTACTAGACAATCCAAAACTATCGGGTCATCGTTTCACAGTATTTCCTTATCTAAACAGAAAAACCAAATAACAAAACATGCAGGCAAAATATTAGTGGGAGTGGAAGCTACTTGCAATTTCCTGTCAGTCTCCCCATTGAGTTTCCTGTGGGAAGCTTGCAGTGAGCATTGGAACTCTTCCTTCTCCCTCTCTCCCTATTCCTTACTTCCTTCCCCTTTCCTTCTTCTCACCCTTCCTTTATTCCCTCCTGGAAGGGACTATCGAGCTTATTCAGTGTGTCATTCTTCTTTCATCCATTTCTTTGCTGGATTGATATCCTGATTAAAATACCAAGAAGGTCATTTTGTTGCATTAGGTCTAAATGTAATTTTCCAATTAGGTCAAATCATGAAAAACAAACCACTTGGACAAATAAAATAATATCTTGCCCTTTATCAAGATGATCAGCACATCACTACACCAACCATCATTTAGAAAGAAAATAATACTCACCACTAAACTTATTATTCCGTAATCCCTCTAAAGTCCAAAAAGCCAAAATAATTGCCCTGAAGCAAAAAAAAAAAACATGACAGAATAGTAAATGAGACCTAGCTAAGACAGCAGCGTCTGTTGTTGTTTATAAATGAAAGACCAAGTAGTTTTCACTGGTTAAGAATGAGGTAGAAGAGATATGAGCAGAAGGAAAAATTGTCCATACATTTCCAACTTCCCTTCCCTGAACTATCCAAAGCTCTTACACTTTATTGCTCTCCCACCATTTCTAGATAAGGATTTTCAAGCAATATGGTTTGGGTTGGGTTTTTTCCTAGTGATTACAATTCATCTGGTGATTTTAAACATCAGTTGCCCTGGTTTATGAATGCTTATTCCGTCATGATGGATTGATTCAATTTTAATATACACAGAATCGATGTGCATGTGTCTGTTGCATAATATCAGCATGCTGCTATCTATAGCTTTTCTATAAGAATCTCTTTTTCTCTGTTTCCTTTAGAAAATTGAGCCTGAAATAGCAGAATTTCTTCAAGAGCTGAGTAAAAGAGTGATGATTGGGGTGGTTGGAGGCTCAGACTACTCCAAAATAGCAGAACAGCTTGGAGAAGGGGATGAAGGTAAGTAAGGTGTCTTTCTTTTGTCTCACTTAATTTTTATATTACAGAATTTTTATTATTGTTTGGACATTGTTGAATGGCTGCATATTAGTGTCAAATCAGGTTAGTGAACCATAATTCAAACAAAATGGAAACTTGTGGCAAATTCTATAGCAAGGCTGCTCTAAGTATCCTGGACAAGTTATTACTTTTAATGTAAAGATTATTTAAGAATTTCAGCCAAAAGACTGGCCATTCCTTCCTATGCAAATGCTTTAAAGTCACAGAACAAAGCAGGAAAATCAAGTTTTAAGGCTATCGGGCCTAGGAGCAGCCTTGTAAGAGGTATTCCTATACTCTTTCCTTGAACTTATGTGGCAAGCTCTAAATATAAATGTACAGTTCTGCATACATAACCAGGAAACTCAGGTGAAAAAAATCAAGGATAGAAACACTCCAGAATGCAGGTAACGTAGGAAACAACAGAAATTTGCAATGTAAATTTTTACAGACTAAAGTAACTTTAAGAACAGAGAAAGAAATCATGAGTTTTATTTTTGTAACAAGCAATCAATCCCTCACCTGTAGCCTGCAACATTCTAAGTGAGGTTGAAAAAATATTAATATTCAACTCTGGAAGGAAAAAAGGGTTCTAAGGCACAGTTATAAAAAATAATAATAGATTGTATAGAGATGGACAGGCTAACAATGAAAATAAAAGACAGAGAAGATTCAATTTATTATAGGGCCTGGGATGAGTGGTTTAGAAATAAAAAGAAAAAAAATGGCAATTAGGAAAAGAATGGGGGAATATGTAAATATGTAAATATACCATGGAGAAGATTGATATGTAAGGATAAAAGATATTGATTTATAGCAAGAGTAAGATGTAATGGTAAAGAAATATACTGAAAAATGTGAGGAGATGCAAAAGATATCTTGATGTTGATAACAATGTATAAAGTTTTATTTTATGTTTTTAAAATTTGAAAAATTAAAATCTATTTTTAAAAAGAAAAATATTAATATTCCATGCTTACATAAATTTGCATGAAAAGGGCATACGTTTTCCAGCGCAAGATTCCTGATACACCATTAAGTTAGTGGAATTTCACTGTATGCTTTCAGTTTAAGCTAGATCCAATGCAATTTAAAAAAATGGAACAGTTATTACATATCCCTGTGTTCCTGCGTGTTAGTCATTATGTTTTGTCAGTAACAAAAACAGTGCAATACCAGATTCTGAATCCTTCCTTCCAAGGAAAGGTGGAGAACTCCGGGTTTAAAGGGATATACTGCTGTCTGCCATTTTAACACTCCTAAAATTATTAATGAGCATCACCATTTACACAGCTTTTTTAGAGAAGCAGCACAAATAGAATTCAACTAATTCATCCATCTTGGCCTCTAGCCATCTGAATGATGAAAAGAGTTGCATTAATATTTGACTGATTTCTCTCCCACTGATTTTTTTTTCTCAATTTCTCTACTCTTCCAACAACCATTTCCAACAGTCATAAACAAGTTTGATTACGTCTTTGCAGAAAATGGCACTGTGCAATACAAGAATGGGCAACTAGTCTCAAAGCAGGTAGGGCTAGCCTCTTTGTGTTTCTCCATTGACCATTACAAATATTTTCCTGCCATTTCTTTTCACATGAAATCACTCACAGGGAGAAGGCTATATTCAAAACCCCTTCAACTCATCTGGCTTCATCTAGGAATCTGAAATAAAGAATAATCTTATTTTAAAAAAGAGAATGGATATTTTTGTTGCCTAACTATTGTTTGCACCAACCCTCACTGGTGCTTATAGTGACTTAGTTTGCCAGGAATTGAAACTCAGTGAACTCTGGAGGACCACTGGTTGCATACCCTTTTAATAAACCTCCAAAAGGAAAGCAAAATACCTGAAAAACATTGCTTCATAATGTAATATTTCAGATATATGGTTGAACATTATAAGTTATTTTCTTTTCAACACATTAAAATATATATTCAATAAGACAGCATTTTCTGATCCACCATCTGCTAAATGTGTTGTAACTCTTAGAAATGGCTGGGATTGCTGAAAATTATGGTCCTAATTGGATTTTGAGGAAACCTAGTCAAAGGAGGCTGTTTTAAGATCATTATTTTCCCTTCAGTCCTCTTCATCCAGATATGACAATCTAGAAATGTCGTTGATTTTAGTACTGCTGCAGAAGGTAAACTTGTTTCTTGTGTCTTACATGATAAAATAAAATTCATTGAGCAACATTTTAAGATTTCACCTACCTTGATTTCTACTCCTTTTGGCAAAGGCCTCCTTTGTTTCTAATTAACATACAATGTAGTAAAACCATCTGCTGTCTTCTGCTATCCATATCAAGGATTTTTATCAATTGTATCCTTTGTTGAATAGGCTATCCAGAACCATCTTGGAGAGGAACTTTTGCAAGAACTGATCAACTTCTGCCTTAATTACATGGCACTTCTAAAGTTGCCCAAGAAACGGTAATGTACTTTCCTTATATTGATATATGAGGATTCTATTCTACCATATATTGTGTGGAATTTGGATCACAGGTAAAGAAAGAAATACCCAGCTTTCTTTTCCCAGACAAGGAACAATTTTGTCCAAGCATAAAGTTTTCCCCATGTTATTTAACCATTTTGTTGGAATTTGTAACACATCATCACAAAATCTCCAGAACCATAAAGCTCTCAAACTTGAAATTTGACACGTGTGTTCCTCTTGGCTTCTAGGTGCTCACTAAGAAAGGATTTTTCAAGATGACCATCAAAGCATTATAATTTTGTATATTATTATTAACATGCTCTGATGCTAACGAGTTCTACTCCCCCTCCCCATCTGAAAAGAAAGCTGTTCCAAATGCAAAACACAAGCAGAGGAGTTTCAGTTTCACAGCAGCAACCAGTTTTAGTACAGAACAGTTGAGCTAAGCCACGCCCAGGCTTCTTCTGGTCTCCTTGCTCACATAGCAAATACTGTTTCAGTTTCCAAACAGTCCTCAACACACACACACTGACAGGACACTAGCCAAATGAATACTGATGCATGCTTGTAGGCAGAGGCAGAATTTCCCCTCCTTATTTTCCTCCCCCAAAACTTGCCCAATCAGTGTTTCGTAGCAAAGCACGCATACCCTACTAGTTTGAAAATAGTCACACTATTTTCTCAAAATTAAGCCATTTCAGCTAATTGTTTTGGGTGTATTTGTCATATTCAGCCTTCTATAGGAGGCTGCTGAGATACAAGAAGGCATTATCTTAAAAGTAGGTGTTGAGATATTTCAGTTTGCCTTGATAGGCAACTGCTTTTTAAGCATGGGAATAGGAACAGAAGAACCTTCAATCTGCCTGGATCCTAAAAAAAAACAAACAGCTGAAAGTCTTTTTTTTAAGGAAATTTTGTACTGTGTTTGAGATTGGGGATTGGGATTAAGAGTAAATTTGAAGTAATGGGAAGAGAATAGAAATAAGGTGTAGTTGCCCTTCCAAAAATTTCCTGCTCCTATTCCTATACTTAATTTGTATTTTAAAAATTCAATTCATGAAATAAAATCACTCAATTAAAAAGTCAGTATCACTGAAATGGAACTATTTTAACACTGAATTGTAGCAACCCAAATTGAAATAATAGGAATCTTCAAATAGGCTCTTGTAGAGGCTACATGCCCTCTTTAAGATAGACATTGCATACCTTTGCATCCACCCCAGGGCATTTTGAGCCTCTGTAACAGTACCTTATATCCTTCCTACCTTATATTCTTCTTTCTTCTCCAAATATACAAAGGGGAACATTCATAGAATTTCGCAATGGAATGTTGAACATCTCTCCCATTGGTCGAAGCTGCAGCTTGGAAGAACGAATAGAATTTTCTGAACTGGACAAGGTAAATACGAGCATTAGACTGCCCAATGCATTATCAGTGGGAATGTTTTAATTATGATATATAATTGCTTTAGGATTCCAGTGATATTTTAGGTCAGGGTGTATGTAAATCTTTTATTTAGTTTTTATGAACAGGACGTACTATGCGTGGAATCTGTAATTATCTCTTTCCACTGCTTTTTGTGGAGAAAAAAATGGAATCTGATAAATAAAAATAACTGAAGTGTCTCTTTTCATGCTTCTGGTTGCCTCCATTATAGAAAGAAAAGATACGAGAGAAGTTTGTAGCAGCTCTGCAAAGGGAGTTTGCAGGGAAGGGACTGCGATTTTCCCGAGGTGAGTATAAGAAATTTTGGATGCTTTTTAGTGCATTTTATTTTGAGTGGAATATGGCACATAAAAACCAAATTCTATTTAAAGCAGACATGTGGTGAATATAAAGTGATGTGTGACCGAAAGGAAGTTAAGTATAATTTTAGTTTGTATCAACTGATGTTTCCAAATCATAGGAAATAATGCCTATACTTTGTTCAGACTCCATTCCTGTATTGCTTTGGCACCACATTTTAAAAACACTTTGAAGAAAGGCAATGGAGATGTCGAAGGCCAGTGGAGATTATTGATAGATGGAGATGACGGAAATTGAGCCTTATGAAGAGAGATTGAAGTTAGCAGGACATATATAGCCTTGAGCAGGGAAGACTGAGAGGAAATATGACAGCATTCTTCAAAAAGGTGAAACGATATCCCAAAAAATGCCAAGACATTCTTGGAATGAAGGAAGAGTTATTACTCAGGTAGATTTCTCATATAAATGCAGCTTTGCCCAGCTTGAACTTCTATATATCATTTTTTTCATTTGACCAAATTTCTTCCTGTGGTTCTAGCAGGACACGGTGTTCCTTATGGCGATGGTGGCAGCTCCTGGCATTTCTGCTGCCAACATGCCAGACTTATTTAGGAAAAACTATTGGGCTACCAATGTGGCATGATGATATTCAAAGCACTCGTAAAGGTGGTCCCTGTAGTGTTAGGGTTAAACTGAATTATATGACACATCTGCTAGGTCCCATCTATGTTAATTAGCTTCAGGCCACTCAGAGTTACCATGTGGCTAATAAATTTTACAAATAAATGATAAACATAGGGTTTATGATAAACGTTAGTGTTTCTTGTAGTCCAGTTACACCAGAGCATGATAAAAGAATCCTTTCCCCCATCAGCCATATTGTCAAGCATATTTTCACATATTTTTCTGAAATGTATTTGAACTCTGCACATCATCTGCACTCGAGGGCCCACCACTAATGACAATTAATCTCATTGCTATGGAAATATCAACTCTAACATTCATGTTTCTGGGAATCAGGCTGACACAGCAGCGCAGATCCATGTGTCATGTTAAAAAAAATATTTGCACAAAGACACAGTGTGTTATGCCAGAGATAGCAAAGGAAAGATTTTACTCTCCCAAAAAATCTCATCTCATTTTCACTAAATTTTCTCTAAATCTTAACAGGTGGTATGATTAGTTTTGACGTTTTTCCAGAGGGCTGGGACAAACGTTATTGCCTCAACATCCTTGAGGATGAAAAATTTGATGTCATACATTTCTTTGGAAATGAGACTACCCCTGTAAGTATATGATAAGAAACCATCTTTTTGACAAGAGCCCAATATGTGTACGATTGAGGAAAATGCTTCCCATGTTCTTATCAGAGTAAGCCCTTATCAGAGCCCAGTTATCACTATGGCTCCTTTGTGATCTTCAAAGTGTAATTTCAATTTGAAAATATCAGTAGGCATATTTAAGAGCCTCAGACATTGACTATTTACACATTGAGGAGTTCTTACAAATGCTTCTCTGATCAGAATTTCCAGTGAGCAAAAGCCTTGTTTGTACAACAAAGCCAGCTTGTATCAAGAGCTTGCAAGTCATGCAGACCCACAGCCCAAGATATGTTCTGGCAGTTCAGTCGTTCTTTTCCATGGACTGTTTTAGCCAAACATGAAAGAGGGAATATTTTGAGACTAACCTGCTTTTTTGGAGATGAGATTAGAATCGCTGCAAAAAGGATTCTTCAGTAGGTTTTTATTTCTTTTTTTGTTAGCTCTTCCATGGGCTTGCATGAAATGGAGACAGAAGAGCTGTCCATCAGGAGACAGCAAACCTTTCCTGGCTCTTGCTAGGCTTTGAGGAAGCCAGCCATGTACAGGTAGCAGGTTTCCCAAAAGCCTAACGGGAGCTAAGAGAAGTTTGTAGTCTCCTAATGACCAGAAACTTCTGAAAGCAGTTGTCATTTCTGCAAGGAATTGGTGTGCTGAAAATAGCAGCTCTTCCAGGATGCTTGGGGAGCAAGCCCAAGCACTTCAGGAGCCCAGTGGGGCAGCATTGGGGGGGGGGGGGTAGAGAGATGGCAAGGTGTTGCAGTTTACCTGCGGTCGATCTGAAACCAAATGACATGGAGATGCTGCAGATGTCGTAACTTAAGAACAGGGTCGTATGTAGCTTTGGGGGGGAAGGTGTCTATCATAACTTCAAACAGATGTTATGTGACCAGTCATAGTGCATTTTTTAAAAATCACTAACTTTGAGGTGTGAGTAAGGCCCTTTTTCCATCTATGAAAATTAAGACTTCCTTGTTGCAAATTTTATTCTTGCTTAAATCAGTTCTCAAGCCCCTTTGTATCCTTTCTCAATTAATGGATTTTTAGATGAACTATAATTTCCCAGGGAACTGATACATCCAGATTGGCATGGGCTAATTTAAGTGGAGCCAGATACCCTGTCTTGGTGGAGGCAGGATTGGATGCATGGTTTTTCCGTAATTGATATCATAGCATTTCCAGCCTCATGAACTTAAAAATCATAAAGCAGAAGAAATAATATTCTTTATGTCCTTAGGGTGGGAATGATTATGAAATCTATGATGATCCTCGGACAGTAGGACATAGTATCCACTCTCCCCAGGACACAGTTCGGCGATGTCGAGAGATATTCTTTCCAGAAACAGTGAATAAATCTTGACTCACAGATCTTCTGCTGCTATTCTTCTTGTTCACTTCATAAAGGCACCTTTTGAATTATAATCAAGGCTTGCACTTTGGAAATGGAGGTGAAGTGTGAAAAGGAAAAGAGAGTTAAAGTGCCATCAACAGTTGGTAGTAGTAAGAATCTACAGATCACTGCCTGCCATATTTCATCCTTCCAGCTCCTAAAACGTTCCATTTTAAAGGGAGCTGTGTCGTTTTCCTAAAACCGTGTGAGAGAAGGAAAGAAATAGAAAGCTGGTAATCTCTTCATATATTCACCCAAATCAATTTCTGAGATTAAAATAATAGTATTAATAGGTTAAAGGCAAAACAACCTGATCTTTCAAACTATTTTCATATTTTTGAACCCTTAAGATGGCCTGCTATTTTTTAAAATTGGAACCAGGTCCTTTTTTTAAGCTAATAATGAATAGGGAAAACATCCCCAATCCATTACTAGCCATGCAGAATGTGGAGGGAATAGGAAGTAAACTTTGAAACACAGATCCGATTGAAAGTGATTAGTCATAGACATCACCATTCTACTCAGCTTTCACTATCCATTAGAATATTCTTCTGTGGCTCCTGATCTAATATGTGAAACCATCTGTTTAAAATATGACTTTGGTGCTCAGGTTTATTTTATCATAGATAATATATTTTTGGTCCAATAAAAGTAGAGTTTGTGTATTGACATCTTTGACACATCTTCGTAGCCTTGCATATTGCAACTGCACTTTCCCACAATTAGGGGAGCAACCCTTGCTTTAGCTTCAGTTGTTACTGTTTACTTGCACTTTCTTCCCATTGCCCAATCAGTCTGACTCTTCAAGCAGGATTGTACTTTATCACCTTAATTATCCAACCTAACTATATAAATGCTGGCAATAGCATTTATATCTACTAATCAGATTAATGGAATAAAAATGGGAGGCAAACATATCTTAAATCTATTTATAGAGGAGTGAAATAAATTTGCAGAAATGTCAGGACTACCAATTTTCATGTATGTATGTATGTATGTATGTATGTATGTGTTCTGTCAGTAATGCATTATAATTAAAAATATTAATATCTTTACAAATAATTGTGTACCAACTTGAAATTAAATGAAAAAAATGAAAAACAGCTTCAAAATATTTCAGTATTTTACGATGAATTGCAATGGTTAAGATGAAAATTCTTGCACAGCTTACCTTTTTATTTCAGTTCTTCCTAGTGGTAACTCCTAAATAGGCTTTAAGACATAGGCAAAAAAAAAAACCAATAGAAAGCTTCTATTGCAATTTACAAAAACTAAGAGTAAGTAAAGTTACTTACAGAGATCTCAAAAACGGAGATTCGGTCATGCCCAATTTGTCAACACATTATCAAGCATTGCAACTAAGGCATATGATTCCATTTATTCTGGGAGACTCATATAAACAATGAAATCATTTTGAAACTACTTTAGAACCAAATAAGTTTATAAATCAATGCCTTTTTATCCAAAATATTTTTCTAGAATAAAACAGATTGAAAATATTTTTTACTAAAACAATCAACTCAAATTTCTTTTGGGTGATAGAAATATTAGAGATCTAGCAACATGACCCAATACCCATTTTGAGAATTTATCATTTAAAATGGCCAAAAACTATTTCAAAAATGTATTGGCTGTGATTGCAATCAGAAATAGAAGATCCATTATATATTTTAAAGGAAGCTTGGGATACTGATCTTAGTAATCCTATACAGAGACAAATTGGCAGGAGTTCTGGAAAGACGGAAGATTCACTTCAGCTTCAATGCAAAAAATACAATGGAAGATAATTGGATTGTTGTACAATCCCAGTGTCATTTCCCATGAGATAGGTGACATGTAAATTTGATTGATTGGCTGAAAAATGAAACAAAACATAATATTGTTGGCCCTTTATTCCTGATTCATACTGGATATAATAAAATTATTCCAAATTTTGGAGAAGGTGTTCAAAAGTCATTTTCTTCATTTGTTGTGATCATGCAATAAAGTTATGAAATGGATGCCCTCAGCTATAGTACTTTCATAGAACCGTGGCACTAATCCAGAGACTTGAAAGCAGGCATTTCAGCACATGCTTCTTTCTTCATAAATAGTGCTATAATGCAATTAGAGGCATCTAAAGAAATAAAAAGATGAGAGGCTGGTATTATTAATGAAATGAAATTAACGCATTCTTTTCTGAGATGCTGAGGCTTTTGCTTTAAAATAAATATTACCAGCTCTTCTTAGGTTAGTTTCCATTCCTTTTTCACGAGGGTTATGAAATACTTAATACAGGGACCTATTTATTACTGTGAAAGCCACAAAGTGGTCTATTTCTCAGATGGATCAAAAAACAGACTCCCACTTTATTAAGCAGGAATGTTTATTTTGATGCCATGTATGTTAAAGAAACCCAACTATTTTGATGTAGCTACAGATTTGTGGGGCTTTGTTGACAGGCAGCTTTTATATCATTATAAAGTATGACATTAATAAAATTGAGTTAAAAATGAGACCCTACTATTGTCAAGTGTCTGTTTTGTAGTTCATATTTGTAACTTAATATAAAATTAAAAGTGAAAACATACCACAGTAGGAAATCAATAAGCAATATGACTTCACATTGGTTCATTAAAATTTAAGCTAAAAATACTGTCTTTGGAACTGAATGGTTTGTAATATGTTAAAGTATGTATGATTTATTATCCTCAGCTTAGAAATGTTAGATACTACCTGATAAAAATCATAAGTTTCATAAAAGTCGCTGGTAAAATCCATTAACAGGAACACTTACAAACTTCAAAGTAGCAGGGAGTAAGAGAAAGCGCCTCATTTAAACCTAGGAAAGCTACTATTAATACTGGGCTAGATGGTTCAGTGATCTGACTTCACCGTAAAGTAATCTGAATTCATTGCTGAGTAAAACTGCAACATTCCAGAAGTTGTTCAATGCCAATTCATTACTTTTAAACAGCACAGCCAAAAGCATACAGTGAAAAGAGCTGCAGTCTACCAATGACTAGAGTGCAAAAACTGCTCATCTTAAATGTACGGCCTGCACTATGCTGCTAATCAAATAATAGTTTCCAGCAGATTAGTATACTTCATCTCTGCATCACAAATCCTCAGAACAGCTACCCCGTTCCCTTTACTCAATATCCTTAGACATTGTCATTTCAAAAGACCATTGTGAAATGAAAAAAAATCAGAACAGGGAAGACTCTTGGAAAGTCACTTTAATGATTTATTGCCAGTGTTACAAAGATCAACATGGGATTAAAGAGGCAAGAACCACACAAAAAGTTGTTAGAACACAGACACATTATAGATAACAAGGTTATTTCAGAAAGAATTAAAAGCTTTCTCAGAGAGAAGTCACAGTTTTGTGGCACTCCCAATGGTATTGCACCATCAAGGAGGGAGATAAGAAGTTGCTGGTGTTACATGTGTGCAGGAAGTTCCTCTGACTGTCTCATACAGCAAAAGGAAAGTGGCTGCCTTCAGATCCTCACTTCATTGGACTTAAAAGCAACTGCTGCATCTCATGGAAAAGTCCAGAAAAAAATCTCCCTTTATTATCTACATACAGATAAACGATGATTTCAAAATCACTATACTCTATTGTCTCCTGCATGTATGGAGTTTTCTTTCAAAATAGACCATTAGGAATGTTTTATTTGGATTTTTAATTGAAGGAGGCGGAATATTCGTATCATTTGTTACTGACATAATGAGGACATTTCAGGAACAGGAACAATAATGTCCCGCAGAATGATCTTAACCAACCTTTTTATAGCTTTGCTCGGAAAGAACTCATTTTTTATCTCTTATATCAGTTATAATAAATCCATACAGAAACTTCTTGGAATAGGTTAATTAGCAGCATATTGGGAACAGAGGGGGAATGTTAGGGTACCATTTTAAGTTGCCTATATGAAGAAACAAACTCAGGAAGAACTAGGCTAGAACTTTTCTTAAAGTTGCACTCCATTTCTACCATATCGGGTTTATAGGAGAATATTTTTAAAACTCAGCTGTAGCAATAGCAATAGCACTTAGACTTATATACCACTTCACGGTGCTTTACATCCCTAAGCGATTTACAGAGTCAGCATATTTCTCCCAACAATCTGCACCTGCATTTTACCTACCTCGGATGGATGGAAGGCTGAGTCAAACTTGAGTCTGGCAAGGTTTGAACTGCCAAATTGCAGGCAGCCAACAGTCAGCAGAAGTAGCCTGCAGTACTGCACTCTAACCACCGCAGCACAGACTTTCTGTAGTGTAACATCCATCCAAGAAAGAATTGTATGAAAGCCTTCTCTACCTTGGCACCCTCCAAGTGTATTGAAATGGCAGTTCTCAGAATTTCCTCAAAATATGGCTTTCCAGGAGTTGTAGCCCTAGCAAATCAGAAGGGAACTAAGTTGGGAAAGGTTGCATTATACCAATGTTCTTCAAACTTGGCAACTTTAACATATGGACTTCAGGTCCCAGAATTCCCCAGACTGGCTATGGAAATTTGGGGTGTGAACTACATGTTAGAGTTGCCAAGTTTGAAAAACATTGGCATCCTTATAGCTAATTCTGGCATAATTTGGAAGTCCCCAAGTCCTTATAGCTATGAGGGATTTTCCTTTAATCTTTTGGGTTGAAATATAGAGTGGAATTCAATGCCCTCTGGCTACCTTACATGAAATTTACCATAAATTTAGGTTGGCAGTATACTGTAGAATTAAACTTTCTAAGTGGGGTGTCCCCCTTGAAAACTAAATATGAACATTAGGCTATTTTCTATTTCTATGTCTACTTCTACAGAGCAACAGCCTATCCTGAACCCTCCGTCTCACCCTACACCTAAGTGCAAGTTTGTAAAAGATCGAAGGGGCTAAACTCCCACAAATAGGAACAGTAAAATTATATTGGACACACACACACACACACACACACTCATTAAGGACACTGGAAATACATCCCAAATACAAAAAGCATATATTTTATAGACACCAGATTTATTCCAGCATACTGCAGTATCATTATGCTATAGGCTCTATTTTCAGACTTCCTCATCTCATTCAAGAGAGCTTCACTAAATGCTCATCTCTCACATTCTTACTTACTTCATTTATTTAAACGTACCCACTAAGTGTAATTCCTAGAAGAATAGTGCTTGCTTCCATGCATTAATTTAAAAACTTACTATCCATGTACATCTTTTCTCTCCAAGATCATGCAACTTCAGTGTGACATTGCCCATATGCTTTCAACTCTGCAGACCATACAGTTTAGACTGCCTGACAATTCCATGCAAGTTCTGAGAATGTACTGTACATGGTATCCTGGGAAATTCTTCTTAATGCATCTAAATCAATATTGTGCTTTTAAACAAGACCCTGTATATCCTGGGGAATTAAGATGTTGGGGGAAAGACTGGATAGAATTGGAACAACTGAAGGACAATACTACTAGTTACCATTTATTTAATATTACCCATTAATCTTACTTCTGCTGAACATTTCTTTATCTCTTCTACACATAATCCTCATTCTCCAGTCACATAGAGGATAATCATTAAAATGTTGAAGTTTGAAGAACAGAAGGGAGAATGGAAGAATTAGCCTAAACATCCATTCTGAGGAAATTTGTTGTGAAAAATATTTAGAAGTGCAATTACACGCAGATAATACTGAAACCTACATCTGCGAAAGTGTAATAAACAAAGATGCTATTTTTCAATCAGATCTTCATGGCTAGAAACTATCATTCATAAGAGGATCAAACAGATGCTTCCTGGTGATTTTATTTCAGATTTTTCTAACATAATACAGACCAAATGAGTTGAAACTGCACTTTCCAGTAATATCTGGAGACACTATGTTAAGAAGACCATTCTAATCCCTTTAATGTTAATAATAATATAATCTTCTAACAAAGAAAGCTTCATCTGCAGGGGTTTTATTATTATGTATTACTTTTAGTAGACACAAATGCAATCATGGGCAATACTTAACACTTTATATGAAAAGTACAATGTCAGCAAAACAACACATTTCAGTAGAGGCTGAATTCTAGAATACACTTGGACACATACTTTTAATTGCAATTAATGGAAGATCATATATTACCATTCCTGTATTATATTTTGCTGCTCTTTTAAAAAAACAGATGCAACTTAGTTTACAATTAAGAGAATAAAATAAGAAAAGTTATTTGTTATAATCTGAACATATATCACAACAGTCTGGAAGCAAGATACTGCTACAGTTCAGGCTACCTGGGACGGACCACTGTGGTGCACGTGGAAAAAATTTAACTCAATTTGAGATTAATACATTTAGAAAAGTTCTTCAGCTACCTCCAGCAAAGAATTATTTGCCTGTATAACAACAAGCAGAAGATCCTGATTTTGGTAATATCTTTTACAAGACCAAAAAAATCCCTCCACCCATTTTAGACATATTTGAACAAAATTTCACAGTGAGTTATTAATTTGTCTTTAGAAATGCTCCTTCCTTAGTGTTATATTCCATTGGATTACGGCATAATTATTTCAGACCCTGTGAATGAAGTGTTTTTGAAAGTAGACTTGAAGCTATAGCAATAATTACATACACAATAGTGGTAACCAAGCCATTGATCTCAAACTCAGCCAAAGATAAATAGAAATTTAGAGAAGTGTGATCCATATACAGAAGCAAACACATAGGTTCTTTCTTTGCATATGATTATACAAAAAATACACACAACACCCCAAAACAAAAAAAACAAACTTGAAGCATTCCTGTAGGTGATTTAGAAAACGGAAAGAATGACAGCTTCACCATGTTTGGACCATATAGAACTGTGCCCTAAAAAATACTATTTCACTGAATGCCTGTTCTGGCTGAGAAGGGTGCATAATAACAATGCAACAACCTCTGCTGAAGATGGAAGGGAATTTTTTGTTAAAAGGATAGGATAATAGATAATTTCATTACTAATTTGTTTA
This sequence comes from Pseudonaja textilis, assembly GCF_049901715.1. Taxonomy (NCBI): domain Eukaryota; kingdom Metazoa; phylum Chordata; class Lepidosauria; order Squamata; family Elapidae; genus Pseudonaja; species Pseudonaja textilis. The sequence continues at coordinate 46,009,995 of NC_141994.1, forward strand.
GAACCGGACCAGATAAACATCATTGTGGGCAACATATACTACTCTGATAGTAGATTTCTTTCACCCTAACTGGATATTCATAACTTAAGTGTAAATCTATCTAGCAACACTTTTCAACTTCTTGCTTGCCCTTCTATAACAAAAAAGCACATTTACAAACTAAGATTAGATCTTAGAAAAGACAAGATAAAGTTGCAAATATGTCACACAGCAAACAAAAATTGCCAGCCTGGCTCTTTCATTGCTCCAGTAGTTCCACCGCCCACCATATTATTCAACTCTACTTCCTGCAGGCTCAAGAAGTAGTTTATGAGCCAATTATTTGGCCTGACCATGTTTCATGCTTTGTATGTGGTGCTAAATGAGTGAGCACCACCTCCACAGCCTGGAACTTCTGATTCTTTGGTGGGATGGGACAGATTTTATATGTGACCACATCTCCTTCTACCGGGACATACTCCCCCTCAATGCTGAAAAAGAAAAAGAAGGAAAATTTCAGAGCCCTGAATAAAAGTATGGTGGAAAGAAATTGATGTAATTAAAACTTATCAGACAAGGCATAGCAAATTTTAAAACAACTGCATTCCCTTTAGGAAGCTTCAGTGTATCAGAATTTAAATAAGCAATTTGCTAAAAACCTAACATATAGAACAATCAAAGAAAACTGTATAAAATTAAACATCATAACAGGATGTGAACTACATTCCTCCAAACATGATGCATTTTGTAGCACTCTAATTTAGGAAGAGTTCTGCCATCATAGCAGAATTAAAATGTTAGGGTTTGGAATATTAGCCCACATTTATTTTTAATAACAATTTCTACTGCATTTATTATGAAGCACCTTTTAGCCAGCCAAATATGACAACAGAAATGGTTAATTCAACTTCCTCTACCTACAAAATGTACAGCAAGATTTCTTCCTGTCCTGTGGAAATCCCGATTTTCAATCATATACACTGATTTCTGAATATACTAACTGATCTGAGTGTAATTCAATTTCTTTGTTAAATAATTCACTGTATCAACACAACAAAAATCTCTTGATGGTATCATAGATTCTCAAAAATGAAAGAACAATGTATAACAGTTAGTAAACACAGGACAATACTTAATTTGACCTTTAATCTGTTGAACTGCCACTGAATTTATCTCCTTTCAGTAGAATGAGAGATTTGTGTTCTTAGGATTTGGGATATGAACCAACCAGGGATCTGCTCTTATTATCACCTTGTCTTGATAGAATACATAGATTTCCCTGTTTCAGAAAAGGACCTAGTTCCCCAACCCACCTCACTGAAGCTGAGACTACCAGAAAGGCTGTCTTCCAGAAGATGAGGGGATTTTAATGGGATTTTATGAGTTCAAAGAGAGAAATTACTAGAGTTCAAAGAACTGATAAAAGAAAATGGTGAATGATCAGTGAGAGAGAAATCTTGCAGCTTTGCAGAAGCAGCACGTGTTAAGAATGACCACATAGTAATGTTCCTCATCAACATCAGTTGCCTATGTACTGTATTAGCTGCTAAGTCCTTTTTTTCAAGACCTCTTATAAGAATCTCAGTAGTTCTTAACCTGTTCCAGATGCCATTAGACGCATTTGTATTATTGTTTATGGGCATATCAAATAAAATGATAGCTCTATAAGCCAAAATGTTTTCCACTGTGGTGGCTAGAAAATTAGAAGGTTGGAGATATTTCCATTTATTTTTCAAGCATGAAGTTGCAGCCTTCTGATTCCAGGTAATCAGTAGGGCTGGAAGAGATTATGTCTGGGCATTTTAGGAGTTGGCATAAACAGTCTTCTAGGACATAATGTGCTTCACTGTCATGAATGGGCCAATTGATGGGTTAGGGTCCCCATCTCGCTGACATATCACAAGAAACCTCTGCTTCTTTCTAAGAGAAAGCATTGATAATTCAGCCTCTTAGCTGTACTTTATATGTACTCTGACAATAAAAGAAATAAATACATAAGCCATTAAAGACATCAATGTTCCTTCCCCACAGAACTCACTCAGAAACATGTACAAATATATCTTCTGTGCCATTCTCTGGGGTGATGAAACCATGGCCCTGGGAACGTGAAAACTGCTTACATACACCTTTGTAGATGGGACCAGCAGAAGCACGAGCCGTCCTAAGAAAAAAAGAGGGGGGAGAATGAAAATCAAGCTGAGCTATTATGGTATTCAGAATAACAGAGTTGGAAGGGACCTTGGAAGTCCTCTAGTCCAACCACCTGCTCAAGTAATTTCAGACAAATGGTTGTCCAATCTCTTCTTAAAAACTTCCATTCTTGCTTAGGAATTATTACCTGCATTAACAATATGCAATCCTGCTTCTTCATGAGAAGGATGTTAAAAGTGAGTAAAATATAAACAAAGAGTAATTATGCTATAATAGGCAACACTAAAAACATATTTGATATATCTCTCGTAAGCCCAGCCAACATATTACCCTAGATTTTTTTAACTACTTCTGATATTGAGTATATATACAAGGATATATATCATGGTGCTCTCCAGGTTTTGTGCAATTTAAGCTATTTAATTAATATTTAATTAATGGTTAATTAATTTAATCTTTCACCATTGGCCATGTTAGCTATGGCTCATGGAGATGTACCTAGAATTCAATATCTGGAGATTCACAGGTGTACATGTTTCTAATCTCAGGCTGTTTATACTATTTCAACAATGCATTCTATAAATTAGACTCTTCAGGATTCACTATTGTCATTCAGTCATTTTGTATTTTTCATGAGCTAATGGACATCATTTTGCCAATGGCTCCCCCCAAAAGGGCCATTGGCAATCAGGCCCTTCTCTCCCTTTCTAGGTGGGCCAGCATGGGCTAACATGGCCCAGGCACACCAATATACATGGAAGGAGTTATTGCCATTTAAAAATAATGGCCATTAAGATAAAAATCAAGAAACAACCCAATAATATAAAACATTAAACTTGTGGTGAACAATGTTGTTCAACTAAAAATTCTCCCAAAGACTGTCCTTTTTGGCCAAATGATCCCTCACCGATCCTGCTGCCTCAAAAACATGCCCTCTGTGGGCCAGATAGAGACCTAAGGAGCCTCCCTCTTGTGGCAGCCAGGATCCAGTCTCTAGGCCCAGATATAGTTGTCCTCTCTTCCTTGGGCTGGCAATCTTGCTCTCTTTTCAAAGAAGTGCAGCCTCTGTGCCTTGTAACAGCTTTGTTCTTTTCACTCCCTCGCAATCCTTTTTTCCTCAGCTCCTCCATTTTGTCCTTCTCGCCTGCTGTTTCCCAGCCATCCCCTTCAGGGCTCCTTCTTGTCCCAATTCCAGGGGAGAGGCTCCAACCAGTTAGCCACCCAGGAAATGCTGCCAATGGAGCAGGCTACATCATGATCTGTTGCCAGCTACTACTTTGAATTATTTTAATGTTTGTATCTTCAATATGAATATTTAGCCAACCTGACTTGTGATAGCTTTTATCCAATGATCGATGCTTTCACATTATGTGTTCAAAATATAGGCTTTCAGATTCATTATTAATATTGCAAGTGAGTAATTCAGTTTTTACTTCTACTATTGAATAATGTGTTCCTCTTGCAGACCAAAGTATTCTCAAACATTTTTTTCAAGGACCACAATTCAAAGCATCCAATTTTCTTCATTTCTGTTTTGTTTTTGTTTTTAGTTATATAAAATAAACAGCTTTGGGTGAGAAGCAGATTTTGAATACCACAAGCCATAACATAGATAAGAGACTTTATAATTTAAATTGGACAATAGAGAGGACTAAAGTCCAGGAAAATAGAGAGGACTAAAGTCCAGGGAAAAAAGGGAAAAAAACCAACTTGTCTTTAGGACTAGGACTTACAAAATGACACAAAAATACCATAACAACTGAAATATTAAAAGATATCTTCAAAAAATGGGGGCAGAAATTAGTAGCCACAATATCAATGTCTTTTATGGATAGACTAATGAAGGACTGACAGATATGAAGCAAATTTTGCTTGGTGAAAAAATAATGAAATCAGAAAGACTGGGTTTTTTAAAAATGTGGATTATAAAACAGACCAAGCATTCAACCTGGAAATAACAATTTACAGGAGAAGGTGTGGGTTCCAACATAGAGAACAGGCAAGAGTTGAGAACATTTTACTGGATTCACAAAAGAAGCTGGTTAATGTTTTGAAACTCAAAGCGGAAATATAAAAGACAATTAAAGCAATGACCTGGATAAGGAATTTCCTTCTCACAATTTTTTAAATCTTATTTCTAATTTTTAAAATACAAAATAAAAGAAAAAAACAACCATCAAACTAACAACTATCAAACATTAACAATAAAAATAAAAATTGTGCACAAAAGAATAACAAATGACGAACAGTGACATTAAATATAAAAGGTTAACCCTGATTGAATGCTGAAAAATACATTGAAAATATCCGATACATTTTCTCCCCCTTACATGACAGGTCCACAAGTAATTATAATTTTCCCATCTATATTTAATACTATGTTACAATACTCAAAAATATGTCCCTGAAGTGGAAAATTGTGTATCTATCAATCAAATCGACCCACCATTTGTTCGTTATATAAAAAACAGCAGTCAACTGGTAACCCCAAAAGTAAAACTAATCTTCAAAGCCCTCGGTTGAAAGTCCTAGATAAGGACTTCCCATTGGATTTACAAAAAATATCTGCTAAAGTAGCAGTCCCCAACCTTTCTAGCTTTGTGGACCAGCGATGCCAGCAGCGGGAGTGGAGAGGGGATGGTTCCATGCAAGCGGGAGGCAAGCATGCATGCATATGTGCACACAGCTCCATTTGTCCAAGGCAGGTTCCCCAGCCCACCTGGACTCACACAAATAGAGTGGCCTTCCACTTGCACGGCCTGTGAAAAAAACTCAAAGAAGCCTCTGCAAAGGGGAAAAAGAAAGTGAATTAAGGATTGAGATCATGAGAAGTAAAAGAAAGGAATGTAACAGTTTGTGTGATCAATATTAAAATATGTTTTTGCAAAGCTCTAGTAACTCTTTACAGACATTTTGCTAATATCAGCACTGAAAAGTTAATGATTTATACTTTTGCATAGAGAAGGGATGGGCTGGGGAAAAAAATTGTAAGCTTACAGGGGATAGTGAGTTATCAAATTTGTTTTATTTGTGATGAAGACTGGGAGTCACTTCTTTGCATATTTCTTTTCTTTTGATTCTATTTCTTTCCTCTTTTTGTTCCAATTTTCTTTTCCTTTCCTTACACTTTATTTTTTCTCTTTGTATTTTTTTCTCTTTATATTTGCTTTTACTATTGTACTGAAATTAAAATTAAAAAGTTTCCTTAATTGATCTAATTCAGTATCTTGGCTAACCTGAAGCATTCAGTTTCCAATATCATGTTGATATTGTCTTGATTGGGAATATCCATTTGATTTTCTTGGAAGAACATTGAAATGGCAATTGTATTACATAAAATCATGGATTAAACAGGGTTATGATCTGATCCAAAAAGGCTCATGATGATTTTAATGAAATATGAGTAAAATTTGATATTCTCATTGTGTGGGGAACGTTATCAAAAAAGCAGCATTGCAAGGTTCAATTCTTTCTCTAGGATCATAATGTGTAGAGAATCAGGGAGAAAGAGACCAGAACTACGTGCACCTGGAACAGGGATAGAGATACAGTTATGGCTGCAATTCCCCACTTCTTCCAGTCTCGGCTAATAGGCTCCATGTCATCAAAGCAAAAATCCATAATTCTGGTCAATTTTGGATACTTACGCAGAGTAAGTTCTTGTTCTTTTTGTGGGAAGAGGGCTGGGTAAGTCCCGAAGAAGGTGAGTACCCCTCTCACAAATCCGGCTTCCCTCTCTGTTGAATGGGAAAATAGGCCACACAGGTGACTTTGGAGAGTGGAGGGGTGGTACTGTAGATTGAGATGTCTGGTCAGATGACATGGTGGGAGGATTTGTCTCCTGGAATGAGAGATTTGCTGTCAGTGGAAAATTAAATTAGCAGCAGGATTTTTTTTAGTTCCTAGTAATTTTGATAAGAAGCTGCAACAACATTAATGTAATTCCTGAGATAATTCAGTTCATAATAACTCTGTTGATTCACTATCATTAATAATTACTGTATTAATAGTACAAAGGAAAAATCTCTCTAAAAATAGTAAGGGATGAGCCATGCTGTGAGAACACTAGGGAGCTATACCATGTATGTGTGCAAAAATGTTTCCTGTTTAATGTTGGCTAAGAAGGAATTCCAGACCCAAAACATCTGAGAAACGACAGGTTGGGGAAGACTGTTGCAAAATGCACCTAAACTTCCCTTCTCTGTCTTTCCCCATCTCATTGTCAGGGAATAACAATACTACAATATTAAATAATAGGTACCTTAGGTGCAATTCTAAAACATCTACAGTATCACTTGAACATCACTGGCATTGACAAAACCACCATTAATCAGCTGCACAAGACAACTTTACTTGGAAATGCTTACATCCTGTAATAATACTTTAATGCCATCAAACAACATGTCTGGCCTAGATCTTGGGAAAGACTCAGTTGGTGGACTAAAATGCCAATTCCAATCTAAATACCTGGCTGACTGTACAGACAGCCATAATTTATTAAACTTGCATGCACCTTGACTCTCAATAACTTAGCATACCTCCACCCTAACCTGATGGCTCTTATATCTTAAGCACTCTCCTTAAGCACATATTTTTACTTTGCATTCTAAGATACAGACGCACTTAAAAGCAATTAGTTCTTTTTAATTATTTTTACTTTCATATCTGGCAACCATCTTCATCCTCACCATTCACAGATTAGATGTCTGTTTGGAAATTAGACAAGTGCATCATGCAAAGCCATGATATGGTTTGTTTTGTTTTGGCTGCTTGTTGTATGAACTCAACCATATTTGCATATGATTTAGTCACAGTGTAATGTGTAAAAGTAGCAAGTGGGAACTTATTCAATAATCTTCATTAAACAAATCACAAAGTACCCTAAAAGACAAACTCAGACATAGAGGAATAAATGTTTTACAAGATTCTCCAAAAATTGAGGGAATAGCAATTCAGTCATCTTCTAGCTTTTTAGTGATAGCAAACATCTGGTTTTGCAACTACTAAAAGATTTATGCATTACATGGCAAACAATATATGTCAATGTCAAGTTCTTGGTGAGTTATTTCTTATGAAATGTAAGGGAGGGGAATGACACTCATTCTTTGATCCAGGGCAGACTAAATATATCAGCCTAAGGCAGTCTGGTGTTGCGCACTTCTTGAAAGTCCTTAGCCTTATACACTGCAAAGCCTTCCCATATTAAACATTCAAAGCCTACATCTGGGGCAGAAGCAAGCCCTAGAAAATACTGGCTCAATTCCAAAACAGACTTAACGATTTCCATGGAAATACAGCATAAACTCCAAAATTTTGGATTATTTGAATACTGCTTACAGTCTTAAATCTTAAAGTAGAAGATTTTATCTCACAGGTAAATAAACAATTGTCTATTGCCCTATTAAGACTGTATTTTCCTTGGTGATTTCTGTGGTTAAAACAAGGCTTCCCAGATAAGTGAGGATACAGGTCCTGCCACTTCAACTTGTTCTTCTTTTGCCAGACAAAGGAGAGGGAATCATGACAGACAGCTAGGCTTATGCTCCTCTTTTGTGAATCTATGCCATTCTACTTTTCAGAAATGCTTTAATCACAAAGACTGAAGTGCAAAACTAGGAGAATCTTGGACAAACCAGAGTTTAAAGTAAGCCTCTCCAAAGCTACTATGGTAAACAAAACCCTTAACTGAGAAGGGAAAAAGAGCCACAGAATTACAGTAACACTAAGTCATAAACTATACTATGCAAATAATAATTAATGGACTTACACAATACATTAAGGCAGTGTTTCTCAACCTTAATGACTTTATGATATGTAAGCTTCAGCTCCCAGAATTCCACATATCTTAAATTTGGCAAAGTTGGGAAACATTAAAACTCTAAAGTAAAAAAACCCAAAGAGTTCATTACAGTAGAAAAGAACCAGGTCTTTAGGCAGCAGACCAAGAGACTTTTCTGCCGGAAGTGCTGTTCTTTGGACAAGAAAAATGGCTGCATCTTCCATCCTTTTTGCTTTGCAATGCTCTGTACTCTGTACCTTGCTCTCTTCAAGGGGAAAAAGCCAAGCAATTACTCCTATTATCTCTCTCTCTCTAAGATATAGAGATATTGATCTCTTTTCACCCACTGCATTAAATATAATGTATAATATACCAACTAACTTTTTGGTTTGAAACAGTGGTGGGATTCAAAACTTTTTACTACCGGTTCTGTGGGCGTGGCTTGGTGGGCATGGCAGGGGAAGGACACTGTAAAATTTCCAGTCAGAGGTAGCATTTGCTGGTTCTCTGAACTACTCAAAATTTCTGCTACCGGTTCTCCAGAACTGGTCAAAACCTGCTGAATATCACCTCTGGATTGAAACATTTTGCTGCTAAATGTACTTGCATTCCCTCAGCACATAAAATCAGTAATAGATGCAAAGAATCAAATTCTGGCAGGACGTGTTAATTAATTTTATTTTATTTTTTTTCTTTATTACCAAAACTAAGTCCAGTATGAAATAACTAAGGGAGCAAAGAATGAGGACATATTAAAATTAGATATTAAGAACAGTAATGTTTATTTATCTTCCAGGTATCCTTAATGAGGTGAGGAGTTATACTCTAATACTTTTGAGGATGCCACATTAGAGAAACCTGCCCTAAACTGGTACACTAAACTGCTGGTTGGGAATAGATTTTGCATGCAATTCAAGCAGTCACAATGTAAAAATGACCATGTAGCATAAAGATATCCTCATTAGCATTTCTTTGCGTGCTTTTATGAAGAGATATAATTACATGCTTCTTCCTTCAAATACCTTGGAATATTATGGCATTCCCCCCCCCCCAATATTTCTACGTACGTTCTGTAAGAGGTTGCAGACTTTACAGCTAGAAACAGCTCTTACAGCTTACTTCCAAAAGGTATCTAACCACCATTAATTGGAGCAGAAAATTGGGTGAACAATTTATCCAGGGGAAGAAGAAATTCCCCAACAATTTTTGAACAGCCTACTTAACTGGTGACTTCTCATTACTGAAAAAACTCATGGACAAATTCTGTTGTGATATTTTCAGTTAGAATGTTATCAAATGTGGACAGATAATCATCTTCTCTTTTGCACTACATTCAGACATACTCCTTGACCATTTTGCAGCTAACTCAGGGCAAAAACGCAACTATCTGCCCAAAGCATTTCTCCAAAATTCTTTCTTCTTTGAAATAATTTCTAAAGTTAACTCCATTTCATGTAATGAATTAGAATTAGAAAAAACATTGCAGATTACTCTGATAAGGATATTCTGGTTTTTTTCCTCTATGACAGCCTGCTAGGTATGATATAAAGACAAGAGTCAAAAGAAGATGAAAATAATGGCTTATCTAGTGCTCTTTGGTACCATTTACATCAGCATGGGATCTACCAGTGTTAGTTTTTCCTTGAAAGAACAAGGCTTTAAACAAAATCATTTTTTGCTCTGCTCTGTGGGCAGTTATTTACTTACAGATGCTTTTAGGAGCTCTTCACTAAATTAGAGGGAAACCATGTCAGGTTTCACACACTGAGCTAATCATGATTCAAGTATATAATAACATCTGGTTTCTGTAGTGCTAATTTGTTAAGTATTAAAGAAATAAATGTATATATTACTTCATAAGCCAAATATATTGAGATTTACAATAAGAATGTAGTAAAACAATATTTAAAATAATTTTAAAACATATTCATTAAAAGGGGGAGAACATTTTTCCAACATTCATATCTGAAAGAACTGGGTGAAGAACGACAGGAACTTAAATTATATAATTATACTTTAATTATAATTATTGTCTGATTTACCCAAAATGTTAAACCCAACTACATTATATGATCCCAGGTCAATGCTAGAAGCAGCATTTTATCTCCTCTTAGAGAAAGCAGCCCTGGGTCTGCTTATTACCATTTTAAAAGAATGAAAAGGTACTGCTAGGGAGAGACTACATAAGTATATGAATATTAATTCTATTCCAGTTAGAACAGTGGTTGTACATTGCCATCTGAATGTATATTTTAGACTAAAAATGTGACAACAGTAGTAAGATAGGGATGCCAATGCCAATAGTCAGATATTGTATCTGAATGGATATCCATTCTATTTGTAGGAGAAGACTTTTAATTATACATAATTAATCCATCAGGAAGTTGGTTGGTTGCAGAACAGCACATTACCTGCCCTTCAACAGTTTATAGCTTTAGAAAGGATCAAAACTATTTTGTTGATCTCTGAAAATCAAGCTAGGTGATTGAGATGATACAGTAGAAAATTCTGAAAAATATCTAATGGAACATAGGAATGCAAGAGCTTTCCTTTATATAGTGTTTATTATTTGATTCTTATTCATTCTGTTTACAATTTGTTTACAAATTCTTAAACTTTTTTAGTAAAATAAATTTTAATATCTTTTTTCTATATACAAAAGTTGGAAATCATCTGTGACTTGATTTTGTAACTGCTAGCCACATATCCCTTGGAAATTTAAAATGAGGTCATTATTGTGATTGCCTGCAAGAAGCAGCTTACAGTTACAATCTTCTACCTCTGAATAAACCTGTTCTGGTTTTAGTCACTAGGATCAATATTTTTCATACATGTTAAAAAACTACTGATAGGATATGTCTATCATTGCATAACGCTAAAATTAATTCCCAATATTAAATATTTCCTTTAACATTTCCAAACTTATTGCCAATAATTTTTTAAGGCTGCCTTCAAAACTATACCATTTAGAATAATGCAGTTTGTTATTTAGTCATACAGATTTCCAATTTGTCACTAGATACAGTTGATTAGAATTAGTTGCCAGAGCAAAATAATGTAACATTATGATTTAATATTGCTGTGGGTGTATGGGTGAATGCCATATATTCGGGTTCTTTGCTTTATTCTGAGTATTTCAAGCCTTTGTCAATTTCTTGTATTCATTTATTGCTTGACATAAAAAAACCCAGCTACAAAAGATGCGGAAGGTCATCCTGCTATGCAGATCATATCAAGACATATATTCAAACATTTGTCCCAGGTAAGAACCCAGAATACTTAGCTGCAAGGCAGGGGACCTTTGGAGGACAGAATTTCCAAGGAGTTATAATGATTTTGGTGATTTAGGCTTTTAGTTTGGGCTGCAAAAATCTGAACTAGTAGATGGCAGCAAAATGACACAGAAAACTCTTGTTCCTGTCATCTATGGTCACCTAGTTTTTTGTAGCACAGATTTAGTATCCTTACTGCTTTACTCTAAGATGTCTTGAGTTTGGTAGAAAATAGAGACCCAAAGCCCATTCTGACAAAACCAATGCCTCTTCAGAGTCAGATTTTACTACAGATAATCCTCAATTTACAACCATTCACTTAGTGACCATTGACAGTTGCAATGGTGTTAGGAATGTAAGTCACCTAACAGTTGGGTTGGAAATATATAAACCAGGATAGACATTTTAATATTGTCTCTTTAAGGGAATGCTAAAATTGTAATAGGGTGTGGTTCCTCAAATGGCCATAAGATGGAGCCAGAAACCTGGTTTCCCAGAGAGAGGTTCCTGCATTTCCCTATTGACTGTTGCTGATCATCCTTATTCTTGGATTAATGTGAGTTTGCTTACTGAATTGTTTTTGATACTGGACTTTGATATTTGGATTCTCCCTGGACTGAAAACTGACTGCTATAACCGTGTATGATTTGGACTGCTTGTTGGACTTTGCTTAATTGTTTACTGGAAGTAAAAACCTACATTTTACTATACAGTGTAGCTGAGTGCTGTGTGTGTGTTATTTAAACATCACTCTCACTACGTCTCCCGGTGTGCACTCATTCTCCTAACGGGGAATTACGTCAACAAATGGCATTAAAAAATGACTTACAACCAGTCCTGGTGTTTACAAAGTTTGCAGCATCCCCATAGTCACATGATTGAAATTTGGGGACTTGGCAACTGGCAAGTATTTACAACAGTTGCAACACCCCGAGGTCATGTGATTGCCATTTGTAACCTTCCCTGAAGGCTTCCAACAAGTAAAGTCAATGGGTGAAGCCAGAGTCACTTAAAATTGCATGATTTAACAACTGCAGTGGGTCATGTAATCTGGAAAAATGACAACAGAAAACCTGGTTCTACCATAATTATGATTGTAAATTGAGGACTACTTATACCTATGCAAGAGTGTTTGGGATTTGTTTGTTTCTTACATATTACAGTTCATGGTATTCTGTGGTCTTAGATGATGCAGAAAATAATATCACAGCCTGAGAAAGCACCAACAAAGAATCAGATCTCTAATTCATTACTCATCATACATTCAAAGAAACATCAACTAAGCCTCTTAAGGTTTTCATTAACAAAGTTATGAAAGTCTTTATGAACATTTGCAATTTACTTTGCCTCTTGCCTGCAAGATAGAAGTATCCAATTCTACACATTATTTGTGCATCAGGATCTAAATGTTGTAATTTATTTTTTTCATTATCCAAGAACCAGAAAGGAGGAGCATGTTGGAGATATGTAATATCATCAGAAGCAGGTGGCCTTTTTTTTTTGCTTTTTTTAATAGGGTCTATTTATTTAATACCAAACATCTATTCTTTGTTGGAGGATGTCTGAGTGTCTTATGCAAATCAAGCTTTAACAATCGTGGCCATGTACATGCAATATACACATACAGTGGTGTGCAAAATGCTTTAAATTGAATTATTTTGAATCTGAAACATATTTTTCTAAGAATAAACTACTCCACTTCAAGTGTCAAACAGTCCTGTCAAGAAAGTGTTGCAAGCTCAAAACCTCTGAAGTTTGAAAAATTTCTCAAATTCTAAAATCAAATTATTTCATAGGTGTTTCATATTCAAAATAGAGTTGGGAAGACTCAACTCTGCACATCTCTATGACAATATTTGTGTTCTATAATGAAAAAAGTTCACTTCAGACACAGATTGTCCACTGCTTCATAGTAAATACATGTTAGTTGCTAGCACCCAAATTCTGATCATGTGATAATAGGGATGCTGCTATGATTATAAGTGTGATGACCAATAAGTCAGTCTTTTCAATGCCACTTAAAATGGTTAAGAGTTGAGGACCACCTGTACTTAGATTGTTCAGACTTATTTTGAGCTATATATCAGTACCAAAGAAATATGGATTTTATGCCAAACAGAATGAGAGCCTTGAATTCACAATTTGTAGAATACAATCAGTAAATGGAGTTTAGGCCAGAATTCAATTTGCTGTGCTTGCCTTATTCACATTCCAATTTAAAACCAAAGTTAGATTATGGTCCATCAACTTTTAATTCGAATTCCTTGGTGTCAAACTATATCAGGATGAATTGTTTGGATAGGCAGTACTAGTTTAATGAGGTTTTCTCTATTTTTCTTATAATAAATTATAAAGATTATAATGAATAAGCATTGTTTCAATAATGAGAAAATCCTTGTAGTCTCAAAAAGTCTTTATCCCTGACACCATTTGAGCTGGTAAAATAAATCCCTCAACAGCATTTTTGTGCATGTGCACACACAGCCATAACCAATACCAAAAACCAATTTCTTAATTTTAAATCCTATCACTCTTCCATGTACCTTAAATATTGTCATACCAAGGGGGAATTGCCAGAAAAATCACTGTTTAAATAAGTATATGGGTTCTTCCAATGCAGATAGCATGTAGATATTATACTAAATGGAAGCTTTCACCTAGAGGCAAAAAATAATAACACTTAATTGGATTTCCAAGAGGTAATTGGTTTCCACTGCCTGGCCCTTTTATTAGATACTTAGTTTTTAAGCAAATTATTATATATACATAGTTCAAAAAAGAAAAACACTGGTAGTTTTATGAAGATTTTTTTTTTTAATTCATGCAATGCTAGCAAGCAAATTTGTTCTCTTAACAAATGGCTCCATCAATTAAAGATGTACACATACATGTAGTGCCTTCCCCCACTTTATCTTAAAGTGCCAGGAAAGAATTAGAAAACAGATTTTTGGCCCCAACTATATCTAGCTATATAATGTGGCCTTAACAAAAACAAAATACCCCTCTTCAAACAGATCAACATTTTCAACTATAGTCAGAGTGAGTGCAATAAATTGATTAAAAGACTGAGATATAAATCCAATCCAAGATAATGTTCCAGCATTATCGGCTAAAATTACCTTTGGTCCACAGAAGTATGATGCATAATCAATGTTAAATCTTTAAAATGGCATTTATTTTTACTGCAAAAGTTACCTTTTTGGTAGCCTATTTTAGATGCAGATATACACAGGCACACAAGTGTGTGGCTGTGTATAATTTATTAATGCCACAAAACAGCCTCTTTAAATCTAGTCCCTCAGCTATGTTAGATTTCTCCTCTTAATCAGTTCTAAAATCTTGCCATAATGCATGATTATAAATCTTAAAGGGAAAAACAGCCATAAACATGTGATAAAATGTCACACTTTTTGTTGTGGGTCACAGATTATAGCCCCTTTCTTATGCTTCCTTCTTTAAATATTCAAAACTATATAAATGCCACTGAACAGTTATAGATTAAATTATTCATTTCCTAATATGGTAGAGGGTCAATGCAAGGGAAAACACAAATCACTTTCACTTCCATGTTATAAATTTGTAGCAGGACTCAGCACTCCTTCAAAAAAGGGAACTTCTACACAAAAGGCATCACTGAAAGTAAACAATTTTTAAAACCCACCCAACAATAACTGGGTTTCCTCCAAGGGCTACCACTCCCCTACACAGAACAATCAGTCGCACCTTCATGGAGGAGCATAGTTAAACAGGCACACTTGCAACCACTATTTAATCTAAGGAGAGATGAATGCCATCTTTATGATCTGAATACAGCAACCTCCTCAGTGCTAGGAAACCAGGCATTAGGAGGCAAGTGAGGGGAGAAGCGGCGAAGCCCAAAAGGGGTGTGGGGAACTGAATTATTTCACAAATCCTACAGGCAGCCTTTGTTTTTTTCTAAGGCAAACACACAAACCTCCAATTACGGTTTTCGAATCACTTCCTCAGCGCCCCCCCCCCCCACCGCGCGCGCCGCCCTCAAATCCCGGCCCCTTACTCCCCTGACAAATTGTATACCCCGTCAGGGGATGTAGTTGATTACTACCTATTGGGGAAAACCCCTCTTGGCGCTTTTATTCTGGAGTCAAAGGCTCCTTTTCCTTCGGAATAAGAGGCAAGAAAGGCGTCCCAGCTGATCCTAGCTTCAAACAAACAGCGACAAAACAGCAGGCTGTTCAAAGGCATAATATACGTGCCCAAGCGCGCGCCCAGACGAATCGGGTGGGGTGGAGGGGGTTCAACGCAATTCTTCACGCACATCCGAAGTCTCACTCGGCTGTTCTCCATCAGGCGGAATTGTTCGTCCCAGCGCAATGCTAATAAGTATGAATCCCTCGCATTCAGCTCCAGCACCTCTTGAGAGAGTCTTCTCTCTCAACGTGGCGCCTTTCCCCTCTTATTCAGCTCCCGTTCCCCCCCACCCCGCTAAAACTGCCTAGCTGCAATTTGCAAAGCATCCTTGCCTCCCTCCCAGGGAAACGGTCAATTACCTTCGCCCGAGCGGTGGTTCCCTCACAAGGCGCTTTACCTCAGGGCTTCGCCCGCTTTGATTGTGATTTTCCTCCTCTCTCCTAAACTACCAGCAGCCTTTCTGATGAATTTAAAGGACCGTAAGGAGGGTGGGGGGGGATGGAGAAACCTCCCCTCCTGACGTCAGAATAGTGGAGGCTGGGCGGGGTTTGGATGGCGATTTGTGTACCAGATTTTAAAGAGACCTGGCTTGGCGGCGGGAGGGGGGAGGCTCTGTCCTATGGGTTGCTTTAATTCGCGTAGTAGACAAAGCCTTCTCTGTGAGAACTTACCAAATGCAAATGCTTAATCTCTAGAGGGTATGTAGGAAGAAAACCTGGGCCGGAACCGAAGCAAATTTTGTAGAAAGGAGCCTTGTGTGCAGGTTTCCCAGGGCCTCGAAGCTTTGGCCTGTTAAGTGGTGTAGTGTAGTGGAAGATGCTATTTGTCCACCCTTCTGCAGTGAGATTCATCTACCAGTCTGGTTGAATGAGTAGCCTGGCTAAGGCGGGGTGGGGGGGTGTCGCCTTTGCCTTAAGCAACAATATCTCTCCAGAAGAGTTTGGCTAATGGAGTCCCAAGCAAGTTAGGGGTAGTGAATACAGCCAGTATATACCAGCAACCCATGCCTCGGGAATATTTCTTACTGGGTAGGAAAGTGGAGGCAAATATCACACATTCATTAATAGCTGTATAAAAGATGGCTTTATTGGGAAGTGCCTACTATATAAAGGTAAGAACCACCCAGGTGCTGACATTGCCTTTCCTACACAACTTTAAAAAGCACACAGATCCTGCACTCTGCACTTGTGGTTGGTCAATAGGCTAAATTCCAGCAATGTCTGCCTATTTTCATATTAAGATTTCTTGCTGGCTACTAACAATGTCCACAAAGCTTATCATGTGGTTCTGTTTGCCCAACATACTAAAAAAAACCTAGTTAACAAGTACCTACTACAAAAATGAAGTCTGCAATTCTATTCTCACCTATTGAGGATGAGGACTTTTTAAAATTGGGACTTCACATGCATTTGCCTATCTAACCCAGTTTGATTTTCTGCAATCTCCAATCTGACCTCTTGCAGAACAATCCAATTTGTTGGGATGGTAATTTACATCATCCTTCTCGGTGTGCTAGCTGGATGTACTAGAGTACCAGAGTTAAAGGAATCTGGCTACCTTGGCAGTCCAGATAATAGGATAATTTTTTTTTTTCAGGATGGGGCTTCATGAGGCAAGTCTGCTGAGGTAGTGACCTTTGCAAAGGGTGATACCAATTTTTTTCAGCCTATTTTTTTTCCTTTTTACAGGCTTCTAGCAGCAGCAGCAGCAGCAGCAGCAGCAACAGCAGCAACAGCAGCAACAGCAGCAACAGCTAACATAAAATATGTTTGTGACTAAACCTTGCGGAAGTTTAACAGACCTACAGCGTTTAGCATTTTTATGTATCAGGTACAGAGACTTATCCCCAAAGAAGGAAAAGGTTTATAAATCATTGCTTTTGCCATTAAAATTCAATTATGTAAACCTGGGTGATCTGAGAATTCCAAAAAAGCAAAAAAAAACTACATGTAGCCCAAGGGTTGCAAGTTCCCCACCTGCCTTAAATGGAAATAATAGCAAAGTTAGCTTTTTCTGCATGCAAAGCATCTGTTTGTTATGCCCTCTAGAGATAATGGGGAAAAGAACTCTGAGAAACTCTCACAGTTCATCTTTGAAGCATTCAAAATATAGAAACATCTAGACTAGAACTTTAAAATTCCATGTAGGGTCACTTCTCTATTATCTTAGAAGGACAAGCTGTTTTCTGAATGAAATGGATGATCTCCCAGGCTTCAGCATATCTAGACAATTGCTTGTACAGATCAGTGTTTTTTTCACATCTGTTATTAACATTTTTTTCCATAGCTTTAGCTGGAGAAGATTGCTGGGCTCCGCATACACAAAAGGAGGCTATTCCATGTGCCAAGATGCTTTCATTCACAACAGATTGTATCTGAGACTGGAATATAAATATGTTCACTGAAGGAGGGAAGATTTTATACCAGTGAACAGAATTTCTATTAAAAGAAATTAAACAGTTCTTCCTTTTGTGTGACTGAAGACTTGGCTTCCTCCTTCTCTTCATTCCCTCTTTTCATAATAATTGAGAATTATGTATCAATCATATGAGGATTCAAAGTCTCCCCACCAAGATCTAATCAATACATTTTAATATTTGTGTTCAGTGCTCATCTCACTGTGCTGTTTTTTTTTTGGGGGGGGGATGTCTCATGCACAATACTGTGAAGCAGGAAATAGCACTAATTTCTAACATTGATACAAATTTTATGAGAGTGAAATTGGTCAAATTGCTAATGCACCAAGCATACAAGTATTATGAAACCAAGTTTGGTCTAGTTATTAAGGTCCCAGACTAGAAACTTTTGTGATTGTGAGCCCTAGTCCTGCCTTAGGCATGAAAGCCAGCTGGGTGATTTTCAGTCACTTTCTTTTAACCTAACTTATTCCAAAGTTTTGTTGCTATGGAGAAAATAGGAAGGAGTAGTAGTAAATACATTTGCTGCATTGAATTATTTATAAAAATAAATAATACATAAAAATATCTAAATACCAGTTTGGTTTTGACTTTTTCATATGAGTTAATGGTATCATCTTTCCCTACATAAATGTAACCTTATTCATAATTCATCAGCTTGGACAGTTAAGTCTTCCAGGCCTCTATAGGAACTTAGAGGATGACTGTATTTAATCATTTTGATCACTTGAAAAACTGTAATATTCAAGAGCTAGGCACTACAGTGAACTATATCAGAGCAGGACTCTGATTTCAGGAAGATGTAACAGCATTTTAAATAATATTCATAGCATGGCTCACTACCGAGAAATACAATAAGCTGCTTTGATTACATAAAAATATATTCTATGTCAAAAATTAGTTTTGGGAACATTCTCTGAAAACTATTTTGATGTAAAAATAGGAAGGTGCTGGCAACTGAGACATGCGGATTGAATAAAAAATGCCCTCGAACTATTCTGTGAAAGGTATAAGTCATTCCAGAATGATCCCAAAACATTAGTATTTGTTGTACAGGAAATAGATGATACAAAAAGGGTCAGCAGCTGAACTCTGAATCAATGCCATTGATATTTTGGAAATAATTTATAGAGTTCTGGCTCTAAACCAATCATCTGATAATCTCTATTTATATTTGATTGATAATCTCCATCATCCACTATGAAGATAGTTCTTGATCATCCTGATTGAATGTGATTGGAATCAAAATATATCCCAAAGACACCAAGGGAATACCACTATATGAAACTGTTTTAATATGAAAACATTTCATATTATGTATTTAAAACAGTCACTTGAACACATTCAGGCAGTGAGAGGTGGCAGGCTCATAGCTCACTAAGACATCTTTTTGTGAACTAATCTATTTCTCAATAGGAAACAGAAAACTACAATAACTACAACAGAGCTATACTTAAAATATATAATTATTGGATTCCAAGTTGTGTCATAAACAACAGCATAACTTCGCAACTAAAATTATTTTTATTTTTTCCTGCTTTTTTTATTTAAAAATAAAACGAAGGAATGGGATGGGTAGGAACATTATAAAAGAAGAGAAGACATTTAGAGCTGAGCCACAGGTAGAAATTTCTGTCAAATGGGAATAGATCTACTTGATATATGGAAATACCAATATGTTGTCAGTTTCATATTGCAGCAGAAATTATCCATAGATCAGGATGTTTACTGAAACCCTTTTAAGACAAGCTAGGTTGTAATCAAAATTAAAATTTTCATGATTCATGCATACATATTATTTATGGTATATTGCCGAGTTTTCAAACAGCCCACTCTCAATTTTAGCACACTCATGCTCCATTCATCACAAACTTGAATAAAGTGCTACTAGGAATACTCAATGACCAGATATGTCAGTTACAATTTTATTTTCCACAAGAGCAATAATCTTCTAATTTTTCATTCTTTTGTCATCACTTGTCATCACTGAAATTATTGGGCAAGAAAATAATTGAAAAATAAATATGAAGCAATATTAGACAACCAAAATGCATGAAAAACAGGCAGTTATGAAAGATAGAACTGTATAATGGAAAAAAGAAAAAAATACTTTTATTGGTGTAGGCAAGTGAATTGAAATGAATAGGAAGCTAAAGTTACATTTGATCACATACATTTATTCTCAATAATTGTTGTGGAATTGCACTTTCATGGAGATTACTCATCAAGTCCACTGGATACATTATGTGCATAGGTTCAGTGCTTCTGTAGCTCTTTCATTCTGTTGAGTGCACTACCAGCTTGGAACCACTCAATCTGAGTCTCATTGAAGGTGTGGTTCAGCATTATTGTTTCTTGGCTCCCATTAGGATGTTTAATGATGCATTTCAGGGGCTGATGGAGAAATTGGAGAAATATATTTTTGGACTTCCTACCATAAGTATGCATTTTTTTTAAACCATCATTAACTAAAATGGTTTTTAGACATCTGATATCCTCTAAAACATTTACCACAAGAACTTGGGAACATTTAGTTTCTGAATTTGGGGGTTCACATAATATGCCATGATTTATTCCCTCATTTGATCATTTAGCAAATCTTATCAAATATTGAACCCAAAATATGCAAGGATCCAGGTACTGTACTAGACTTGACAGAATATAGCATTTCCCCTAGTAGGCCTCTTAATTTCAATATTTCACTTTAACCTGTTAATGTTAAGACACACCAAACAAGAAATGTTGCTTTCCCCAATTTTAACATCCCTGCAATGCTTCAAATCTCAACAGTATTCTAGAATGCTCCTGCATCAAAGCCGAAGCTTAGAGAAGCATTACCTCCAAGTGGGTGTAGCTTCTTCAGCACATGAAGCATTGGCAAGTATTCAATTTCCACTCTCAACACTGGATTTCAAAAAAAAACCTTACATTCTTCCCAAAAATACAATATGTATTATTTAAATTAATGTGTAACAAAATATTTTATAGAAAGAAAGAAGAAAAAACATGGCTACTAGAGTGAAGAAACACAAGTCCCCATATATGATAAAGCAACCTTTACATTTTGTCTATTTCTAAATATACTAGGGACATGCAAAGCACTTTGTTTTGATTTCAAACATGAAATTTCACAAAATTTCAAAATGTTACATTTTGAATACGAAACTGCTTCTGAGGTGTTCTTGAGACCTGTTCCAAGCCAAAATGTACTTCCAAAATGCATGGAATAGCTTATCTTGAACTCAAAGCACCAATTGTCTACTCCTAACAATAAAATTTTATCTTAAAAATGCAGTCTTCTAATTTTCTATGGATTTGAACATTTCCAAGAATTCAAGTGTATTCGCAATATGGTTGTAATATTATTATTTATCTTTATTCTATACTCTCCCTCTTATTGGTATTATGATTATCATTATTTTGTTGCTTTGCATGTATACTGAGAGCTTCTGCACCAGAGACAAATTCTTCGTGTGTCTAATCACATTTGGCTAAATAAAGTATTCATTTAATTTGATGTAAGTTGTATTTTTAATATGTACAGTATTAATGTATTTTCAGATACATTGTTGCATGTATCAGAACTCTAAAATACAGTAGTTCATGATAAAGAAGGTACAACAAAATGAGATTGAGAAGGAGTAGGGCTGAGAGCTGGGACCATTACCTTTCCAGGGGCAAAATCTTTTAGACCCACAATGCTTAGTTTGTCCACAGGGTGGATCTTGTCATAATCAGCTGGATCAGCAAATGTTAGTGGCAAGAGTCCTTGCTTCTTCAAATTAGTTTCTGTTAAAAAATTTAAATTTAATATATTAGAATGTACATTGCAGTAGACTATTGCAAAGAGCAAAACCTCAATGCTATTGTGCATTTTGCAATATGCCTTGCATCTCATCGTCACAAGTACCTTCAAATATTTATGAAATAAATTGCTTATTACCCTATCTATATTCCTTCAGCTTCGCATATGTATCCAATTTTGTTGATCTGATAGGAATGGTAGTTGTACATTCCACAAAGTAACATTTAGGTCACTGAAAGATGAAATTGATAGGAAATTAACTCCACCTCTTCAATGGCAGAGCTTAAGATCTTTTTCCTGCCATATGCAGAAAACTCTATTCTTTCAATTGTATGCACTGACTTAATTTGAGTAATGTTCAATTTCTTTATTTCCTAATTCAAAGTTTGCCTCCAGCAAAAAAAAAGAAAAAGTAACATTAAACACGATCAAGTAATCTCCACACCTCTAAAGTATTTTGAGGTATACTTTTATGCCCTGTGCACATTTATGCCAGGTTTGTTCTCTGGGGTGAGAAGAATCTGAGAAGAAACTGGGAAGTACTCAGCCTTCCATCCTTCTGAGGTGGGTAAAATGAGGATCCAGATTGTTGGGGGCAATATGCTGACTTTGTAAACCTCTTAGAGAGGGCTGTAAAGCACTGTGAAGCAGTATATAAGTCTAGTGCTATTGCCACTGTTAATTGTTTGTGTTTGATCAAATATATAATTCTTGGGCATAAAAGCAGACATCCCCTCTTACCACTACTTGTTTTGGTACAATACATATAGATCCCCTCTCATTGGACAACCTTTGGTTCCCTAACCCTCCTAACCAGCATTAGCACTATCAAATGATTTCCATCAACTGAAATATTAACAGGCTGTGTACTTTACTGAGGTACTTTTTAAAATGCTAAGATGATATTTTAAAGCCTGGACAGTTGAGGAAACCAGAAGGAATTAAAGATCACAATGAGAGAAGAGCATTTGAATTTACTAATACAAAATGGAACAAAATACTTTCACATACTGAAGAATAACCGTGAACAATGGATCCATAAACTAATTTTAAAAGTGACCTTATGGATAGGCTGTGTTTGGAATGATATGGAAGGACTACACTGGATATACAAATGAAACTGGATGATGTGACTTGAATCGCTTATGGCTGACCCTGGGTATGCTTTCTACATCTCCTGCTTTATATCTGAGCTTTTCTTTTTTCCTATCTCTCCTTACCTCCTTGTTTGATTGGTTGTATTGGAGTTTATGCTTGGGATTAGATCCTAAAGATTGGTCACCCTTTCCTTCCCTTTAGTTTAAAGCCTTTTGGATAAGCAGAGGCAGTCATTTTCCAAATACGTTCTTCCTGGTCATTGTAAGGTGTAGCCCATGCATTACCAGAAGCCCTTCATATAGGTAATGCAGACCGTGGCCTAAGATTCCAAAGTTTTCTTGGTAGCACCATCCCTCAAGCCAGTGGTTTATTTCTAAAATTCTTTGTTCCCTCATTGGATGTTGACTTTTCATTAGAAGTACCAATGAAAACATCACCTGTGCTTCTAATTCCTTAAATTTCTTGCTGAACTGCTTCTAGCTTCTTGATATAATTTTCAGGGTCCTTGTCATGTCATTAATCCCCACATGAATGAGCAGAAAGGGATAGTAATCTATGGCCTTGATTATTTTATAAGGTTCTCAGCCTCATCTTTGATTTTGCTTCAGGGAGACAACATACCTCCCTAGAATGATTGACCAGTCTATAGATTGCTGATTCAGGTTCCCTGACAAGAGAATCTCCTAGTATTATTAACGCTCGCCTTTTTTTTTTCCTCGGGAAAGTCTGGGCTATTTTTTTCCTGTCATGGGAACACTTGATGATGTCCCGCCTCGAAGTGTCTGCATGCTTTCTTTAAGGAGGAGGACATAAAATCGATTGCTTAGCTCCATTGGGACTGCACTGAACTGGGCTAAACTAGGCAGCAGGTATAAGTATTGACAGCAATACAATACTTATTGATGGTAACAGTATTTACTCCTAAACGATTTTTACCATATTTAAGTTGTTTTACATTTATACTACAATTAATAAAGAGATATCCACATTCATCGCTTTATCTCTGTCTCCACCAATTGCCTGAAGATATACAAGACAGTCAAACTAAATATGAGTTCTGTTATTATTGTGAGCAAAATATTATTATACACCTAGTAGCCTTCTAGCAGCAACAGTTTTGCAGAAAGTGGCGGTCTTACCATGAATCCTGGCAAAGCTCTTGACAATAATGGCCCTTCCTCCTAGGTGACGTGGCTCCAAAGCTGCATGTTCCCGACTTGAGCCTTCCCCATAGTTTTCATCTCCAACAACAACCCAATTAACATTATGTTTCTGAAACAAACAAAATATTTATTCAATAGCATAAATACATACATTATGTCAGGAAGCAAAGCAAAAGCTAAGTCTGTTACTTTAAAAAATGTTAAAGAAAATGTTAAGAACAATAATGAATGGTGGCAGCTGAAAACATACTTGAGAACTATGAAAATGGGAAACACATAATTCAAGTTGTATAATGTTGGAGGGAGACTAACTGGTAAATTTCTAAAAATTCATAAGTTGTCTTTCAAAAATCTTGTGTTGCCATCTGGGAAAGCATATGATACGGGTATATATTTCTTTTAAGCCACTGCCTTTTTTTCCTCTCTCACAAAGCCATCAAGATAGAACTACCCACAATGGTCTGTAAAGTTATAAAGAATGCCATCTGAATAATCAGGATTGGAGAACCTCTGGCATTTCAGCAATACCACGGCCCTCTTGCAAAACTCTGCCCGTATGTTTAGAGAAAGGCAGGATATGGAGCTTCCTCTACCTCTTCCATTTCTCAGACCAAGCTCTCAGGTTCTTAGGTTGTAAAGGCCTGGCACTAAAAGACACACCCACAACCTCCAACCCTGTGGTGCAGGACTTTTCCAGACAGTAGCATACATAGAGGATTTCACTCTATTCCCTAACACATCTCATCTGCTGGAGAACACCTTGAGAAGCTCTCATGTCAGATTTTGTTTTCAGCTTTCTAGCATCCTAAGAATAAATCAGTAGTGGCAGTGATTTATTTAATGTAAACACCAAGGAAAGTTATTTTCATTCTCAAGTTTGATTGCATTTAAATGTTTAGGCCTGTTATCTTGTGTCAATTACTCTACTGAAGTGAGCACAAGTGTAATTAAGGAAAATATGAACATAATAAAGTATTCACAGCTAAAAGAAGGGGCAGAAAAATTCTCATACTGAGTTAGACCCAATTTAATATTCTCTATTTTAAGTGATAGTTATTCTAAGTTTTCTGACATAGCTATTTCCCAATGTTCCCAAGAGCCACCTAAAAACAAGAGAAATTCTAATGACTGTCAAAGCCTCAGATCTACCCAGAATATTAACTATTTTCAGTTCTGGACTTCTGTTCTGAGCATATGGTCTTTGGCCCCCACAGCATCTGAATGGCTGTATTTGAAAACAGTCTCTTTCTGCTGCTACATATACACAACTTGCCTAAAAAAAAATTAAATTTCATAACCTTACCTTATAGTAACGGGCTGTGTCAGGAACAGGTCCAAACTCCTGTGTTAATGCATTTCTAACTGAGTTAGCCTTGTCATTTTCAATATTTATAGCTCCAATCAATAAATTGTTTGAAATGTTGTCCAGGTGCCCACGGAATTTGAGCCAAGGGCCTGCTGCTGAAATGTGGTCAGTCGTACATTTCCCTTTTACCTGAATGCAAGATAATTTCAGACATTCAGTCTGCATAAAAAGAGTATTTTGACAGCATCAAGCAATTTTTAGGACCCCAACATTTATTTTACCCTATGGATCATTACCTTGTAGCATGAAGAAGCTTGCGCATCCCAATGAAGCTCTGAGCTATACCATTGGGAGTATACATTTCCAGAAGGGTCATCCATTCATCCATGACAGGCAGGTTATAGACAAGGGATCAAACTAAATATGATTCACTGGAGAAGGAAATGCAACCCCCTCCAGTATTCTGCCAAGAAAACCAAATGGATATTCACAACCAAGACAATGTAAACATGATATGGAAGATGAGCCCACAAGATCAGATAGTATTCAGCAAGCTACTGAGGAAGACCAGAAGGCAAGTATGAGTAGCAATTACGAAAGCCAAAAGAATGTGTAGTTGGTGATGTGCCAGGGACAAAAAGTAAGTCCTTTGCTATAAATATATATAAATAAAAAACCCACTGGTGTGTGGAATGTAGAATCGTGAACAGACAAACATGATGTCAGAGCAGAAACTCAAGATTCAGCATTGATATTCAGGGATTCAACAAACTGAAGCGGATGGAAATGGGTCATTTCACATTAGAAGAACACCCGATCTTCTACAATGGACAAAGAAAAAAAAAAGAGAAGAAATGGAGCAGCTACTGTTATTAATAAAAGGCTGTCAGAGTCAGTGCTCAGATACAACCCCCACAAAATGACAAAATACTATCAGTTTACATCCAAGGCAAGCCAAGAAGCATCACAGTGGATCAAGTCTATATTCCGACCACATATACAGAGGAAGTAAAAGCTGAATGATTCTATGGTAATTTGCAATGCTTTCTTGATGCAACACCACAATGGACACTGATTACAGGTACTAACATTGGAAATGAAATAGCATTTGGAATAATGGGAAAATGTGTATGCAAACTGAAACAGGAAACTTACTAATAGATTTCTTTTCAAGACAATTAGACATTTGCCAAGAACCTATAGTACAACTTTACTTATGGATATCACTGGATGAAAAATGCCTACATCAAATTGACTCTGTAAGGCACCAGGCTAGAACTCATGGGATTCTGAGTTCTAATCCCACTTTAGGCATGAAAGCTGGGTGGGTGACTTTGGGCCAGCCTGTCTCTCTCAGCCTAACCCATCTCACAGAGTTGTTGTTTGGGGAAAACAAAAGGAATATTAGGTATATTTGCTGCCTTGAATTATTTATAAAAATAATAAAGGTGAGATAAAAATCAATACATAATCTGCAAGTACTACTGCATTTAATCAGCAAAAAAAAAGATATGTTGCTGTGGCCTTAGGCTATAAACTTTCATTTGCAAAATTACAACTTAAATTAATGAAAGTCATGCCAATAAACAATATTGAATATGATTGTAGAGTGAAGATAAAAATACATTTAAATGGTTAGATTTGATAAATAAGAATGCCTGAAGAACACTACACTGACATTGTGGTATCAGTAAAGATGAAGCAAACAAAAATATCTCGTAATAAAAGAAAGTGAAGTTGCTGTCTGCTGACATATTGCAAACAGGACATATTTTCAATGCTAAGGAAAGACAGAAAGCAAAAGATGATAGAAATAGAAGAAAAAATGTCCAACTGAATTCCAGAAAACAGCAAGAATCAAGAAGTTATACCTGATATGCAATATGCAACTCAGGATATGTAATCGAGGATAACAATCAAATGGGAAAGGCAAGTAATTTTAAAAAATTACAGAACCTTTTATACAATGGTTAGTGATTAGGAAAGACAACAGCTCAACTGGAGAAACAAAGATGGCACAAATATATGGAAAATAAGAAAGTAAATATAAGAAAAAATAGCAATAGCAAAAGCAATAACTCTTAGATTTATATGCTTCAAAGTGCTTTCCAGCCCTCTCTAAGCAGTTTACAGAGTCAGCATATTGCCTCCAAACATCTGGGTCCTCATTTTACCGAACTCGGAAGGATGGAAGGCTGAGTCAACACTGAGCTGTTCAGAATTGAACTCCTGGAGTGAACAATGAGTTAGTCTGCAGTACTGTACTCTAACCACTGCACCATTGTGGCCCCCCAAATTGATGATGCAAAGACGTATTCAATTAGTTAAAGCAGTGGAAATTGAAGATAAATAGCTCTAAAAATATCACTATACATAGACTTCACTATACTTCAGTTGCTAATTAACAGCTGAATTGCTTAAAATTTTGCAAGATAATGCAATCAAAGTGCTACTTGCAGTTTGCAAGTAAATATGGAAAACATAGCAGTGCCCAAGGTACCAGAAAAGATAAATTTATATTTTAATTCAAAAAAGAGCAGTGCTAAGCCATGTTCCAACTATGAAACAACTATACTTATTTCAGATACCAGTAAGATAGAGATTTTACAATTTAGACTGGAACAAGAAGTGCCGGTTGTACAAGATAGATTCAGAAGAGAAAGGGATCCTCAAGATCACATTGCAAACATTTTGTAGATAATGGAAAAGGTAAGAAACTTTAAAAAAAGGTTTTGCTTCATTGATTGTATGTGGTCCACAACAAACTGCAGACAGCCTTGGATGTCTCAAGTGTCATGTTATGTATTATGACATGTGTGGATGTGTTATGACATAGACACAACAATTTGAAAGAAATATTAGAGCAACTATATGATTCAAAACTTGGAAGGAGAGCAATGTAGTTGTATTCTGTCACTACATAATTGGACCAACGCACTTCACTTATTTTTGTTCCTTGCATTAGAAATGCTTTATAAAAGCCTATGTGAAACAGAAAGTTTAGACGTTATCAAATAATCGCACAAAACAACTCTTCAGATTTATCTGTTTGCCTCCAGTTCTTACCTTTATGAGGATAAGCATATCTTCCAGGTCCTTGTTATTCCACTTGTCAAAGGGCTCAAGCAGTTGCAAACGCTGGCTAGTGGGGCTCACATCCACATGTTGGCTACTACCATCCTTTGGAGGATACTGATATGTATCCTGGCCTGGATCAAATTCCTAATAGAAAGTAGGAAAAAGTGATTGTAAGAAGGGAAGGAGTATTATTTAGAAAGGAAAGGCAAACACTAAATGTTGGATGCATGTTGCATCTTGTGTATATCAAGAAACCAAATAAAGACTTTTATCACTTGAATAATTTTTCTCTAACATCCTCAAGTACTGTTTGATTCAAATAATTTTCCTTTCTCCCTCCCATTATTGAAAGCTTAAATTACCAGCTCTTCATCTATCTCACTTCAATGTAATACCATTGTTCATGGGGATTACAACCTATAAGGTATCTATGGAGTATTTTGTTTTATACAGCTGAACTTAAGTGCTACATAGTTAGACTACCTACTAAACAAACAAAATTATATTGCCATACATCTAGTCAATGGAACTCTGTAGGGTAGCCAGAAAATAAAAATAATAATAAACAACAATCAAAATACATAAAAAAAATCAAACTTAAGGAACTCTTAAAAATAATTCCTTGGCAATATACCACACACACATGTGTATGTGTATACCACCCGTGTATACATAGCTCCATTAAAATCCTCATCCCAGTGCCTGCAGCTTTTCCAAAAGCCAAGAGCATCATAGCCATCCAAATCACTGGAAGGAGGTTGTTCATTAGGGAGTCATCATGACAGAGAAGACATGCTTCCTAGAATTTCTGAAGATTTCTGAAAATAAGTACCAATTTTGGCAACTCATCAGCATCAGGTGGCTCAAGCTTAAACTTCTTTCCATCTGCTCCTGTCAGTAAGTCAATCTCTGGATTAAACTTCAAAGTGCCAGCAAGTGCCAGGGCTGTTACTATCTGGAAAAGGCAATCCATTATCAGTTTTTTTAAAAAAGGTTGTTTCATTTCTGTCTTTTTATTTGCAAGTAATAGCACGCTAAGTATTTTTGTAACCACCATCCACTACTCCAACTAAAACCCTGACATTGCATGAAAAGAAATACCTGATTGGGGAAATCTATTTGTGGCATGAGGTTCAAGTATTGAATGAGCAAAATTAGAATATAGGTCCAGAGTTGAATAAACAATCTTAATTAAATAAAGGCCTCTGAGAAAAGGAGGCAATTGCAATACATTCTTTCTCTAATATAGATAGTTCTCAGTAGTTCATTCAGTGCTGGTTCAGTGCTGAACATATGATGGTTACGACCAGTGATCAGAATTCCAGCTTTCCAAGCATCCCACAGTCATATGATCTTAATCTGCGTGCTTAGCAACCTGTTCGCATTTAGGGACACTTGTCAAGTGCCCTGAGATTATGTAGTCACCATCTGCAATCTTCCCTGCTGGCTTCCCCAGAAGGGGGAAGGCCAGCAGGAAAGGTTGCAAGTCACTAGTGTAAGTCTCCCCCTGCGTGGATACTTTCACCAGTCCCTCTGCACTAACACCAGCCATTTGCATATATCCTCATGCATCCTTCCTGGCACAGCTTCCCTGACAGGCATGGTACCTCATCCATACCTCCCCAACCCCATGATGTGATATGAATGCAATGTCACAACAGACATTTGCACATCCTCCCTGATTCATGCAGCACTTTTCACATATCCTTCCTGACCCAATGGACAAGTCTCTCACACAGTCAGCCCTCCCAAGCAAGCCAGACAAAAAATAAACCAGATGAGCTACTTCTGCTTTACTAAGTCTACATTCTCAGAATCTTTGCAAGGTTGAAAGTACTCTCCCATTTCTTTTATATAGGGAACTTAATGAGGGGGGAATCCCTTCTGAGCCTCTTCTTCCTGTCGTCTTGCAGTTGCAGGTTATGACCTTTTCCTAAACACTGTATCTTCCCTCTCTGAAGTTCATTGCCACATATTATTACACTTGCACCCTTCCCAACTCGCACATTTCTCGACTGATCCCTTGATTTCTTTCCTACCCCATAGTGCTTTTCAGCATCCCCTCACATCCTTCCTGACATGCATAGCATCAGGCACCCTTTCCAACATTAGCAGCCTCTTATGCATCTCCATGCACCCTCCTGATCCACTCACCATCTCATATTCACACACACCCCATGCAGTCTTCCTCCACGCAGTAGCCCTCATGCACTCCCACACAACCTTGTGTACCCTCCCCAACCTACACATCTTGCATTCTGGCTCTTCAAACATTTCTTGTGCATCCTCCCCACCCTCCCTTGTATCTTCCTCTTGCTATGCTTCTGTGGGCCTGGGACTAGCAAACTTGCTGTTGGCTTCCGCACTGACTTTTAACGACCATGGAATTCTACAGCAACTGGGACTGCAGGGATTGCCATCTCTAAATGATGCAGTTGTACTTTATGACTTCATTGCTTAGTAACAGAAATTCTGGTCCCAACTGTTGTCGTAAGTGAGTGACTCCCTGTGTACACAATGGGTTTGTATGGTTTTAGCTTAGTATGATGTGTGAAACTATGCTAAGCAATTTGTGTTTACTCTCATACACCTGTCACATACTATACCTCAGGAGAAGTTACAAATGCATGTGTCTCAGGGTTGGCATCGTTACGACCAGTAAAATTTCTGTTATAGGATGTAACAATTGTATTCTTTTCACCCTTTTTAGTATCTTTTCTGCAAAAGAAGAAAGTTTGTCCAGTGATTAAAAAATTTATCCTGCAATAAAGGTATGAGTGAGTCATTGTTAACTTCCTAAAATTTATGTTACTTAAAACTAATGCTCCTAAAAAGTTATAAAAAATCCAATTAGATATAAAAGCTGAGTAATTGGAACAAGAAATAATCTACTCAAATAAAACACTGTCTATAGAATGATGTAAATGAACAAAACCCATAGGAAGTCCTCATACCCCAAAACAAAGGGATGTTACACTCTCATCAACTTACATCTTTTCATGTTAGTTTATATTAGAAAATACATAATTTTGCTAGCAATCTTAACTCTTTTGCTCATAATTATGGTATCATGAAACTGAGATGAAGATATTCATAAAGTAGAAAGTGCAACGTATATGTATAGATTATACCTATCAAAACTGCTTACACAATCAAATTATTAGCAGCCATAATTAAAAAAGAATAATGAGTTTAGTTTTAGCTGCAAACTACTTTGAGGAGGCTATTCAAGATGTACACACAAATACCAGCTAATTTGAAATACGGGTACTTCTTGACGGGTACCACCATTCATTTAGTGACTATTTGACGTTACAACAGCACTGAAAAAGTGACTTCTGATCAGTTTTCACACTTATGATCACTGCAGCATCCCCATAGTCACATGATCAGAATTTGGGTGGTTAGCCACCAGCATACATTTAAAACAGCTACACTGTCCCGGGGTTATGTGATCACCATTTGTAACCTTACCAACCAGCTTCTGACAAGCAAAGCCAACACTTAGATTTATATACTGCTTCATGGAGTTCAAAGTAAAAATCATTCCTCAACTTACGACTGGTTGCTTAGCAATTATGGAAAGTTGCTACAGACCTCCTACACCCAAATTACTTATGATCCAATTCCAAGGTTCCTTTCATCACACACACCCCAAGCTCATGCATGTTGGGGTAACCACCAGGCATTTACAGCCATCTGCAGTGTTCTGTGGTCACACGACTGCAATTCATGATATTTTTGCCAAAAAACAGCATTTACTTCTGTTTTGGGGAAAAAATGCCCCATTAGTGAACAACAGGCTTGTTTAATAACCACAAATTCACTTAATGAACATGGTGATTTGCTTAACAATCACCACAAAAAAAGTCTTAAAATTGGGTCAGTCATGTGGGTGACTCACTTTAAGACTTACGATTATAATAGGCTCCATTATGGTTGCAACTCTAGGACTACCATGGATTTGTATCATGGATACATGGATTTGTATCATGGATACATGGATTTGTATCATATCCAAAATTGGGTTTCTCTATTCTTAAAGTACTTTCATTTTATAAAACATTCTAAATTACAATACATTCTTAACAACATAGACTGAATTTGATGTAGGCTGTAATCTTATTTGATGTTTGGCTTAGAGTTCAATAGGAATTATTAAAGTTATTCATAATTAACTAATGATATACTGAAAATTTATAGTTTAGCAACTACAAGTATCCTCACTTAGCAACTGTCATTGATTCCGGCAAAAAGATCACTAAACAAGGATCTTTGGTTGCTGCTGCTTCATTTAGAATGAGATAAAGTTCTATTGTGCAATAACACCAGTATTACTCTCCCTCCAGTGTATGCTGCTATCAGGCACAGACATTTGGTTGTAAGTGTAGTATATTGATTGGAAAACGATTTTTTTACTACTGTTTACTACCATTTATTATAGTTGTAATTATGAATAATCACTTAACAAGTCAGTTGCGAAAAAAGGATTACCTGTAACTTTTATAAGTTCCTTTTTTAATTTCTGTTTATGTATTTTTTTTACTTTGTCTAATAAAAAATAAAATACTTATTTCTTATGGGTAATCAACAGTTTGTCCATATATTTAACATCTTACCTGTCCCACTGGCCTATGCAAGGCCCACATGCATTAGCAAGAACCACTCCGCCAACGTCACGCAAGATTTTTGACTGAAGGAGACAGAAAACAGAATTAGACAGCAGACGAGATGCTGGTCTTCAATCTGATCTTTAAAAAAGCATATGCCAACTCCAAAGAGGAAAAAGAATACTTACATATCCATCTCTTTCAATTGTGGCCCGTATCTGCTCTGAACCAGGTGTAATAGTGAACTGAGACTTGCACTTAACACCGTGACTTAGTGCTTGTTTTGCCACTGCTGCAGAGCGCCCCATATCCTCATAGCTTGAATTAGTGCAGCTGCCAATTAGACCTGTGCAGACAGAACAGTGAAGAAATATGACTATCAGATTCTTTTAAACTTTACCCTACTGAAAATACTTTTTCTTCCACTAGAAGAGTTATCTGGATCCATAATTTTTGCATGCGTCTAGCATTTTAGAGTGAGATTAGGGGAAAACAGCCAGTATTCTCTCATATCAATTTGAATTAAATGGCACAAGCTACTACTTAAGAATAAAATGAAGACTTGTAGTGAATACTTTCATTTTCCAAACAGTTTAAATTATTAAATCACTTTAAATATACAATCGCAACAGGGCCATTAACCCTATAATAAGCAATGCAAAATAGGTGAAAATGTTGGTTCCACTATATTACAATAAGCCAATATTATTTTTTTCAGATATGACATGGCAGAATAAAATACATTATATAAAAAATGTTTGAATGTAAAAGAAATGTTAACTGACTGTTAAGGTGGAGAAGAAAGCTAACCTTAAAAAGAAAAGAATCATCCAGATAAAATCCTACTCACCAACTCGAATATCTACTGGCCATCCCTTTTTTTCTGCCACAGAGCCAATCTCTTCTATTGTATGTGCCAGATCTGGAGTAAAAGGTCCATTGATAAGGGGTTTCAGCTTTAAGAAAGAAAAAAGTTAGGCAAATATTTGAGTACACTATGAAGACCATTATGAGAACACAATTGTTTTTTTGTAATACTTCAATGCATGAATTTCATCAGGATACGGCGTATTTTAAAAGTGTTCTTACACAGGCTTCTCAGCAACAAAGATAAGCAAAAAATGAACACACATAGCAGAATCTAGATCCCCTTCTAAACCTCTGTTTTTGTCTAGCTTTCTTCAGAAGCTACAAGAATGATTTACCTCACTGAGATTAATTTCAATTAGCTGATCATAGGAACAGCCAGGATCAGGTTTCAAATGCTCTTGGAATTCATCTGCCAATTTAGCAATTTCTGAAAATAGAGAAAGAGGAGGATAGATTAGAAAGAGAAAAATGTATTATGATCACCTGTGAGGAAAGACAAATAATTTTTCTAAAATTACTGGACAGGACTCTGCCTCACCCAAAATATGTTTGTACGAAACATGCAAGCACATACAAAGTACACTAATACAGGCAGTTCTCGACTGCAACTGGGACCAGGAATTTCAATCATAAGTTGTGACAGTCAAAAGTTTGAGGCACCAACATAATTAGATACAATTATTTTTGCTATTTTGGCGGCAGTCATTAAGCAAATCACAGGACCATAAATCCAAATCCATTCTCCCGAACGGGAGAGGTTTTTTTTTTTGCCAAAAATGGGCAAAAAACCCTCCATCACATACCATGGTCACCTGACTGCATCATACTGCAACCAGTCATAAATGGGAGACAGTTGCCAAACACCCAAAACGCAGACATGGGACCGTGGAGGGAAGTAACGTTTTACCAGGGCCAGAAGCTTTATGCGTCATAAAGCACCCTTTCCAAGGGCGTTCTAACTTCAGATGGCTGTTAAATAATTAGCTGAAAGTTGAGGACTACGTGTAGTGGTAATCCAAATCTTGATCAAATTAAATAAATCGAAAATAAAGGATAATCACATAATAAATGCAAACCTGAAAATTAAACTATCTTAGCACTTTCCAATCTCTTCAAATGTTTTTCAGTCTTTCTGCATTTATACACAGAAATACAAGTAATTCTTGTTTAACGACTGCCTTGTGTAAGTGGCCATTTGCAGTTACAATGGTAACGAAACAATAAATGCGACAATCCTCACATTTATGACCTTTGCATGTCTGTAAAGCAAAGAAAAGCTGAATTAAGCTCATAAGCATAGTCCCTGTTTCGCTTAGCAACCATTCTGCTTAACAACTGAGTTGCAGGTTCCAGTGGTACTTGCTAAATGATGACTATATGTATGTATGCATTATTATACCACTATCCAAACTGTTGAATATTCATTTTTCATCACCATAGTCTCTATGAAGCAATTGTTAAGCCTAATTTTATCTCTGTTTCCTAGAAGGGAGAAAACAAGTAACAGCCTTTGGTAAAATCTGATCATTCATCAAGGTCTTACCACCACGTCCAGTCTTGGATAAATATGTCTTCATACGGTGATTGTAAGGGAAGACTGAAGTCGTTGCACCAATCTCTGCTCCCATATTACAGATAGTTGCCATTCCTGGAGTTGAAAGACATTCAGACAAGTGAAATTGGAACCCAAAGTAAATACCATTCACAAATTAGTTTACTCACAAAAAATGTTTTACATAAACAGAGGAGGTAAATAGCATTTTATGTATTTTAATTAAAATTAAAGCCCAAACAGTTGAAATTCCATTTATAATTTAGCCCAAACAGTTGAAATTCCATTTATAATTTATATTTAAATATAATAAAACATTTATTTTCCTGGATAGACTACCCAAAATTGCTAACAAATGAAACCAAAATACCACTGGCATTCTCTGAATGTATTAAGATTCACTCAAGTCAATAGTTCAATGACACTACTGAACTGTTCTTGGTCAATTCAAGTTTGATGCAACTCAACTTTATAATTATTTTCTAATGGACATAATAAAGGAGCAGCATACAGCAGCATTTCTCATAACACTGCTGATATACATGGGTTAATGGCTGTCAAGTATTTCCCTCTATAGATTACAAAAATCATGCATTTTAGTCCAGAGAAATAACACACCGTAACACCTGTAACAGTCCCTCATCAATGATCGAACATTCATTTTAATTGATATGAAAAGGTTGTTCTTCACCTGTACAAGAGATGGAATCCACACCAGGCCCATGATATTCTATGATGGCTCCTGTACCACCTTTCACAGTAAGTATACCAGCCACTTTAAGGATTACATCTTTTGGAGAACTCCAGCCTGATAGCTCACCAGTTAATTTTACTCCTATCACCTGAAAAACACCAAGGAAAATAGATGACATCACTTAGATTTAAGTACATGTTCAGTTCCTCAAATCTTTTGTGTAATATTTTACAGTAATTGGAAATGCAGACATAAGATACCCTTGGGATAAAAAAATCCAATTGCTGTTAAGGCTCTCATAGGTTTAGCACAGTGGCAAATAATAGGGAAATGACCAAAACTTCAGAATTGCCCCATCATAGCTGCATATTTAGCAATGTAGCATCTCCACTTTGAAAAAATACTTTCTTGTTCATATAGTCCCATTTGCTGGATGAAGAAACATTTTTATTCTTCTCTAATTTACCTTTGGACATTTAAGCTCCCAGGCGATTCCTGCCATGACATCAACTGCATCAGCACCACCAACTCCAATACAGATTCCACCCAATCCACCACCATTGGGAGTGTGGGAATCGGTGCCAATAAGCATAACACCAGGATAGGCGTAGTTCTCCAGAATAATCTGAGACAAATAGTACAATGTATTTAAGCAAAGATCAGCAAACTAACACTTCAAAATGTTTTAAATTTCTAGTATAAAATTTCTAGTATAAAAGAGGGCATGCATAAGTGCACCAACGTGCCTACCGTCCCTGTCCTATTGTGTTTTTCTTTCTTTCTTATATGTATCCATGTATTCATAACTAAGATCAAAATCACAGTTTGTTATAATTTTTCAAAAAAATTAAAACTAAGTTAATCATAGAATAAACTTAACATTGCAGTAAATAAGATTATAAGATTTCCAACACAGGCTTCCTCCAGATATGGAGACTTCCAAATTCCCCAGCTAGTATGATGAAAGTTTGAGAATTAAAGGTCATGCATTTGGAAGGCATCTAGTCATTGGAAAGACTCTACTTTTCCTAATTCCTTGCAATCTTAAATTATTCTTTAACTATAATGATCCTTAAAAAACAGTATGGTAAAAAAATAACTAATTTAAAAGTGAAATCCAGTGAAGGTTTATTATTTATTTGACATTTTGCCCATCACAAACATGTTCCTATGGAGTAATGCCAAGCAATCAAGAGATACCACCAGAGACACTAGTAGCCCACAGTGAACAAACAACTTCATCTTGCTTACATTCAGCCTCAACCTGTTCTATCCCATTCATACTCTCACAATATTCAGAGACACTGGATCAACACGTAGATAGCATTACTTAAATGTACACTCCAAGGTGGCAATGTACAATTGAGCATCATCAGCATATTGATGATACCAAACTTGAAACCATTCGATGACTTCTTTCAGTGACTTCATATAGAAGTCAGGGAGAAAGGGGACTAATCTTTGTAGTTCTTGCTAAAGGAGAGGCTATTTGGCAGAACTCTCATCCCCACAACCAAATAACT
This sequence comes from Pseudonaja textilis, assembly GCF_049901715.1. NCBI lineage: Eukaryota > Metazoa > Chordata > Lepidosauria > Squamata > Elapidae > Pseudonaja > Pseudonaja textilis. The sequence goes on from NC_141994.1 coordinate 46,047,461, forward strand.
TATCTATTGAGGAAGGGGCAGGACTACTGCAACATGGCTCCTCAGAGTGACAACCCCTTCTCACAGTCCAGAAGGATACCATGTTGAGCATACTGAAAGCTGTGAAAGGTCCAATAGGACCAGGAGGTGTTTATTCGCCCTCCAATCCAGGCCACAACAGAGATAATATATCAAAGAGACTAATATTATCTTAGGCCCATGCTTCGGCTGTACTGGAAAGATTCAGATAATCTGCTTCTTCTAGAATGTGCTATAGCTGAACTCCAAACACAGTCTCATTGTTTTCCCCAAAAGGAAGATTAGAGACAGAGCAATATTTAATCATTGCAGATGTAACCAGGAAGGGCCTCTTGAAATGATATACATGATCTCCTAAATGGATACTTTTACCACTTTTCACAGTGTGAATCACTTCCCAGAAACAATGTGTCACTCTGTCTTCCTAAAGAGCCAGAAAAAGTAGGAATCAAGCCCACAAATGGCCAGGGAAAATCTCAAGAGCATCCTAACTTAATCAGAGTTCAAGAGACAAAACTGATCTCAGATGATAGTTCTGGCTCCAAACACAACGGACTTAACCCACGTAAAGCATGATTTTGCTGAACCATTTTGTTAGCAAAATGCCATGTTGCACTGTAGAAATCTACATGCCATCCTTTAAGGTATAATAGAGTGGGTGGCTATAAAAATTAATAATAATAAAGATAATTTATTTAAGAGGGAATTTGCCACTCTAATTGTATCTGCTGATACAATAAGGGAGAAGTAGTTAAGCTTCTACTGTTTTATCACCATAGAATAAGCTTAAGACATGCTCAGATAGTTTTACTTTTAAGTTTTCTTGCACCAGCCATCCAAGTTACTTCATTTTCGCAGAGCCTTGAAAAACCAAGGAGTTGTTAAAAAAAAAAACCAAGAAGAAAAATCACACTCTATCTAAGAAACACTTATTATAAGGATTCTGACTTAGAAAAATATCATTTTAATTTGTGGAGAAGAAAAATCTACAGTCCTTCAAAAATTGACTTTCAATAATTCATCTCAGTAGGAAGAAAACATGTAGGGAACTTAGGCAAGTTCCCCAATTAGTGAATTAGATTTGAAAGACAAAAAAACAGCACTATATTTTAAGTTATTGGTGCCACTCACCAAATAAAGACATTCTATGTAATTAATTACTTTCCTGACTTTCTACGTAATTAATTAGTTACTTTTCTTACTTTTATATCCTTTGAACAGCAGCTAAGGAATTTTCTGAAGTTGGGGCTGAAGTCCCAACAGTTAATCAATATTCAGAATAGTAAGTATCCAATTTAGCAAAAATTAACTTCCTTTGTCTCTAACCTTGCTTAATTTTCCCTTAACGAAGAACAAGTTTACCTGGTGAATAATTCCTGATCCCGGTTTCCAGAAACCAACTCCATATTTGGCACCTGCTGTGGCTAAGAAGTTGTATACTTCTTGATTAATATCCTGTTTATGTGTACAAAATTAAAGTATGTCCATTAAATATATTCATTTGAGCAGTACTGACTTACCTATTCAGAAAAATCCAAATGACAGTTTCAATTGCATGCAATTTCATTAGTATTTCATAAGTTTCACTTCAGAACTCTTTAAATAAGATAACAAAGTGATATTGGAACACTGCTCTGATAAGCATTTTAGACAGGATATATCAGGGGTTTTCAAATTCTCAGAATGCCTGATCAAAAGACAAAGCTCTACTGATCGTGTGGTTTTCTCGATAACAACAGTGGTTTGCCGTTGGCTTCCTTCTTCGATGTCTTTTTCAACCTTCCGACCTAATCCATAGTGTGGATTTCCCATCCAAGTACTAGCCATAAACAAGGCATCATAGACTATTAGAATAAGGTTTTCTCCTCCTATAATGAAGAGATGTTTACTCATCAAAATATCTTCTTACTAAATACAATAGAAAGGAGGAGGTGTGTTCTTAGGGAATAAGCAAAGATAAACAGTAATCTATATGTTAAATCTTGGACATCTATTGAGACAGAATCTAGAAATGAAAGGATTTTCCTCTATAATGAACTGGCTGAAGTTTTTAAAATTATTTTTACAATGACTCAAAGGACTTAAGTAGAACAGAGTACATTCAAATAGCATTATTAGATGCAATGTCATTGCTCATCCATCCTAACTTACTATGTGCCAAATAGCTACCTTAAAAGTGCAGCTGCAAGTTTTATTCTATTGCTATGGACCTGACAAAAAAAGAGGGAAGAGTTTCAAAACATTCAAAGAAGTTCAAATGACAGTTCAAATGAATTCAGTAAGTAAAGTCCATAGAGAGGAATATAATAAAAATGGAAATTAGCTACCAAAAGATTGACAAGATTAACAAGATAGACAATTCTTGAACAGCAATTGAATAGAGAACACAAAGGATTTTATAGGATCAGTTCTGAATTTGTTCTCTCTTTGGACTTCTGCAAGATAATTCTCAGAGCCTGAGACAGGATAGGCTACAAGTTTATCTTCCAGGCCACAGTTCTCCAAAACAACTCATGTAAAATAATTGTCTTATAGTGCAGGAGTCAAAAATAAGTTGGGCTAAATTTCACGTTAAATTTGAACCAATTATTTCACCATAAGCTAAATAATCCTGACCTTTGCTCTTCGAAGATCTTTTTCACCACCTAGCTGAGCTTCAATAAGGTGATCACAGTGGATAGTTGAGGGCACTGCCACCTTAGGCAACCCACTACTGATGAACTGCAGCATGGCCATTTGCGCGGTGGCATCCTGCATAGCTACACGATCCGGCCGCAGGCGCAGATATGTCTTGCCCCTCTTAATATCCTGATTGACAGGATCATCTAAATGGCCATATACAATCTTCTCTGACAACGTAAGGGGATGGTCCAGTCTGTTGGGTAGAAAAGGCAAGGAACATATATTTCAACTCATGCATGTTATTCATATCATAAATTTCAAACAAAGAGTTTGAATGAGAGTCTTAAAAATCCTTCTTGTAACTATACAGCAATACCTGGTTAAATGATCACCACTGGAGACAAAGGCCACAAAGAAACAGTTCCAATACTGTACAATCTAATTTTATTTCTGAGCCTATTTTTTATTTCAGCGTTGTTAATATTACATACCATTGCTTATATTCATACTTTAAATGGGAAACTCAACATCTGTCTATGGTTTATACTAGTACGAAAGCAATAGTTAAAAGAAGTAACAATGTTTTTGAAAACCTGCACCCCAAATCAAGCTAACTGGTTTCAGTGATCCTCCTCTTGAGATATTATGCAATAGGCATTTTTGCCTGAATCCCATGAGAGAATGCCATAATATAGCACAGGGCTGTCAAACTCCGGGCTTGTGGGCTAGATGTGTCACATTAGCGAAGGGCAAAAAAGTCCCAATATGTCATGTGACGCCGCTGTGACAATGTGTGTTTGACACCCTTGATCTAGCACAATACTATTTCACAGGGTTTCAGTTACTATTTAAATTTGCAATGTTTATTTGGGTACCGTGTTTTCCTGTAAAATAAACCCTAGTATGATTCTTCAGGATGCTTGTAATGTAAGCCCTACCCAAAAATAAGCCCCAGTTAAGACTGTCAGCCAGACGGATACATGTAGCATTGTATTTTCCCCCAAATAAGACCTAACTGGAAAATAAGCCTTAATGTGTCTTTTGGAGCAAAAAATAACATAAGACCTGATCTTATTTTCAGGGATACATGGGTAATTAATATGTATACCTATAGGCACTATTTAAAGATTGTCATGAATACCCTGACACTGAAGCTGTTCTATGTCAGCATAACAATAGTTTGTAAACATCACAGGTAACAGTTGTATTTATCCAAAAGGGAAATGGAAGGAGAGAAAAAAATCCTACACCCCACTCCTGCTTGCCTGATCATAGATAAACATGTTAGGTCTGTATTGGCTACTAAAAAGATCTGACTTTCAGTTTTCTTGATTTCCACTAAGTATCATTTTTGAAGAATAAAATTAGCTCTTTATTTTAATTTTTTTCCCTTAGAACTATAAACAATAAACCAGTTAATGCAAATATTCTCATGCCCAGATTTGCTATCAACAACAGCCAGTTTAAAGGAAATTACAAAGCAGTTATCCATACAAAAGAAACTTTCAACACCCTCTAATTATCTCTACAAAGTTTTATCCCAAATATCCTCAATTTATTTAATTATAAGGATACTCAAAACGCTATGATGGATCAGATCAAAGGTTCAGCATTCTGTTTCAACAGTGTCAAATTACATATTTATTTAGAGCATTTATGCACTATACTTCAGCTGGAAAGCTTCCCAACGCAACTTATTTTTTTAAAAAATGGACTGTTCTCAGGTTTATAATTGAAAAAGAAATACATATAAATTAAAAAGAGGGGGATAGGACAAGAATAAGAAAACGTGAGATACCAGTTCTTAATGTTTCACTGAGCTCAGCATTTCTTTGCTTTAGTTTGGTGGCATGGCTAACCAGTTAATTATGAAGGAGAAGCAAACTGCACAGATCTGGATTTGAGATTAGGTTGCTTATATGGTTGCTTTCCTTCTCTCCCCCATTATTACAGCTAAGAGAAGCTCCAAACCGGGATACTAGTAAAACTCTATTATTAACAATCCCCAATGCTTTACTCAGCCTTTTACTACCAAATTGTAGAATTCTACTTCTTCTGAATGTTCCATTGTTCAACTTCAGTAAATGTCTCAGGTTTTATTCACCATTTTCATACCCTGCCTTATAAACATCTGAACTATATTTACTTTGGGTTGCATTTTTCCTAAGCAAACATTCCTAAGCAAAACATTGTTTCAGACTTTTTCTACACCTATTTACTTTCTATTCTATAATACTCTTTTGGGCTACAACAAGAACAGTATATTATTTTCTAAGAACTGTCACATCATAAAACCGTATGGTGACATTATCATACTAACGGTTATTTTAGATTATTTAACATCCCACAATAGTATTTGCCCTTTTTACAACTACTGAATGATCCTCTATTTTCATTGAGCTATCCACAACTCCAGAATCCCTTTCGTGATCACTTATCACTTCCTAGGCCTGTTCAATAGATAGGTAGATCAACGTACTTTATAACGGATTACTCCAAATTTCATTAACCATTTTGTTTTAACTTTCCCTCAAATTTAATTTTATTTACAAGCTTGATATATTAAGCATTGTGAAAGTACTCTAAAATCTTAGCAAAGAAGGAACTTGGTTCCAATGCTACAAGATTAATCCTATATTGATGATAATCTTTAACAGCATGTTTCATCAAATTACCTGATAGGGTGATAAGGAAATTAGCCTGTACTTCCCTGAATCTTCTATAACAGTGATTCCCAAACTTTTTCAGTCCACTGCCCCCTTTATGCTACAAACTCATCCTTGGTGCCCCCCACCCAGGGGTGGGATTTAAATTTTTGTGGGCATGGCCTAATTTGAGGATGTGGCTTGCTGGTCATGTGACTGGCTGGCGTGGCTTGCTGGTCACATGACCAGATAGGTGTGGTTTGGTGGTCATGTGACTGGGTGGGCATGGTCAGGTGACTGGCAAACCAAATACAAGTGGTCCTCACTTAATGGCGTTGTTTAGCAAGTGTTCTAATTTATGACTGGCCTCCCCAGAGCTACTTAACCTGTTTTTGGAGTTTTGACAGCCATGCACACACATACACACATACACTCCCTTCTAAACCTGCTGGAGCAGGTCATTGGACTAGAATCAGCAAAGCATCTCTGATTAGATTCTAGCAGTGAATAAAATCTAATCAGAGATGCTTTGCCAATTCTTGTTGATTTGTTTTATTTTTATTTCTTTATTTTATGTTGCTGAATTGCCTTGACATGTGTGTCCCTTCTTGTCCACAACCCAGAAGCTTTTGTTATTCTTTGCAGCTTCTTCCTCGTTCTTACCTTTTTCGAACAATGTTGATGTTTTTTTCAAGCTGTTCATACTGTATGTATTCATTAGGCTCAAACTGGCTCATGGCCACTTTGGACCGTTGGCATAGGAGGGTAGATACATGGTACCTTCGAACTCCTTTACTTAACAGTTGCTAGACACAACAGATAAGAAAGCAGTTAGCTAATATTATTGACAATTAAATTTATACCTTCTGTGTATAAATATATAATTAAACTTCATCAGGACATTAACTTTTTATGAATTAAAAAAGTCTCTGGAGGGGACAGAAAACTGGAAGTACCATTTTTTGAATACTGTATTTATTTATAATGCTATTTTTTATGCTTGTAGCATTCCACTAAGGTGGTTTATTTTTTCATTCAATATCCAACAACATAATGTTAGCATTCTGACATGCAATTTGGCAGATTGAATCTCACTAAACTCAAGGTTGACTCAGCCTTCCATCTTTCCAAGGAAGATTGTTGGGGGCAATATGTTGACTCTGTAAACTGCTTACTCATTTTAATACAACTTGCAAAAATTACTTTCTTATAAATCAGTTTCTATTAACTATAGCAAATATGGCATATTTAGAAATTAATATTAATATTTAAATCACCATATTTCAATTTTTACATGCACAATATACTTAATAATAATTCAAATAACATCTGCCTATCTCAGATCCTCGGGAAGGACTCAATAGGTAGATAAAAATGCAAAATCCAGTCCAAACATCTGACTGACTATGTGATGAACCATACAATAACAATTTATTAAATGTATATGCTGCACAACACCTAACAATTCTAGATGGCTCAAAATTGTTAAAATATTTTTTTTAAAAGATATACAAAAACAGCCCAAGACAGAAGAACAATAGCAACAGAGTACCAGTTTGGTCTAGTGGTGAAGGCTAGAAAGGCTAGAAATTGGGAAACCAAGTTCAGGCCCCACTTTAGCCATGAAAGGGAGATGGATGTCTCTGGACCAATCACTCTCTCAGCCCAATCCACTTTACAGGATTGTTGTTGTGGGGAAAATAGGAGGAAAGTGTGTTGGGTATGTTCGCACCTTAAGGTAATTTGTAAAAAATTCTAAGGGCAGAATATAAATAACTAATAAATAAATACACTCACAAGGCGGGGGAGGAAAGAAGAAAGAAATTATTATCATATCATGTTTATAAGTGACAGAAGAACACTGACCCGCTACTGCAACATTAATATAGGATAGTAGCTCTTTTCAGGGGGTTTTGGTAATTGTGTACAACTCGATAAATCTCTCTTCAGTGCAAAAGCACTGAAGGAACATTTTTCCACACGTGGTGGTCTTGTAAAACTACCCAAAAATTTTGGCAAAAAATCAGAAAATGGTTGGAGGAGATAACTAAAGAACAAATAGACTATAAACCAGAGTTCTTCCTGTTAGGGATCTCTGATAGATATTTATCCAAAAAGACAAAATATGTAATAATCCATATTCTAACTGCGGCTAGATTAGCATTTGCTCAATGTTGGAAATCACCTCATACACCTTCAGAGCAAATGGTTATTCAGAAAATTTGTGAGTGTGCTGAAATGGATAAACTAAGTATAGCGTTAAAAAACAAAGAGTCCTCAACATTTTACGACAACTGGGACTCATGGTATAATTGGCTTACACAGAGACAAATTATGTAAATGATATAAAGTAACTTAAACATAATGGAAAAGAGGAGTAGATTGGATATGACGAAGAGAAATGATCCTTACAGACTGTCACAAAAAGATATCGTTCGTTTTTAATTGTACTTTCGACCCTATTCTCCCTCCCCTTCCCTTCTCCTCTCCCCCTCTATATTTTTTCTCTTCCCCCCAACCGGCCCTTATCCGGTGTGTTAGGCCGGGTGTTTTCTTTCTTTCCCCCCAGCCGTTTTCTTTCTATTTTGTAAATGTACCGTTGATGTGTTTTTAAACTGTAAATTCAATAAAATCTATTTTAAAAAAATCTCTTTTTATGCTTAGGAGATAGGAACAGTCAGTGTGAAGAATTTATTGTTTTGATGCCATTTAATTCAAGTCCAATATGAAAAAGCTATTAATATTTTAATCCAATTTATCCATTAGTAGCATGTTCTGCCAAATTCAGAGGTAAATAAATTGCAACCTTAAAAAAAGGTGGGGGGAGTGCATAAGCGCACCAATGTGCCTACTGTCCCTGTCCGATTGTTTTTTTTTTCTTACATGTATCCATTTCATGTATTCATAACTATGTTTATACTTATATCTGTTATCTTATAATCGCTTGACAAAATAAATAAACAAACAAATAAATAAATTCAGAGGAACTTATTCCCATATAAAGAGGTACTTATTCCAATATAAAAATAGAGTTATATATTTACATAATAAATGTCTGGTTTTCCTAGTCAACTAAAAAGCATGCCTTAGTGGGAGACTGTAAAAAATGATGGATCCAATTATTATATGAATTAGATTGCTTGAGAAATACCTGCTAAAGTATTCTCTTGTTGTATCTCAATAGAAAAATATGCTAAGTATGTTTGAAAAGGCTGTAACTCTATGCATATCAACGCATATTAATAACCCCTTGGTCTAAAATAATGTGCCTTAAAAATTGGAATTTTCTTGCACAAAACAAAGCAATATGCCACACTAACATCTGAACTTTTACTGCAAGCACCGCAATTCATTAGGAGTTCAGAACAGAATCGTTTGAATAGGGCAGGAATTTAATCTAGCTGGCCTAATTATTTCCGGACCATACATGACAGCAAAGCAATATTCAGCATAATGATGTTTGGAATACTTATCGCTCTCACAATGACCTAAATTGCCTCAAAAAGCAGGGCAGGATGCGAGTCACCTTGCCCTCACCTTGGCTGCAAGGGCAGAGAATTACCAGGCAGCCTAGCAATATAAAAAAGAGAGCAAAACCTATTAATGCACATGCCGAGGAGAGAAGTCGGTTTGCCGCTTTGCTACCGAGCAAATATTACTCCACGCGCTCTAGAGAGCTACAAACCAGAGGAACATGCTGACCTACAGAGAGGAAGGCGAATGCTAAAAGCCAAGAGCAGAACAAACAGACCCCCTCCGGCTGCCACCCTCGCCATCAGCTAGATGGGAGGCGCTCGCTTTTTACCTCGGATCTATTAGCAACCCGCTCTACGCCACTTTGCTCACCTGTAACCGACTGACTAGGACATAATACGGCGCCATTTTGTTCACTGACAAAGATGAAGTCGCCTAGTAATAGCGTCACGTACCGACGTTTTGTAACAACGTGCTGATGGGCGGGGCTTTTTAAGGCCGTCATCACGCTTTCCTTTCCAAGAACACTGTCTCCTTGGCCCTGGAAGTTATAATACATGTAGTTCCGAAGGCTTGAAAGATCAACAGGAAACAGTTAAAAAAATTCCGCAGTTGTCAATTATTGTATAAAACATAGAGACCTGAAAAGCAGAGGAACTCATTTCCCCGGTTGGACAGGGTTACTACCGCTTTACATTGAAAATTTTGTATTTATTTCTGTTTCAATCTCTGCCTACATAAAATAAAAGCATTCAAGTGTTATTTTAAATTCAGTCTATTGGTCTCCGATTGCACATGAGCGGGTGAAGAGGGGGGGGGCTTTATCATGAAAAGACTGAATAGTCTTTGAACGTGTATAGCCGGAGCAAAATTTGCAACGAAGCAGCAGAAGGAAAATCTGTTCCAAAGACATAGCAATACTGGCTTATCAGATACTAAAGAGAAATTAAATACCTTATCATGTAATGTGGGAGGGATGATAGGATAAGTGAAAGTCTAGAATCTAAAATTACATATTTATGTCACTAGGGAATCAAATGCAGTTAATCTTGCGGCAAGTACAGTTTTATACATAGAAATATTTTACCCTGTGTTCAATGGAGCTTATTCCCTAGTAAGTGGATTGTATTCTTAAAGGCAACCTGATTTAATTATGACAGTCCTGCAATTTGCAATGCAATCTTTTAAGTGCATTAAGTAAAACTACATTGACTGCAATTAACGTCAAGAGAAAGAATGCTTGGTACATGAGAGAATAGACACGTTATTGTGCAGAATTTGCCAACCGCTTGTGTTATGATGTTAAAGTTATAAAAGTATGTGGTATTAGTTGTCATTGCACAAATAAGTCTTTGTGGATGCCTCTAAAATGGTCAGAAAGGTTTTGAAGGCTGCACATGAAGAATCCTGCAATTAAGCGTTAGATGTGGAACTGCTATAGAATCCGATTCCCCCTCACCACCCAAGCTTTTTTAGGATTAAATAAAAAGTAATTCACTTAGACCTTTCAAGGCAAACCTACCCTTTAACTGCATGCTGGCTCCTAAAACTACGAATTACATGTCCATACTTCGTTCTTTATTCCTTTCAAATGTTTAAACGCTTTTAAAAATGCTTGTTTAGATGCACGATTACTTGCACTTAATATCAACTGCATCTTATAATTCTTACAAATTAAAAAAAAAGGTTCTGACTACCCCTTTCGAGTCTTTTACATGAATCCATCTACAATACAGGGTAACTATACCACCAATGCCGGTATATGTAAGGGGCGGGCTTTTTCGGGTCCTAGAAGAGAGAGAGAGAGAGAGATACAATTTGATAAGTCAAAACTTTATATTCCCCTTCTTTATCTAAATTGTTAGTTCTACAGTATTTTAAAGTTTGAAGCAAGAGGACGTACTTTTCTTTCGCTAAGAGAGGTAGCCCCTGGTTAATTCGCTGGACTTCTATCGTCCTTTGGGACCTAGAGAGTAGAGGTCACGGGTAAAACGTCGTTAACAACGGCGCGAGACGAGAACCTGAGGTGATGGCTAAACATCATCCAGATTTAATCTTCTGCCGCAAGCAGGCCGGAGTGGGTGCGTAGTCCGTTACAGAGAGGTCGAGTATTACTCTGCAGCCCATACCGGAAAGAGAGTTTCGTTTAAAAGATGGCGGGCGGGCGGGCAGGCGGGCCGGAGAAAAGTAATGATAAACCATGCATGGTAGCCATTCAAGTTGATTTCAGCTATTCGTCCCCAGCCAACATGCTGGGTAGTTCTGCTGTGTTTAATGGCATGTGCTATATAGCTAAAAGCTTTTTGTAAGTCGGGCGGCTGTACAAATTTGATTAGTAATAAAAATTATTATTTGTAATATTAAAATGGGTGAGTTTAGGCCAATCACTTTCTCAACAACCTCACAGGGTGATGGTTGTGGGAAAAATAGGGAGTATTATGTATGTTCGCTATCTTGAGATACTTATAAATTAATAAAAGTGAGGTAGAAAAACCATCACCCATTTTTCAGGATCAATGGCTCCAACGTGTAAAAATAAAGTGCCCCAAATGGGCAAACTGAAGAATTTGAGAGTAGTAAGGCTGGACAAGACTGCAGTATAATGATAAAGGGAATGTCCGAAATTTGAGCATTCTGAAATTGTTCCATTGTATTATGTTAGAATTCTCTTTGAAGTCTTTTGCAATCGAATATGTAGGATTTCTGAGGAACGTGTGATGAAAGTGGATGGCAGGCACTGAAATGAAGGAGGAAAATGAATTGAGCCAGAATTTTATTTTTTTTTAACTGGCACTTGGAAAACCTGTCTGCTTTCCTTTTTCAGAGTGGACTGGAAGGTTGATAAGCAATGACTGGGTTGGACAATAGATTAAGTAGAGTGTTACAAAGATTATGCCCTTTTATTTGTATATCATTGTTATATCTTAATATCCTAGGCCAGATACCCATTCTTTCTTACATTTTCCCAAAAAGCGTATATCAAGAGATTCCCTAACTTCTGACAACTCAATCCAACAGAATTTTATTTATTTATTTATTTAATTTATATTGCCGCCTATTCGCCCATGGCGACTAGGGGCGGTTTACACAATGTAAAACCATATTTAAAACAAAAAATAAAAACAATAAAAACTAACAAAAAGAATCAAATTAGTAAAGTACAATAGAACAAAATGTGGGAAAACAAAAACAAAACAAAAAACCAATTAAAATCTAACCATTGGGAAAGTAGTAGAATCTTTGTACATCCAATTAATTATGATTATTCAATAAACACTTAGATAGCATGATATGTAACATGGATCAGTTAAGGAATATTCAAATACAAGATTTTTATTCATATACATATGTTTTTTTTTAATAGTTCACTATTGATTTTCTTCAGTAGCATATTAAGGAGAACATTTTTACTGACTATTTTAGATGGATATAGAAAAAAACCTTTTCATTTTTTTTTTTTTGCTGGCAACAGGATCCTCTAATCTACAGTTGTGAAATTCTGGCCTCTCTGTTAGGAAGCTGAGCAATAAAGTTATGTGTCTAGATGCTACTGGTGATGTGTGAAAAACTGGCATTATATAGAATCCCTAGGAAATCTATAGAATGCTTGTTGCACCAATGAAAGCTAGAATGGCATTTTAGCAGGAGTATTTTATACTTTGCCGGTTTGCCTTTTGGCATTGCATAGAATGTTTAGGAAATGTGTGAAATATGAAGCACTTCATACTTCAACATTCCGTTTTTAGCATTCTATAGATTTCCTAGGCATTCTATAATAAACACCTAATTTCATACATTGACAGTAATATAAACATATGAGCAGTGTGCTGGCCTAGTGGTGAAGACACTTGCCTCCCACTTGAAAGGTTTTAGAGTTCACTCCTAGATAGTGGCAAACATTTTTCTCTGCGATCACGAACTTAGCAACTGGCATGTATTTATGATGGTTGCAGTGTCCCAGGATCACATGATCACCTTTTGTGTTCTTCTGACAAGCAAAGTCAACACGGAAGCCAGATTCACTCAACAACCAAGTTACTAACTTAAATAACTGCAATGATTCACTTAACAACTATGGCAGGAAAGATATAAAATCATTAACTGAAATATCATTAACTTTCTTAATAACAGAAATTTGGGGCTCTATTGTGATCATAATTTGAGGATTACCTGTATGTCATTACCAACCTGTGACTTAGTGAAACATAAACCTTCGGTACTGTCTTTAAAAACTATGATTATCTTACTTCACATATGCATGAATATTAGCAAAATAAAGGGAATACATAATATTTAAATTGGTGGTTTGTTTTGATCTCAATATTAATATGACTTTATTTTTTGCTGTTGCAGCTATTGGGAGACTATGTGAAAAATGTAAGTACAGCTTCATACATATTTGTTGTGAATTCATGCCAGATTCTTTCACTTTGACTAAAATATCAATATCTTTATTCTGTGAATATAATAAATTTCTTGGAATAGTTTAAGATAAAATCATTAGTGTTCTTAAAACTTTGAATTTCATTTCCAAAAGCTGTTTTGATGCATGCAGAGGTGCAGTGAAATTCTATTTGCCAATTTTGAAAACAATTCTGGGATCATTTGGCATCTGCAAGAGGTCCAGTTGCCTAAAGCTCTATTTTTATGTGCAGGTAAATTCTATTATGTGGATACTCTTTGGAACTAAATTTCATATATATAGCTGTATTATTGCACTTTGAATAGACTTGCAACATACCTGACCAGCAATTCCTTCAACCTAAATCAGGAAACTTTGTTGATTTGGTATTGTGTGTCTAAAAAGCTAGATAGTTAAAATATGAGAGTAGCCAAAAAAATTTATAATTTGAAAATAAAATATTAGAAAGAATGAAATATAACAGATAACAGATAATCAGAGTTGGAAGGAACCTTGTAGGTCATCTAGTCCAATCCCCCCGCCCAAGTGGGAGACCCTACACTATTTCTGACAAATGGCAGTCCAATCTCTTCTTGAAAGTCTCAAGTGATGGCACTCCCACAGCTTCCGAGGGCAAGTTGTTCCATTGGTTGATTGTTCTCACTGTCAGAAAGTTTATCCTTATTTCCAGGTTAAATCTCTCCTGGTTCAGTTTCCATCCATTATTCCTTGTCTAGCCTGCAGGCGCTTTAGAAAATAGCTTGATTCCTTCCTCTCTGTGGCAGCCCCTCAAATATTGGAAGACTGCTATCATGTCTCCCCTGGTCTTTCTCTTTACTAGACAAGCCAAGCCCAGTTCCTGTAACCATTCTTTGTATGTTTTCGTCTCCAGTCCCCTAATCATCCTGGTTGCTCTTCTCTGTACTTTTTCTAGAGTCTCAACATCCTTTTTATAATGAGATGAACAAAACTGGATGAAGGGGGAGTGTGACTCTTTAGATAACCTGTCACCAAATACTGAGGGCTTCGGTAGCTCTTTGAATTGAGCCTGAAAATGGTATAGAAAACAATATAGGTGACAAGGTAATAACGTTAAATGAATGTGTCTGCCATTTTCGGTTGATAACTTCCTACCATATTTTAAATCAGCAGATGTTTCTGAATTGTTTTTCAAAGATGTGCCGATACATAATCATAATATGATCAGAAGATAAAGCATAACAAATCTGTGTCTACAAATGTGAGAAGCAACAAAAAGGTCTACAACTTATATGAAAGCTGTTTTATAGCCCCAATCAATAGCTTAGAAATATTTGACTGAATCAGCCCACAGATGTCACTTTTAATATTGTATACAATATCAAATATTTTGCTAGTCCTTTCAGGCAAGCCAGAATACTGTATATGCAACATATTTACCTGAAAGACAACCATAGAAAGACCTCTCTGCAAAGGAAAATTGGGCCAAGAAAGGCTTATAAACATGCACAGAATATCGAATTATTTAATTAGTTCCAGATACTGTAGTTTAAGACATTTATTGTGAAGAATTTTTTAAAATAATGCTGCCAGTGACATGACACAGTTTCCTTGACTCTAAGGTAGGGATAAGTAATACTTCAGTGGATATAGGAGGATGCATTATCATTTAACATTATTTGAATGATAGCCAAAGGTTATCGTCATGATATACTTATGGATAGGTCTGCTATTTCTGTGGTGGTTTGTTTTTAGGTGTGTTAAAACTATTCTCAAAAGTAATATATTTATTTCAACCATCTCTATTTTTTAATTGTTGCTGGCAAATATTGATAGTGAAATTCTAGGTACCAAATGACTTCAAAAAGGGATATAAGGTCTGCATACCATATACAGAGTGCTGAATACTTGCCATTATGAGGCAGAAGCAATAGTGCAAGTTAGTATAGACTAGGAAAATATAGTATTTTTCGTTTATGGATAGAGAAATGTAGTTGTTATACTTCCTCACGATCAATTGTTTCATGCCACACTAATGTAAACGAATAATTTTATTCCTTCTGGAAACTAGAAATTGAATGCTGGTGGTAAGGTTTTGAGCAGAGGAATTAATAGTTTTTCCCATCCAATACAAATGGAACTGAACTGCAAAAAGAAGTCACTTGGTTCTTTCATTAGGAATAAACTTACATGAATTAGGGCACAGATAATAAATGTAACTCTCATCATTGGTAGGTATTTCTAAATCTATTTATGTGGTCCAGTGCTTGTTGTCTTATTTATATTTTACTGCCTTCATTGATGTGTATCATCAAGTTCATTTTCAACTCCTAATCATCACATAGATTTTTCGATAATTGTCTCCAACCTGATGTTTCAGGTCTTCCAACTGCACTCATCGCCACTGTAATGGTGTCTCTTCACCTTGCTGTTGGTCACGCTCTTCTTTCCTTGTGCCTTGAGTGAGAACTCTGGGTTGATTTGTTTGATGATCCATGTGTTTGTTTTTTTGGCTATCTATAGTATTCACTGGAATCTTCTTCAACATCAAAATTAAAAAATGTCAATGCCCTCCTATCCCACTTCAACATTCACTTCCATACTGGGTCACTGGGAGTTTATTGACATGGCCTGCCCAGTACTGTTCTTTAGAGTTATAGAGAGCATGTGTATATCTTTTCCAAGGACTTCATGTCTGCTCTAGTTTGTTGATTGTTGATTCTAAAAGGCAGGTGCTATCCATCACTTCAATACCTTCAGTGATGTGTTTCTAAATTGCTTTGTTGGCATTGCCAAAATGCTACTTGTCCTTTCAGCATTTCTTTTGTGTAAGTGAATAAATAGTTTATAAACTCTTGAGTTTCCACATCCTAAGAAAAATTGTAAGCTTGTATTGACAAAATATTATTTTGGATTGATTCATTCTATTTGTTTATGCCCAAATTTGATAGTGTTTTCTAAAAGAAAGGAAAAGTTTAGAGTTGGTTAAAGAGTATTCTCTCCCCATATGCTACAAAATGGTAGTTTGGTTAAAGATATGATGAAAGTCACTCATATGCCAATTGCTTCTAAATGCAGTCTGTAAATAGTGTAAGGTGATATATTCATATTTTGGATGGTAAAAATCCACTGCAAACACGTTAGGTAGAAGAAAAAAGTCCAGTGACTACCATTCAAATATATTCCCTATGTAATCAATTGGACTACAGCTTCGCTTTGTTTGAATGCTATCTTCTGTATATCAACTCAAGTGAAATATGCATACTTTGGTTTTCAGGTGATGGCAAATGTGTTATCTGTGACTCTTATGTACGGCCTTGTACACTGGTGCGTATCTGTGATGAGTGCAACTATGGCTCTTATCAAGGACGCTGTGTGATATGTGGGGGTCCTGGAGTTTCTGATGCTTATTACTGCAAGGAATGTACTATTCAGGAAAAAGATGTAAGTTTTTTAGAGTTTTTTATTTTTATCCTTTTAAACATATGTACATACATACTGTATATACATACATACAGTGCATTCAGAAAGTATTCAGATCCCCTTCATTTTTGTCAATTTTGTTATGCTTCAGCCTGTTTTTGTAGTTGCTGAAATTCATTAATCTACACTCAGTACCCCATAATGACAAAATGAAAACAGAATTTTAGAAATGTCTGTAAATTTATTTAAAAAAAAAACTGAAATAGCACATTGGCATAAGTATTCAGACTTTTCACTCAATACTTCGTTGAAGCACCTTTGGCAGCAATTACAACCTTGAGTCTTTTGGGGATCTTTTGCCGTTCTTCCTTGCAAATCCTCTGAAGCTCAGTCAGGTTGGATGTCAACTGTTGGTGGACAGCCATTTTCAGGTCCCTCCAGAGATGTTCAATAGGGTTCAAGTCAGGGCTCTGGCTGGGCCACTCTAGGACATTAACAGGGTTGTCCCAAACCACTTTTGCTTTGTCTTGGCTGTGTTGTCATGTTGGAAAGTGAACCTTCAGCCCAGTTTGAGGTCCTCAGAGCTGTGAAACATATTTTCATTAAAGATATCCCTGTACTTTGCTCCATTAAGCTTTCTCTCAATCATGACCAGTTTCCCTGCTGCTAAAAAACACCCCCACAGCATGATGCAGTCACAACCAAGCTTCACTGTTGGGATGATATTGGATGGGTGATTAGCAGTACCTGGTTTCCTCCAGACATAATGTTTAAAGACAAACAATTCGATCTTGATTTCATCAGACCAGAGATACTTGTTCCTCACAGTCTGAGAGTCCTTCAGGTGCTTTTTTGCAAACTCCAAGCAGGCTTTCATGTGTTTTGCACTGAGGAGAGGGTTCCTTCTAGTGGCGCCACTCTGCCATAAAGCCCAGATTGGTGCAGGGCTACAGTGATGGTTGTCCCATCTCTGCACAGGATCTCTGGCGCTCAGTCAGAGTGACCATTGGGTTCTTGGTCACCTCTCTTAGTAAGGCCATCCTCCACTGTTTGCTCCATTTGACTGGCAACCAGCCCTTGGAACAGTCTTGGTTGTGCCAAATGTCTTCCATTTGAGAATTATGGAGGCCACTGTACTCTTAGAACCTTCAGGGCAACAGATATGTATTGTGGCCTTTCCCAGATCTGTGCTTTGCAATAATCCCGTCTCTGAGCTCTGTAGGCAATTCCTCTGACTTCATGGCTTTTCTTCTGCTACAGTATGAAGGCATCAGCAGTGATGCCTTCTATAGAAAGGTATGTGCCTTCCCAAATCATGTCCAATCAATTTAATTTGCCACAGGTTGACTTCAATCAAGATGTAGAAGCATGTCAGCAACAATTAAGAGAAATATGGGGCACCGGAGTTAAATTTTTAAGTGTTTGTTGCAAAGGATGTGATATCCAAATATGTGATATTTTAGTTTTTTCTTTTTAATAAATTTACAGACATTTCTAAAATTCTGTTTTCACTTTGTTACTTGGGGTACTGAGTGTAGATTAATGAGAAAAAAATGAATTTCAAAAACTGTAGAATCCGGGCGCAGCATAACAAAATTGATGAAAGTGAAGGGGATCTGAATACTTTCTGAATGAATATATATATTCTCTCTATACATATAGAGGGGGGGAAGAGAGCATTCTTAAATTATTATTGCTTAATAAAGTGTAAACTTTGTACATTTTAAAGTAATATGTGCCTTTCTTATGTTAAGCTACCTAAAAGTGAGAATACTTCTTATTCAAATTTTCTCAAATTAATATTTGGGCATAATTCTATATCTTATTTATGATTTAGATTATAGGAGATTAGAACTAATTGTTTAAAGAAACTCTCAGTATTATAGCATGCGATGTCATCAAAAGAGTAAAAGAATTGAAATAGAAATGGGTTGGTCACATAGCAAGAAGAACTGATGGCAGGTGGACCAAAGCAATCATAGTATGGATCCCACTTGATACAAAGCATCCACAAAAGAGACTTAAAATAAGATGGATGATGACATTGGCAAATATTATGGACCCAATTGGCAAAAGAAAGCTTAGGACCATATTAGTTGAAAAATTGCAAAAGATTTCTTCATCCTTCAGTGGATAGACAACGGCTAAACTGATGGTGATGATGAGTTGAACATTAGGGTAGCAATTGAATAAGTATAAAGTAGTTTGGAAAATAATTGGAGAGCCTTTGGTCTAGCATTTAAGGCACCAGGCTAAAAAACAGAAGATTCTTGAATTCTATGAAAGGTAGCTGGGTGACCGCTGAGAGCCTGTCACTCTCTTTCAGCCCATGAAGGCTGGCTCAGGTATCAAACGGGTTGGTCAATTCCTATCAAACCAATAGATTGGTACTTATTTGAATGAAAAAAGCAGACCTTGCACATGTAGGGGAAATGATAGGAAGTAATAAAACAGTTGGAAAGATAAGAAAAGAAATGTGTACAAAAATCTTTCCCATTTTAGCAGAAGCCTTTCAAAAGTCAGTCAGATTGAACTAAAGAAATAAAGTATTTCATAAGGTACAATATAATTCCACAAGCATCATGAGTGGGATTTTTTTTTTTAGAAAGTCAGTACATTTGCCATATGCTGTGTCTTACTTTTTAAAAAAGTTGTACTTTGCATATATTATATCCATCCATTTATATCATTATTGGATTTTTCCTCTTTTTGTTGTCTACTCTATGCTTGCTTCATTTTTATTTGTTTGCTGTTGTTTCAAATTCTACATTCCTGAGTTTCAAGATAATGCTATTCAAATAATGCACCTTTTGTATAATTACAGTTGATTGTAGAATTTTATGGAGAAATTGCATTGAAACAAATCCTACCCTTTTGTATTTCTATGCTAATCTCATCAAATTTAGTGGCAGGTCCCTTTTAAGTAAGTGCTTTGTAAGACTGCAGTCTGTAAAGTACTATCTCTTAATTTGATAGTAGAAATAGGACATAATTATCTATAGACAATATGTGGGTTAATAGAGGACAGAAATCTCTCATTCTCACACACACACATATACACTCAAACAAATTTCCCTATTGGAATTGTGATATACAGATACTATGATATTCCTTTTGGAATCTATTAGGCTTAGCTTGTTCTAACTGTTTGTCTTTTGCACCATTCTAGCGAGATGGCTGTCCCAAGATTGTTAATTTGGGGAGTTCAAAAACAGATCTCTTTTATGAACGAAAGAAATATGGCTTCAAGAAAAGATGATCACATCTCCACTGTGGAAGTACTCCTGAAAAATTTTGGACTTCATTTTTATAGGAAAGCAATTAAATGTATTTTGTTTCAATTCTAATAATTTGATGGAAATATTGGTTACTAAAAATTATTCTTGTCATTTTTCAATGAAAAAAATATTGAATTAAATATAATTTGAAATCACTAAGAAGGTAAATTGGAATTCAGACCATAGATCTTGATAGATAGCCCTTTTTTCTGACAGAATACTTTCACTGTATATTAAGTCAAACCCAAGGTTTTCTGAAGAATTTGATTAGGTGTTCTGTCAGTGTTATGGTGGATTATACCCCAATAAAGTTTTATAATAGTCTTCTAGTGGAAATTCTCATATGTACATTTCTTGATCTTGGATTGGGGTGTGTGTGATTGTTATTTGTTAGTAATCAGGGAGATAAATTCAGGCATAAATTGGTAGTTGTAGCTGGTAGTGGTCCATAACAATTAAGGGATATAAACAGTAATCTAGAATTGCTCAGTGACTGAGACAGCATACAAACTGAATAAATCTATAAAGAACAGCATTTGGTATTGCCCTAACTTGTGTTTCTTGCACCAGTACAATATAATCATACCGTAAACAATTTTTTTCTAAGAAAGTCTATCTGCCCTTTGAGATATACTCACTTGCTTATTGCAATGGGGAAATAATATAGTACCTGAAATTCCTGCTGCAAATCATGAAAAGCAGGATTTAAACAGTTGGGTGTGCATCTTTTTAATGTGCAATAGCTGCCCTGTTTAAAAAATCATTCACAAATCCAAAATGTCATCTGTTATCAGCTACCAAATCATAGCCAAATTTTGCATATATGTTGTAGTCCATTTAGAAAAAAGCATATTGTAATTATAGAAACTTAAACCCAAAGATAATAAAACACATATCCACAAATCAGGTTTATGAAAAGAAATAACCTCACGCCCTCCTAATTCTGTTTTCAGGCATTCTTAAGGTTTGTAGTAAGACATAATTTTCAAATGATTTTATTCACTTCCAATGTATTTAATGATTTAAGCATATAAACTCACAATGCAGACTTGTTATTCAAATGGTGTTTTGGAATAGGACATAACTATGTGATTTACTTAACAACTACATGATTAGGCATGATATGGCAGTGAATCAGTTCACGGTATTTTCAGCCTCCCTCAAAACAAATATTTTAACATACCTGTTTAGGAAATAGTAAAGAGAGATTGGGGATCATAAATTATTTTTAATAAACGTTTGGTTCTTAAAATATGCAAATTGCAACCAATTAGGTATTTTTAACACTTATACTAGGAAGAAGTTTATTATTATAATTGGATACCATTTTATTCATAGGGATGTAAATGGAGGAACGTGTACTGTGCAAGGATCTCTCAAGGGGTGGAGCTCCTTTGCAGAGTGTAAATTTTATCATTATCACAATATTCCCTAATGGACTATTACTTCAGTCCAAATGAATGATTAACAATAATCTCTGGTATAATATAAACATAGAAAGCAGGAATGCATCACAAAGTAAGCCAAATTCATTTCTACTCCATTCAACCTGAACCACAATCTTAAGCCCATTTGTATCTATTAACTACCTCTCCTTCCCACGCCCTCATGTTTACCTTCATTTCTTTCACAGAATCGTGATGGCAAACCTACGGCATGCGTGCCAGAAGTTGCATACAGAGCCACTTCTGCTAGCATGCAAGAGGTTGACCGGAAGAGCCCCACTGCGCATGTGCGCTGCCTGCCCAATAGTTGATTGTCGGGTATCTGGCGCACGGGAGACATGCACACATGCACGGGGGTGTGGGGATCCATGCACATTGCCTTCTGGGTGCTGGCATGTGAGCGCACGCAAGTGCAAATTTTCAGCATGGGAGCCCAAAAGGTTAACCACCACTATTATAGAATACAATAATTTTGTGGATTAGCTCTGAAATAGATAACCTATTCTTAAAAAAAATTGTATTTCTCTTGTGTGTACTTTGCAATAAGTAGAAATACATAAAAATACTAAACAGAAGCACCAGTTATCAGATTGTGAAAATCTTGGAACTTTCATTCATCGCTTAATCAATGCATCTGGACTATCTTTAGAAATGTTTCTAGTTTGTTTGGGCTTTAAATCAGGCAAGTGACAAAATATTATTTTTAAAAAAGTGGAGGTATATAGAAACTATTGTCATCTCATCATGAACTAATACTGAACCTAAAAAAATCTGTAGCAAGTTTTAGGCAGCTAGAATTTAGTGCAATGAGATTTCATACAGGTGAAACTCAAAAAATTAGAATATTGTGCAAAAGTTCATTTATTTCAGTAATGCAACTTAAAAGGTGAAACTAATATATGAGATATTACATGCAAAGTAAGATAGTTCAAGCTGTGATGTGTCATAATTGAGATGATTATGGCTTACAGTTCATAAAACCCCAAATCCACAATCTCAGAAAATTAAAATATTGTGAATAGGTTCAATATTCTAGGCTCTAATCAGCTAATTAAGCCATAACACCTGCAAAGGGTTCCTGAGTCTTTAAATGGTCCCTCAGTCTGGTTCAGTAGGAATCACAATCATGGGAAAGACTGTTGACCTGACAGTTGTGCAGAAAACCATCATTGACACTGTTCATAAGGAGGGAAAAACCTCAAAAGGTAATTGCAAAAGAAGTTGGATGTTCCCAAAGTGCTGTATCAAAGCACATTAATAGAAAGTTATGTGGAAGGGAAAAGTGTGGAAGAAAAAGGTGCACAAGCAGCAGGGGTGACCGCAGCCTGGAGAGGATTGTCAGGAAAGGGCCGTTCAAAAGTGCTGGGGACTTTGACAAGGAGTGGACTGAGGCTGGAGTCAGTGCATCAAGAGACACAGACAGATCCTGGACATGGGCTTCAAATATCGTATTCCTCTTGTCAAGCTGCTCCTGAACAACAAACAACATCAGAAGCATTTTACAAAGAAAAACTAAACTGGTCAGTGGTCCAAAGTCCTCTTTTCTGATGAGAGCAACTTTTGCATCTCATTTGGAAACCAAGGATCCAGAGTCTGGAGGAAGAATGGAGAGGCACACACTGCAAGATGCTTGAAGTCCAGTGTGAAGTTTCCACAGTCTGTTGATTTGGGGAGCCATGTCATCTGCTGCTGTTGGTCCACTGTGCTTCATTAAGTCCAGGGTCAACGCAGACATCTACCAGGAGATTTTGGAGCACTTTATGCTTCCTTCCACAGATGAGCTTTATGGGGATGCTAACTTCATTTTCCAGCAGGACTTGGCACCTGCCCACACTGCCAAAACCACCAAAACCTGGTTCAATGACCATGGGATTACTGTGCTTGATTGGCCAGCAAACTCGCCTGACCTGAACCCCATAGAGAATCTATGGGGCATTGCCGAGAGAAAGATGAGAGACATGAGTCCGAACAATGCAGAAGAGCTGAAGACCACTATTGAAGCATCCTGGTCTTCCATAACACCTCAGCAGTGCCACAGGTTGATAGCTTCCATGCCATGCCGCATTGAGACAGTAATTGCTGCAAATGGGACCCAAACCAAATACTGAGTACATATGCATGTGTATACTTTTCAGAGGTCTGATATTGTTCTGTGTACAATCCTTATTTTATTGATTGCATGTAATATTCTAATTTTCTGAGATTGTGGATTTGAGGTTTTCATGAGCTGTAAGCCATAATCAACTCAATTATGACAAATCACAGCTTGAACTATCTTGCTTTGCATGTAATGAGTCTATCTCATATATTAGTTTCACCTTTTAAGTTGCATTACTGAAATAAATGATCTTTTGCCCGATATTCTAATTTTTCGAGTTTCACCTGTAGGTATTATAAAACACACATCAAGGCTACCATGTTTCTTTGGAAGGCAGGGTTGTCAAATACAACCCCACGGGCTGGATGTGTCACGCACTGGCCACACCCTTTGCCAGTATAGCGAAGGAGAAAAAAGTCATATGTCATGTGATGATGCTGTGACAACCTGAGTTTGACACCTCTTGTAGGGCTTTAGTCATAATTCAAAGGGAAGTACCAAATGGAACATGTTAAAATATATGGAAACATGAAAAAGTGATCTGGAGAAAACACAGTTTTGTCAGGTGTCTACTGTAACTAATGGGCTTTTTCAAAACCAAAACTTTTTCTACAGTTCTCATTAATTGCAGTGGCAATATGCAAGACATATTTTGTATACAGTAGGTTCTTTTCTTAATCTATGCTTGTACATACAGGGGTTCTGAACAACTGCCTGAACATTGCAGTATTTGCCCAGAGTCAGACCAAGATGGAATCATAACTATTAAGCTGCGGCTAGAATATCATGAGAGCAGACATGAAAGGATCTATTAGTAATTATCTGAATAATTTAGTCATGTGTCTAATCATCTTTCTGAGTACTGTATATAATGGTTATATGGTTAGCTTAAATTCAGATGCCTTGTCTCATTTGTTTCTAAAATCCTGCCCTACAAAGCATTTTCAGAACAATTGTCTAATGGTTAAATCTAACAAGGGAATGAAGCACTGAATCACCTGAACTATGCAGATGAATATAAAACCTAATGGAATAATTTCTGATTGGAATAATTTCTTGTCCTAGTGAGAACATTTGGTGCTTCTTCTGTTACAATTGGCCATACCTCCATAGGATTACAAATATCGAAATTGCAAGATCCTCCGCAATTAATAACATACTCCTGTTATATTGTATTTTGCATCTCAAAGTGACTTAATGTGCTTCTTGGCACCTTTCATTTGACAGGCAGGAAAAAACTCATTTCCTTTGGGTTTAAATGTCAACTGATGAGAAGAATGATGGATGATAAATGAGTGCTAATTACAGCTAATTATAGACTGACTAATCTTTCCTGGTATTAAAACTACTATGATAGAAGGGTGTTTGTTATTGTTTTCTTTCACATTTTTCTTTTAATTGTTCAGTAGATGTCATTTGATGTGATTACTGAATTTTCTAGACTGCTTTAACCATCTATATTACTTCCATTTTGGGCTGGATTTTTTAAGAAGACAAGTGATTCTGTGTTACTGTTAACATGACTTGATTTAAACTTTTATTAGAAAATTCTTATTGTTTTATACTATTTAGAAATGACTATACTGAAATACTTGTAAATTTCAGGACTAATTATATTGGAATTTTACAGCAGTTTGCTTCAAATAAAAAAGAAATTAACTGATTTATTAATATATAATTGCTTATGAATATATTACGATTTGTCTTCCTAATTATCCTTAACTAGTTCTAATATAAATATAAATATGGTGGACTACTACATAGTGATGAGTTACCTACATGAAAAATATGCATTCCTAATGATTGATCAGCATTCTTAAATTCCTTGGAATAAGAATCTATGGCTTTTTCACATAAACAGTTGATTAATTTTAGTCTCAAGTAGGTGACAGCTGGATTTGAAAAAGTGTCCTGAATGTGTCTTTTTAAGGATAAGAGATGGTATCTAATCTCCATTAATTTAGGAGTGTAATTATAGATTGCAATTTTAATTACATTACTTTTCTATGTCTGGAAAAGGAAATATTAATTTAGGAGAGTAATTATGGATTGCAATTTTAATTATATTACTTTTCTATGTCTAGAAAAGGAAATATTCTTTTTTTTAATAAAGTTTTATTGAGTTTTAACAAAACAAATCAAACATCTTATTTGAGTACAGCATCGTTCTGGGTTATCACATTTCCATACAGACACAATTTCATATGCATATTCATCTTATGTATTCAACTTCATACCTTATTACTGTTTTTCCAACTTCTCACTATTTCTCCCTTCTCTTAATTTTCTTTTATGGTTATCTCATTTTCTTCTTATTCAATTGTATTTCTTTTACCTAAATTTCTATATCTTTTTATTCATTGTACTTATACTTTTGTCTTGTTTACAATTTCATATGTTCTCTTCCAACATTCTTAAGAAGCAAAATTCCCCCTATGATTGCCAATCGAAGTGCAACACCTTTAAATCTTGTTATTATCATATGAAATCTCATTAAACATTGAATTTGTGCATTCTAAAATTATAACATTCAAATTTCTAATATCTATTTTATATCATGTAGATCTCATCATTCAGACTCTGCTTGGTACTTCCCCTTGAAAATGTAAAAAGAAAAATTCTTAAAACATAGCAAAAACAATATATATATATAAACATTAGTAAACAAAATAGTTATTCAAAATCATTCTAGTACTGGTATGAACCTTGTAAATCTTTCACGTTTCGAAAAGAAAATATTCTTAACATTGAACAAATGACCTTTTTTAATCTTCACTATTCATCCAATACAGCTGCTGAGCACAGCTGCTGAAATTATTATTTTTTTGCATTTGTAAACTGCCCTTTTTCAAAGAGGGCCTCTTATTTTATTAAAATTTTATACCTCTCAGTGGCCAGTAACATTAAATGTCTTAAATTTTAAAATGTCACTTTAAGAATATAGGACACTGTCTTATCTATATAGTTGTTTCAATTCACTTTAATTAACCTGTTGTCCAGTATTCAGCAACCCATAGGTATTTTAGTGTTTAACAACAATATGTATATCTATGATTACACCTTTCAGTTAACTACTGTATTGTATTGTACAATAGTACTGTGTTGTTTTTGATTTGGGCTTCAAAATAACGATAGTTATTCTTAATGCAGTTGGAGAACATGTTTTTACTCTATTTTTATTTTATTCAAAAACAAGGTTAAAATACAAAACTCCAAACAATCCAAAACCCCCACAAAACAATCAAGATGTTAAAAAAGAAAAAGGTACATCAAAACCCCAGGAACACATATACACACATTATCCCCCCCAATTAATACTGTTTAATATATGTACTACGATATTGATTCTTGAGAATTGGAGAAAATGTAAAATGCTTTTGTAGATCTTGGGATTTTCAGTGATTACGTTTCAACATTTAAAGTTTCAATTAAAAGTAAATATTCAAAAATATCTTTTCCCCTAGATTTATACCGATTTTTTTAAAAAAAACTAGTTTTGCTTTAAATACTACATGGGATATCTAGGTCATTTATTCAAATGCCCGTAAATATCACAAAAGAATAGTACAATATAATTGAAGAATTTTGTCCCAAGCGTAATAGCTAGGCTATTCAACTAAACACTAAATCTAAGAACTATGCCACCAATAGGATTAACTGAACTGAGCTCCATGTTCTTTAGCATTAGAAAATAAGTGAATAAGATTCTGAAACCAACTCACAAATGCTCTAGTATGAAAATATCTTTGAAGAAAAATATAGAGGTCAGTCGACAGAAGCTGGTAAAACACCGTGTTGCCTCCCTTTTGAACAGCGGATCTTCACCTTTTTATCCAGTTGATTTTTATTTGAGAATTCCGAGACCGCTTTTTTAATAAAAACTACACTTCCCATGAACCTCCTTCAAACCGTTCGAATTTTTCCTGCACACGTAAAAAATCTTTTAGCCACTGGTTAAATCAAATGCCCAATCTGAAGAAACCTTCATGCCTCTGGCCAATCGGAAGGCTGTTGCTACCATGGTGCTGTTATTTTTAGAACTGCGTGCGCTTCTACGCCTTGCAGGCTGTTCTCCCGAGTTCTCTGCTTGCGTCTGAAGTTACGTTGACGAGATGATGCGCCGGCGCACTGGTGAGAAAATAGTCCCTAATCATGCGCATTAACAGTTCAGCGAAGGGAAACATACTCCATGAATAGTTAAAATGCCATCTGACAGCCGTGTCTTGTGAGGTTTTGTTTTGGGGATGTGAAGTGATTTGCATACCCTTCAGCATTTGAGAGACGAAAATAAGCAGCAAAATATGTGGGCTGAGGTTAAATATGCGGGTTGCGTGCTTTAAGCGGAGGAGTAAGCGAGAAGATTGGAGGCCTACGCGCAACCTTTATGCTACGACAATGTATTGTTTTGAACAGATCCGCGAGCGACAGCTCAAACGACGAAGTTGAGGGATCATCCAAATGAAGACGCTTAACTAGGTGCTTTAACATTAAACTGATCGACTGGGAAACGCACACATATTGCTCTTCCATAAATGTTGCTAGTTTTTGTAGATGATACGGTTGACTCCAAAACAAGGCTGGCTCAATCCTGCTCTCTGTGCCAGGTGAGACGGCCTCCCGCCATGGAGGAGGCAAAAGTTGAACACCACCAACCCTACTCTAAGGGAAAGTTCAAAGTCTGCTTCACCAGGTCTTTATTAAGAAAGTTCAGGCCTCCACAAAATAGGATACGCTACCATCAAACATTCAGTAAGCAGCCTGTGGTTACTAGAGTACCCTTGGATTTTGCCTTGTGTGTCTGAGAAATTAAGTTTAGGAAGGTCTGTTGGGACTGACTTCAGGCAGGGGTAAAACAGACATACTTTTTTTCTGATATGTACACATACAGGTAGCCCTCAACTTCCGTTTCATTTAGTGACAGTTGGACAATTGATAGTGAAAACAATGACAGGACTATTTTTCACACAATGGTTTGCAACATCCCCAAGGTCATGTGATCAAAATTCAGGCATTGGGCATGTCCTGGGGTCATGTGATCGATCACCTTTTGCAACCTTGACAGTCAATGGGGACGCCAGACCATGCACTGACAATTGTGGCAAGAAAGATTGTAAAATGGGCCAAAACTCAACTGTTTTTGCTTAGCA